>NC_048238.1:60042817-60138960 GCF_002007445.2 Ailuropoda melanoleuca
TTTTTAATTTCTGTCAGATTCGCTCTCATTTCTGCCCTTAGGGATTCTATATTCTCAGCAACGCTTTCTCTGATGCTTTTTTCAAGTTTACTCATCATCTTGACCATTGTTGCTCTGAATTCCATTTCTGATAATTGGGATACATCCATATGTATTAATTCTGTGGCCGAGGCCAATTCTGTGGCAGAGGCCACAGACTCATTATCTTTTCTTTGCTGGGGGGGACTTCTCCTTCTCGTCATTCTGATGAAGAGAGATTGCAGGGTTGTCCAGAGCCCAAGTGTTGACTGGGACCCAGGCCGTGCGCCCTTGTTTTATAGAGATCTTAGGGATGTGGGCTTCTTCCTTAAAGAGTTTATTTATTTATTTGAGAGAGAGAGAGACAGTCAGCAAGAAAGGGAACCCAAGCAGAGGAGTGGGAGAGGAAGAAGCAGGCTCCCGGTGGAGAAGCCCGATGAGGGACTCCTTTCTGGAACGTTGTGATCACACCCTAATCTGAAGTCAGGCACTTAATGACTGCGCCACTCAGGCGCTCCGGGTTGTGGGCTTCTTGATTTTTCAGCCTGCCTTCTGGGGGAGGGGCCTGCCTGCAGGTACTCAGAAAACCCTGTTTGGGTAGAGTCTCTGTGTCCCTTGCGAGGGGGGATGGGGATGGGCACCCTGTGAGCCGGTATTTCCGGGCTTTTGTTCTCTGGCGGCTTTCCCTGGCGGTTTGCTATGCCTCTTCTGAGAGAGCAGCAGCGGCTGAAATTCAGCCTCTGTCTCAGAACAGAGGGATCGCGGATCGTTCTCCACTGATGTTCTGGCCACTTTAACTCTGTTTCTGTTGGTGCTGCTCAACCCTGCAGCATCCCAGGCTGTGCGCCCCACATCCGGCATCCCAGCCCTCACTCCAGGGCTGGCACGTCTCTGTCATTTGTATTTCCAGCCCCACCAGCTGCCTGTCACCATCCGCCCCGCGCGGGCTCCCGGAGCTCCCCGTCTCAGTCTGGTGTCTCGCAGGTGCTGCCCGCGAGTCCACCTGCTCCCCCATGCAGGTGGCCCTCCAGCTGCCAGCCGCCAGCCGCCCCGCACATGCTTCCAGAGCTCCCGGTCTCAGCCTCGATCCAGTGAGCACACCGGAGGCTCCGGAGCTCCGTGAGATGCTTGGTGGCGCATGCTCCCGGCTCACGGACTCAGTCTGCTGTTTCCAGGGTGCGGGTCCGCGAGTCCGCCCGCTCCCCCGTGCAGGTGGCCCGCCAGCCGCCCCGCGCGCACTCCCAGATCTCCCGTTCTCAGTGCTGTCTCAAGCGTGCAGGTCCGCGGTCCATCGGCTCCCCCGTGCAGGTGGCTACCGCTTCCCGGTGCCCTGTCATGGTGGCTCCCTCCCCGTTCTGTTTATCTTCCTATATCTGTGCGCGGTTTCATGGCTCCCCGCTTCTTACCTCGTTACTCAGCGCTGGAGATGTTCATTTGTAGAGATCCAGATGTACCTTCCTGCGTCTCAGGCTGATTCCATGGATGTTCCTGCTGTTCTGGTACCTATCCAGGTCAATTCAGGGGATCGGCTCAAAAAGGGGTCCCCTACTCCTCCGCCATCTTAACCTCCATCCCTGTTGAATTTCTTCATACCGATAATGAAGGAGCAAATAGAGAAATAAAGGAATTGATTCCATTTACAACTGCACCCAAAACCATAAGATACCTAAAAATAAACCTAACCAAAGAAGTAAAGGATCTGTACTCTAAAAACTATAGAACACTTTTGAAAAAACTTGAGGAAGACACAAAGATGAAAAACATTCCAAGCTCATGGGTTAGAAAAAAAATCTCTTTAAAATGTCTATAATACCCAAAATAACTACACATTTAATGCCATCCTCATCAAAAAATCACCAGCATTTTTCACAGTGGTAGAAAAACCAATCTCAAAATTTGTGTGGAACCACAAAAGATCCCAAATAGCCAAAGCAATCTTGAAAAATAAAAGAAAAGCTGGAAGCATCATGATTCTGGACTTCAAGCTATATTGAAAATCTGTAGTGATTATGAAAGCATTGTACTGGCACAAAAACAGACACGTAGATCAATGGAACAGAATAGAAAATCCTGAAATGGACCCACAACTATATGATCAACTAATCTACAAATCAGGAAAGAATATCCTGTGGGAAAAAGACAGTCTTCAACAAATGTTGTTGAATACTGGACAGCAAGATGTAGAAGAATAAAACTGGATCACTTTTTTACACCATCTACAAAAATTAATTCAAAATGGAATAAAGGCTTAAATGTGAGACCTGGAGCCATTAAAATTCTAGAAGAGAACACCAGCAGTAATTTCTTTCACATTGGCCATAGCAAGATTTTTCTAGATAGGTTTTCTGAGACAAGGGAAACAAAAGCAAAATTAAAATATTGGGAGTTCATCAAAATAAAGAAAGCTTCTGCACCGAGAAGGAAACAATCAACAAAACTAAAAGGCAACCTGTGGAAGGGGAGAAGATATTTGCAAATGACATATCCAATAAGGTGTTAATATTTAAAATATATAAGGAAATCATAAAACTCAACACATCCATAAACCAAATAATCCAATTAAAAATGTACAGAAGAACAGACATTTCTCCAAGGAAGACATCCCTATGGCTGACAGATATATGACAAGTTGCTCAACATAACTGATCATCAGGGAAATACAAATCAAATCTGCAATGAGATATGGCCTCGCACCTGTCAGAATGGTTAAAATCAACAGCACAAGAAACAATAAATGTGCCAAGAATGTGTAGAGAAAGAAACTTGCCCTGTTGGTGGGAATTAAATCTGGTGTAGTCAATATAGAAAAGAGTATGGAGGGTCTTCAAAAGGTTAAAAATAAAACATTTAAAAAAAAGATTTTTTATATCACCATTCACATATTTTGATTATGTATCCATTAACAAATACTGTAGCTATAAATATTTTTAGTAATTCGACTTAACCTATAGTGTTATAAGTGATTTATTCACAAGCATTGTTATATTAGAGCACTGAATTTAACCATATATTTACCTTAACCAGTAAATTTTATACTTTTCTGTATTTACATGTTAATATTCAGCAATCTTCAGCTTGCTGAATTCCTTTAAGCTTGATGAACTCCTTTTAGCTTTTATTGTAAAACCTGTCTAGTGTTAATGAATTCCTTCACTTTTTTTTTTTTTTTGGTCTTGGAAAATCTTTCTCTCTCCGTCAATTCCAAAGGACAACTTTGTTTGATTTGCAGCGTTTGTTTCATTTTGTTCTTCTCTTTCAGTATGTTGAGTATATCATGCCACTTACTGCTGGACTGCAATGTTTCTCCTGAGAAATTCACTAATAGCCTTATGGTTGTTTTCTTGTATATGATTAATCATTTGTTTTCTTGCCTACTGTTAAAATTTTCTTTGTCTTTGACAATTTAATTTTAACGTTTTCCACAGTAGACTTATTTGGATTCTTCTTGTTTGAGGCTTTTGGACTTCATGAATCAGGATGTCCATTTCTCTCCCTAGATTTGAGAAATTTCAGCCATTATCTCATTAAATAAGCTTCCTTGAATTTCCATTCACTCTTCTCCTCCTGGAATTCCCTTGATGCATACAATGATTTTCTTGATCATGGTTCAGAAGACCTTTAGGCTTTCTTCACTTTTCTACATTCTTTTCTTTTTGCTCCTCTGACTGGAAAATTTCAAATGACCTATCTCTCAGACAGCTGATTATTTCTTCTGCTTGATTAAATCTACTGTTGAAATTCTCTATTGGATATTTCAGTTCAATTATTGAATTCTTTTTTTTTGTTTTTTGTTTTTTTTAAGATTTTTCTTTATTTATTTACTTGACACAGAGACAGCACAAGCAGGGGGAGGAAGAGAAGGAGAAGCAGGCTCCCCACTGAGTAGGGAGCCCAATGTGGGGCTCAATCCCAGGACTCTAGGATCATGACCTGAGCTGAAGGCAGATGCTTAACCAACTGAAGTACCCAGGTGCCCCTAATTATCAAATTCTTTAATTTAACTATTTTGTTAGATTTTTTAACAATCTCTATTTCTTTTTTGATATCCTAATTTTGTTTATGTAACATTTTCCTAATTTCATTTAGTTGTTTATTTTTTTTTGTATCTCACTTAGCCTCCTTAAGTCAATTATTTTGAGTTCTTAGCCAGGCAATTTATCAATCTTCTTTTTTTTTAGCATCAGATATAGGTTTTTTTTGCACCTTCAGTAGTGTCATATTCCCTCAGTTCTTTTTCTTTCTGGTAGATTACCTTCTGTCCCCATACTTGAAGAACCTACATTCCCTATCCTTGATTTTGGAAGTGAAAATCCTTTACTGGGGTGCCTGAGTGGCTCAGTTGTTTAAGCATCTGCCTTTGTTCCAAGTCATGATCCTGGGGTCCTGGGATTGAGCCCCACATCAGGCTCCCTACTCAGCAGGGAGCCTGCTTCTCCCTCTCCTGCTCCCCCTGCTTGTGTGCTCTCTCTCTCCCTCTCTCTCTGTCAAATAAATAAACAAAATCTTAAATAAACAAACAAAAAACATTTACCAATCACCCTGGCTAAAGACTCTGGGAGCCTATCAAAAGTTTTATGGAGATGTGCATGTTCCACTCCTTTTATATCCTCCTGGTAAAGAAGTTTCAGTGTTTTGAATCTTCTCTGAGTCTCACCAAACCATGTCATCTGACCTAAGCCCTTTCTCTTTCTTATAGGAGTGCAGGAGTCCTTAAGGAGGATTGGTACAAGATCCACTTATCTTCTTTAATTATGAAGGAGGGTTCTCAGTATTTTGCACCTTCTCTAAGGACTGCAGAGATGTCCAGGCTGCTGAAATCAGCCATTATTTTTTCCCCAAGGGAGTGCACACGAATGCCAGGATGTTGGATAAAAATGGATCTCTACCTTCCTACTGAAAGAGAAGTCTTAATATTCTGCACCTTCTTCCATTCCCACAGAGATGAGCTGGCTACTTGAAGCCACTTGCCCCTTTTCCCTAGAGGAGTGTATGGGAATTCCCGAAGGCTGGGTGCATCTCTATTTCTCTCCCTTTTCCTGAAAGAAAAATCTCAGGATTGTGCACCTTCTCTCATTGCCACAGAGCCGTGCAGGCTGCTGAGAGATGCTTGCTCCTTTTCCCCAGAGAAGTGCATTTTCCCTAGAGAATGCCAAAAGACTAGGTGCAACCCCAATTCACTCCCTTCTCCTTGAAAGAGAAATCTTAAGAGTGTGCATATTCTCTGCATCCTACAGAACCATGCAGGCTTCTGAGACACTGCTCCTTTTCTTTTTCTTAGCTGCCCCCAGGCATTTTATCAATGCTAGTTTTCTCAGGGCTCTGAATAAGATAGAAGTAGGTCTCACAAAAAGCACCCTGAAATTCTGTGGATGTTAGAATAACACCTCACTCATTTTCCCCTGAAGGAGAAACCATAAGCCAAGTGGATCTCTCTTAGCACTGAGCTGTGCAGACTTGAGGAAAGAGCTAACATGAACAAACCAAAACATTGCTTAAACATTTAAAAGTAATTTTATTTGGTTTCATTCTCCTCTGAGATATTGCAAATCTTTTTTTTTAAGATTTTATTTTTCATTAATCTCTACACGCAACATGGGGCTTGAACTCACAGCTCCAAAATCAAGAGTCACATGCTCTAATGACTGAGCCAGCCAGGTGCCCCAAGATGCTGCAGATTCTTAAATCTAGAACTTTCACATTGGCATGCTAGCCCAAATATCGTTTTATCTGTGTCCTTGTCTAGAGAGTGGTGCTGTGACTTCCGATTGGGTTAACTTTCTGGTGTAACTCCCTCTATTATTTTTAAATTCTCTATTTTGTTTATATACACTCTTACTTTTTATTGTTTCCAATTTGATAGCTTTGGATTTATTTTGCTCTTCTTTTGCTGGTTCCTTAATGTGTGCAGTTAGATGATTTATTTAAAGTATTTCCTTTTTAATGTAACACATACTGCTATGAATTCACTTAGTTCTATTTTTCTTGCAGCCTATAAGTTTTGGTATGTGTGCTTTTTTCTAATTTCTCTCAATGTATCCTCTTTCTTTAATTGAAGTATAATTGACACACATGTTACAATAAATTCAGGAGTACACCATAGAGATTTAAAAACTATGTATTATGCTATACTCACAAATGTAGCCACCATCTGACACCATGCAATGTTATTACAACATCACTGACTATATTCCACATGCTATACCATTCATCTCCATGACATATGCATTTTATAACTGGAAGATTGTACCTCTCATGCACCATTCACCCGTTTTGCCCATCCCCATACCTCTGTCCCCACTGGAAACTGCATGTTTGTTCTCTGTGTTTATGGGTCACTCCTGCTTTTTATGTGTTTGTTTGTTTTAATCATTTTATTTGAGTACGGTTGACACATAATGTTACATTAATTTCAGGTATACAACTTAGTGATTTGACAAGTTTATACATTATTCTATGTTTATCACAAGTGAGGCTACAATCTGTTCAATTACATTGCTATCACAATACAATTCACTATATTCCTTATGCTGTGACTTTTATTCCTGTGATTTATTCATTCCATAACAGGAAGATGGCATTTCCTTCTCTCCTTTGCCCATTGTGCCCACCACCCCCTAGGAACCATCAGTCTGTTCTCTGTATTTATAGATCTGATTCTGTTTTTATTGTTTGTTTTTTTTATTTTTTTCTGAGACATCATTGATGAGTGGAATCATATGATATTTGTCTTTCTCAGTCTGACTTTTTTCACTTAGCATAACATCCTCTAGGTCCATCAGTGTTGCCTCAAATGGCACAATCTCATCTCTTTTATGGCTGTGTGATATTTTATAATATGTATTTTTATTATATGAATGTTTACTGTATGTAATAATATATGTAATTACATAATTTAAAAATGAATATACATATATATATATATATATATAATCTCACATTTTCCTCACTCATTCATCTATTAATGGACACAGGTTAATTCCATATCTTGGCTATTTTAAATTATGCTGCAATAAACATACAGGTGAGTGTATCTTCTCAAATAAGTGTTTTCATTTTCTTTGGATAAATACCCAAGAATGGAATTTTGGGGTCCTGGGTATTTCTATTTTCAATTTTTTTGAGAAACATCTATACTCTTTTTCACAGTGGCTGTCCCAATTTACATTCCCACTAATAGTGCATGATGGCTACTTTTATCCACATTCTTCTTAACACTTGTTAATTCTTGTCATTTTGATTTTAGCCATTCAAACTGGTATAAGGGGTTATTGCCTTGTGGTTTTGATTTTCATTTCCCTAATAATTAGTCATGTTGTGCATCTTTTCATGTGTCTATTGGTCTATTGGCCATGTGTATTTCTTCTTTGTAAGTGTCTACTCAGGTTTTCCTGCCTATTTTAAAATTATATATATATATATATATATATATATATAGAGAGAGAGAGAGAGAGAGAGAGAGAGAGAACTATACATTTTTTATATATTTTCAACATGTAAAGATATTAAAACTTTATTGTGGATATCAATGTCATACACCACATAAACAAAACGAAGGTTAAAAATAATTGGCCCATTGCTTGTGTAGCAATACATTGTTTAATATTTATATATTAAATATTTAATAGTTACATTGTAGATTTTCCAGTTTTGTTTTACTCTTAATCTTTAGTTTTTTACCATTGTGGTTTAAGAATATACTTGGTTAGATTTCAGTCTCTTTTTTATGGGATTTAACCAGGAGATTCTTCTGTTGTACTTGAAGAAAATGTGTATTCTTTTTTTCTTGGATGGAATGCATAGACATAGATATAGATACCTTTTAAAATCATGTATTATGAATTATGCTTCAAGTGAAAAATGTTGAAAAACATAACTGATGGTACTCATTTAAAATAAAGCATATCTGAGGGGAGGTGGGTGGGAGGATGGGTGATATAGGTGAAAGAGATTAAAATTATACTTATGATGAGCACTGAGTAATGATGTATAAAATTATTGAATCACTATATTTTATACCTGAAACTAATGTAGCACTGTATGTTAACTATACTGGAATTAAAATAAAACCTTCATAAAAAAAAAACTAGAAAAAAATCATATGATCATCTCAATAGATGCAGAAAAAGCATTTGACAAAATTCAACATCCATTCATGATTAAAACTTACAACAAACTGGGGATAGAAAGAACAATCCTCAACATAATGAAGGCCATGTATGAAACACCAACAGATAACTTCATACTCAGTGGTAAAAGACTGAGAGCCTTCACTCTCACTTCAGGAACAAGACAAGGATGTATACTCTCACCACTTTTATTATTCAATGTAGTAGTAGAAATTCTAGCCATAGCAATCAGACAACAAAAAGAAATAAGAGCCACCCCTCCTGGTAAAGAAGTTAAACTGTTGCTATTTGGATATGACATAATACTATACACAGAAAACCCTAAAGACTCCACCAAAAACTACTAGAAGTAATAAAACAAATTCAGTAAAAGTGGCAGAATACAAAATTAATACCCAGAAAACAGTAGCATGTCTATACACTAACAGGAAAAAATAGGGAAAAAAAGGACCATTTACAACACAACAAAAAGAATAAAATACCTAGGAATAAACTCAACCAAAAAGGTGAAAGACTTGTACTCTGAAACTTTAAAATACTGATGAAAGAATTTGAAGATGACACCAACAAATAAAAAAATATTTCATCCTCATAGAGTGAAAGGATTAAAATTGTGCAAGTGTCCATGTTACCCAAAGCTATCTACAGATTCCATATAATTCTTATTAAAATTTCAGCAGTATTTTTCACACAACCAGAACAAATAATGTTAAAATTTGTATGGAACCACAGAAGACCCTGAATAGCCAAAGCAGCCCTAAGAAAGAACAAAGCTGTGGGTACTTATCATGATACCACATTTTGAGATCTATTGTAAAGATGTAGTAAACAAAACAGCAAAGTGCTGACACACACACAAAAAGTAGACACATAGATCAATGGAATAGAATAGACACCCCAGAAATAAATCTATGACTATATGGTCAATTAATCTACTATAGAAGAGGAAAGAATATATAATAAGGAAAAGATAGGTTGTTCAATAAATGGTGCTGGGAAAACTGGACAGCTACTTGCAAATTGATGATATTGTACCACTTTCTTACACATTACACAAAAATAAACTCCAAATGAATTAAGGACCTAAATATGAGACCTGAAAAAAAGCATCCTAGAAAGGAGAACAGGTGGTAATTCCTCTGACATTGGCCATAACAACACTTTTCTAGGTCTGTCTCCCCAGGCCAGGGAAACAAAAGCAAACAAGCAAGCAAACAAACAAACAAACAAACAAGAAGTATTAGACTACATCAGAATGAAAAGCTTTTACATAGCAAAGGTAACCATCAACAAAACAAAAAGACAACTTACTGAATGGGAGAGGAAATTTGCAAATGTTTGTTGGTTTTCTTTATTATATTTCACATATAAGTTATATCATGTGGTATTTGTCTTTCTGACTTATTAAACTTAGCAAAATACCCACCAAATCTATCCATGTTGAAACAAAATGCAAGATATTTTTACAGATGAGTAATATTCCATTGATTGTATATACCAAACCTTCCTTATCCAACCATCTATCAATGGGCATATAGGTGGCTTGGCTATTGTAAATAATGCTTTAATAAACATAGCAGTACATATATCTTTTAAAATTAGTGTTTTTGTATTCTTTGGGTAAATGCCCAGTAGTGGAATTACTGGAGCATATGGTATTCCTGTTTTCAATTTTATGAGAAACATCTATATTGTTTTCTATGGTGGCTTTACCAATTTACTTTCCCAACAGCAGTGCACAAGTGTTCCTTTTACTCCACATCCTCACTAACATTTGTTATTTTTTGTCTTTTTTATTCTAGCCATTCTGATAGTTGTAAGGTGACATTTCATTGTGGTCGTGACTTGTACTTATCTGATAATTAGTGATGTTGGACATCTTTTCATGTGTTTGTTGGGCATCTATATGTCTTCTTTGGGGAAAAAATGTCTATTCCAATCCTCTGACCATGTTTTTATTATTATTATGTTCAGTTAGCCACTGTATAGTACATATTAGTTTTTGATGTAGTTTCAATTATTCATTAGTTACATATAACACCCAGTGCACATCACAACACGTACCCTCCTTAATATCCATCACCCTGTTACTCCCTCCCCCTATCCCCTTCCCTCTGAGACCCTCAGTTCATAGTGTCTCATGGTTCATCTCCCTCTCTGATTTCTCCCCCTTCAGATTTCCCTCCCTTCCCCTGTGGTCCTCCTTGCTATTGCTATGTTCCACATATGAGTGAAACTGTATGATAATTCTTTCTCTGCTTGAGTTACTTCACTCAGCATAATCCCCTCCAGCTTCATCCATGTCCATGCAAATGGTGGGGAGTCATCCTTTCTGGTGGCTAAATAATATTCCATTGCATATATGCACCAAATCATCTTTATCCATTCATGTGTTGAAGGGCATCTCAGCTCCTTCCACAGTTTGGTTATTGTGGACATTGTTGTTATGAACATTGGGGTGCCTGTGCCCCTTCTTCTCACTACATCTGTATCTTTGGGGTAAATACCTAGTAGTGCAATTGCTGGGTCATAGGGTAGCTCTATTTTTAACATCTCGAGGAACCTCCATATTGTTTCCCACAGTTCCTGTAAGAGCTTGCATTCCCACCAACTGTGTAAGAGGGTTCCCTTTACATCCTCGCCAAAATTTGTGATTTCCTGTCTTGTTAATTTTTGCCATTCTAACTGGTATAAGGTGGTATCTCATTGTGGTTTTGATTTGTATTTCCCTAATGGCTAGTGACGTTGAGCATTTTTTCATGTCTGTTGGCCATTTGTATGTCTTCTTTGGAGAAATGTCTGTTCATGTCTTCTGCCCATTTTTTGAATGTGATATTTGTTTTTTTGAGTTTTGAGTTTGAGAAGTTCTTTATAGATCTTAGATATCAGACCTTTATCTGTAATGTCATTTGCAAATATCTTCTCCCATTCCGTGTGTTGACCCTTTGTTTTGTTGACTGTTTCTTTGCTGTGAAGAAGCTTTTTATATTGATGAAGTCCCCAATAGTTTCTTTTTGCTTTTTTTCCCTTGTCTTTGGAGACGTGTCTTGAAAGAAGTTACTTCCCATGTTCTCCTCTATGATTTTGATGGATTCCTGTCTCACATTGTGGTTTTTCATCCATTTTGAGTTTACCTTTGTATATGGTGTATGAGATGGTCCAGTTTCATTCTTTTATATGTGGCTGTCCAATTTTCCCAGCACCATTTATTGAAGAGACTGTCTTTTTTCCATTGGATGTTTTTTTCTACTTTGTCAAAGATTAGTTGACCATAAAGTTGAGGATCCATTTCTGGAGCCTCTATTCTGTTCCATTGGTCTATGTGCCTGTTTTTGTGCATTCCATGCTCATGAATTGGAAGAATAAACTGTTAAAATGTCTATCCTCTGACCATTTTTATTCAAATTTTTTGGTGTTGATTTGTAAAAGTTCTTAATATATGATGGATATTAACCCCATATCAGACATATCATTTCAAATATCTTCTCCCAGTCAGCAGATTGACTTTTGTTTTGTTGGTGGTTTCATTCACTGTGCAATAAGTGATTATTTTGAAGTAGTCCCAATAGGTTAGTTTTGCTTTTTTTTCCCTTTAACTGAAGAGACGTATGTAGAACAATGTTCCTAAGTTTGATTTCAAGCAGGATACTACCTATGCCTATGTTTTCTTCTGGGAGTTTTATGGTTTCAGATCTCACTTTCAGGTTTTTAATCAATTTTGAGTTTATTTTTGTATATGTGTAAGAAAGTGGTCTAGATTCATTATTTTGCATGTAGCTGTCCAGTTTTCCCAGCACCATTTATTGAAGAGACTGCTTTTTTCCCCATTGTATATGCTTCCCTCCATTGTAGTATATTAATTGGCCATATAAGTGTAGTTCTATGTGTTTATTTTAGTTCCAGTAGTTCCAGTACCATACTGTTTTGATTAGTATAACTTTGTAGTATTCCTTGAAATCTGATTGTGATACTTCCAGCTTTGTTTTTCTTTTTTCTTTCTCAGGACTGCTTCAGTGATTAGAGATCTCTTGTGGTTCCATACAAATGTTAGTATTAGATTTTCTAGAATGGTGAGAAACGCTATTGGTTTTTAATAGGGATTACATTGAATTTGTAGATTGCATTGTGTAGTGTAGTCATTTTAACAATATTACTTCTAATGCATGAGCATGGGATATCTTTCCATTTGTTTATGCATCTTCAATTTTTTCATCAGTATTTCATATTTTTCTGAGTATAGGTCATTCTCCTCTTGGTTAAGTTTATTCCTAGGTATTTTACATTTTTTGGTCTAATTGTAAGTGGAAATGTGTTCTTAATTTCTCTTTTGGCTACTTTGTTATCAGTGTATAGAAATATAACCAGTTTCTGTTTATTAATTTAATTTGATTTTTTAATGTTTTTTTATTATATTATGTTAGATACCATACACTACATCCCTGGTTTCTGAAGTAAAGTTCGATGATTCATTAGTTGCGTATAACACTCAGTGCACTATGTGATATGTGCCCTCCTTACTACCCATAACCAGTCTATCACATTCCCCCAACCCCCTCCCTCCTGACGCCCTCAGTTTGTTTCTCAGAGTCCATAGTCTCTCATGCATCATTCCCCCTTCTGATTACCTCCCCTTTCTTTATCCCTTTCTTCCCTTACCAATCTTCCTAGTTCTTATGTTCCATAGATGAGAAATATCATATGATAATTGCCTTTTTCTGCTTTACTTATTTCACTTAGCATTATCTCCTCCAGTGCCGTCCATGTTGAAGCAAATGTTGAGAAATCGTTCTTTCTGATAGCTGAGTAATATAGCATTGTATATATGGACCACAACTTTTTAATCCAGTCATCTGTTAAAGGGCATCTAGGTTCCTTCCACGATTTAGCTATTGTGGACAATGCTGCTATGAACATCGGGGTGCATATGGCCCTTTTCTTCCCTACATCTGTATCTTTGGGGGAAATACCCAGTAGTGCAATGGCTGGGTCATAACTTAGCTCAATTTTTAACTTGTTTTAAAAAAGAATTTATTTACTTATTTGACAGAGAGATACAGCCAGCAAGAGAGGGAACACAAGCAGGGGGTGTGGGAGAGGAAGAAGCAGGCTCCCAGCAGAAGAGCCTGACATGGGACTCAATACCAGAATGCTGGGATCACACCCTGAGCTGAAGGCAGATTCTTAACAACTGCACCACCCAGGCGCCCCTGAATTTATAATTTTCTAAGGGAACTCCACACTGTTTTCCAGAGTGGCTGTACCAACTTGCATTCCCACCAACAATGTATGAGGGATCCCCTTTCTCCACATCGTCTCCAGAAATTATTGTTAATTGCCTTGTCAATTTTTGCCATTCTAAACGTAAGGTTGTATCTTAGTGTATAATTGATTTGAAATTCCCTGGTGGCTAATGATTTTGAACATTTTTTCATGTGTCTGTTAGCAATATGCATGTCATCATTGGAAAAGTGTCTGTTCATATCTTATGCCCATTTTATGATTTGTTTATTTGCTTCTCAGATAATGAGTTTGAGAAGTACTTTGTAGATCTTGGATACCAGTCTTTTATCTGTAGCATCATTTACAAATTTATTCTCCCATTCCGTTGCATGTCTCTTAGTTTTTTTGACTGTTTTCTTGGTTGTCCAGAAGTTTTTCATCTTGGTGATGTCCCACAAGTTCATTTTATCTTTTGTTTCTCTTGCCTTTGGAGATAGGTCATGAAAAAGGTTGCTTTGGCCGATGTCGTAGAGGTTGCTGCCTATGTTTTCCTCTAGAATTTTGATGGATTCCTGTCTCACATCGAGGTCTTTCATCCATTTGGAGTTTATCATTGTGTATGGTGTGAGAGAGTGGTCAACTTTCATTCTTTTGCATGTAGCTGTCCAACTTTCCCAGCACCATTTATTGAAGAGACTGTCTTTTTTCCACTGGATGTTTTTTCCTGCTTTATCAAAGATTAGTTGCCCAAAGAGCCGAGGGTCCATTTCGGGGTCCTCTATTCTGTTCCAATTGTCATGTGTCTGTTTTTGTGCCATAGCCATGCTGTCTTTGTGATTACAGCTTTGTAGTACAACTTGAAATCCGGCATTATGATGCCCCCAGCTTTGTTTTTCCTTTTCAACACTTCCTTGGTGATTCGTGGCCTTTTCTGTTTTCACACAAATTTAAGGGCTATATGTTCCAGTTCTTTAAAAAATGTCATCGGTATTTTGATCAGGATAGCATCGAAAGTGTAGATTGCCGTTGGTAAGCATGGGCATTTTCACTATGTTAATTCTTCCAATCCATGAGCATGGAATATTTTTCCATCTTTTTGTGTCTTCCTCAATGCCTTTCAAGAGTTATTTGTATTTTCTAGAATATAGATCCTTTACGTCTCGGGTTAAGTTGATTCCAAGATAATGTATGATTTTTGGTGCTACTGTAAATGGGATAGATTCCCTAATTTCTCTTTCTTCAGTCTCATTATTTGTGTATATAAATGCACCTGATTTCTGAGCATTGATATTGTATCCCGCCACGTTAGTGAATTGCTCTATAACTTCTAATATTTTGGGAGTGGATTCTGTTGGGTTTTGCATATAGAGTATCATGTCATCTGCGAAGAGAGACATTTTGAATTCTTCTTTGCCAAATTGGATAACTTTTATCCATTTTTGTAGTCTGATTGCTGTTGCAAGGACTTCTAGTAATATGTTGAATAATAATGGCGAGAGTGGGCATCCTTGTCGTGTTCCTGATCTTTAGGGAAGGAATTCCAGCTTTTCCCCATTGATAATGATATTTGCTGTAGGCTTTTCATGGATGGTTTTTATGAGATTGAGGAATATACTCTCTATCCCTACACTCTGAAGGGTTTTAATCAGGAAAGAATGCTGTATTCTGTCAAATGCTTTTCTGCATCTATTGACAGAATCATATGATTTTTGAATTTTTCTTTCTGGATAAAATCTATCACACTGATAGATTTGTGAATGTTGAATCACCCTTGCATCCCAGGGATGAATCCCACTGGGTCATGATGTATAATCCTTTTAATGTACTGTTTGATTCTGTTAGCCAGTTTCTTGTTGAGGATTTTGGCGTCCATATTCATTAGGGAAATATGTATGTAATTTCCTTTTTGATGGGGTCTTTGCCTGGTTCGGGGATCAAGGCAATATTGGCCTCATAGAATGAGTTTAGTAGCTTTCCCTGTTTCTATTTTTTGAAATAGCTTTATGAGAATAGGTATTATTTCTTCCCTGAATGTTTGGTAGAATTCCCCAGGAAAACCGTCCTTGCCTGGAGTTTTGTTTTTTGGAAGGTTGCTTATCACTTTTTAAATCTCTTCATAATTAATTGGCCTGTTTAAAAAACCAATTTTTCCTGTTTCAGCCTTGGTAGTTTATAGGTTTCCAGAAAGGCCTCCATGCCTTCCAGATTGCATAATTTATTGGCATAAAGCTGTTGATAACAGTTTCTAGTAATCCTTCTAATTTCATTGATGTTGGTTGTGACCTCTGCTTTTTCATTCATAATTTTATTAATTTGGGTCCTTTCTCTATTCTTTTGGATAAGTCTTGCCAGTGGTCTATCAATTTTGTTGATTCTCTCAAAGAAGAAGCTTCTAGTTCTGATGATCTACTCTACTGTGCTCCTGGTTTCTAATTCATTGATTTCTGCTCTAATCTTGGTCAACTGCTTCCTCGTGCATAGATTAGGTCTGTCCCTCTGTTGCTGTTCCAGCTTCTTGAGGTGATAAAACGAAAACTGCATTTTAGATTTTTTTATTCTTTTGAGTGTGGCTTGGTTGGCTATGTATTTCCCCCTTAGGACTGCCTTTGCAGTATCCCATAGGTTTAGGACCATTGTGTTTTCATTCTCGTTGGTCTCTATAAATTGTTTAAATTGATTTTTGATTTCCTGTTTTATCAGGTCATTCCTGAGCAGGATGGTTCTTAGTCTCCAAGTGTTTGAGTTTCTTCCAAATTTTTCCTTGTGGTTGAGTTCCAATTTCAGAGCGTTGTGGTCTGAGAATATGCAGTGAATAATTTCAGTCTTTTGGTATCAGTTGCGACCTGTTTTGTGTCCCAGAACATGGTCTATTCTTGAGAATGTTCCATAGGCATTAGAATAGAATGAGTATTCTTTGGTTCTGGGGTTTAGTGTTCTATATATATCTATGAGGTCCAACTCGTCGAGTATGGCATTCTAAGCTCTTGTTTTTTTGTCAATTTTTTGCATGGGTGTTCAGTCAATTTCTGATAGTGGAGTGTTGAGGTCCCCTACTATTAACGTATTTTTATCTATATGTCTTTTTATTCTGGTTAAGTGTTGGCTTGTGTATCTGGCTGCTCCCCTGTTGGGGGCATATATATTTTTAATTGTCATATCCACTTGTTGGATACATCCTTTAAGAATAATACAGTGCCCCTCTGTGTCTCTAACTATAGTCTTTATTTTAAAATCCATTCTGTCTGATATGAGAACTGCTACCCCAGCATTCTTTTGAGGTCCATTGTCGTGAAAGATGGTATTCCATCTCTTTACTTTCGGTCTGAATGTATCTTTAGGTTCAAAAGGAGTCTCTCATACACAGCAAATCGATGGGTCATGTCTTTTTATCCAATCTGCAACCCTGTGGCATTTTATGGGAGGATTTAGGCCATTTACATTGAGACTGAATATTGAGAGATATGATTTAATGATGCCATGTTTCGTGTAAAGTCTTTGTTTCTATGGATTTTGACTTTCTGTTCTGTATCACTCTTGAGGCCTTTTTTCCTTTATAGAACCCCCCTTAATATCTCCTGTGGGGCTGGTTTCATGGTTACGAAATTGGTCAATGACTGGCAATTCTTGAAGGTCTTTATTTCTCCATCAATTCTGAATGACAGCCTTGCTGGATAAAGGATCCTTGGCTGCATGTTTTTCTCTGAAAGAGCTTTAAAAATGCCCCCCCAACCCTCTCTCTCATTCCAGGTCTGTGTAGACAGTCTGTCGTAGTTCTGATACCTTTGCCTAGGAACGTGAGAAATTTCTTTGCCCTGGCCACTTTCAATACTGTATCCTTGGATCTAATATTTGCCAATTGCACTATGATGTTATGTGGCATAGGTTTGTCATGGTTGAGCTTGGGAGGGGTCCTCTGTGCCTCTTGGACACGAATGTTTGTTTCCCTTGCTAGATTAGGGAAGTTTTCAGCTACAATTTGTTCAAATATCTCTTCTAGACCTCTGTTTTTCTCCACCCCTTCTGGGATGACGATGATTCTGACATTGGAATGTTTCATTGAGTCAGTAATCTCCCGTAACCTACATTCTTGAGTGTGGATTCTTTTGATTCCAGATTCTATTTTAGCTTTTACTTCTACTAACCCATCCTCCAATTCGCCGATATGTCCTTCTGCGTTATTCACCCTGGCTGTCAGAGCCTCTAGTTTTGACTGCATTTGGCTCACAGTTTTTTAATTTCTGCCAGATTTGCTCTCATTTCTGCCCTTAGAGTTTCTATAGTCTCATTAACATTTTTGTTAATACTTTTTTCAAATCTAAACATCACTTGACCATTGTTACACTGAATTCCATTTCTGATAATTTGGTTATATGCTTATCCAGCAGTTCTGTGGCAGAGGCCACAGACTCTTTGTCTTTTCTTTGCTGGGGGGGATTTCTCCTTCTCATCATTCTGATGAGGAGAGGTTGCGGGGTTGTCCAGAGCCCAATTTATTGACCAGAACTCAGGCTGTTCCCCCTTGTTTTATAGGGATTAGAGATGTGGGCTCTTGATTTTTCAGCCTGCCATCTGGGGGGAGGGGCCTGCTGCACCAATTCTCAGGCAACCCTGTTTGGGTAGAGTCTCCGTGTCCCCTGTGAGGGAGGATGAGGATGGGCATACTGTGAGCCGGTATTTTCAAGCTTTTGTTCTCTGGTGGCTTTCCCTGGTCGTTGGCTTTGGCTCTTCAGAGAGTCAGAACAGCATTTGTGCAGTCTCAGCCTCTGTCTCAGAACAAAGGGATCGTAGACCGTTCTCTACTGATATTCTGGCCACTTTAACTCTGTTTCTGTTGGTGCTGCTCAACCCTGCAGCGTCCCGGGATGTGTGCCACACACCCGGTGTCCCAGCCCTCACTTCCAGGGCTGGCACATCTCTGTCCTTTGTGTTTCTAACATTGCTAGCTGCCAGGCACCAGCCTCCCCCACACACTCCCAGAGCTTCCGGTCTCATTCTGGTTCCAGTGAGCACACCGGAGCTCCCTTTCAGTCTGGTGGTGCACATTCCTGGCTCACAGTCTCAGTCTGCTCTCTCGCAGGTGCCGGTCCATGAGTCCAGCTGCTCCCCCGTGTTGGTGGCTACCGCTTTCTGACGCCCAAACGTGGAGGCTCCCTCCCCCTTCTGTTTATCTTCTTATATCTGTGCATAGTTTTACAGATCCCTGCTTCGTACCTCGATACTCACACTGGAGATGTTCATTTGTAGAGATCCAGATGTATCTTCCTGCGTCTCAGGCTGATTCCGTGGATGTTCAGGCTGGTCTGGTACCTATCCATCTCGACTCAGGGGACTGGCTGAAAACGTGGTCCCCTACTCCTCCTCCATCTTTGTTCTCT
This sequence comes from Ailuropoda melanoleuca, assembly GCF_002007445.2. Taxonomy (NCBI): domain Eukaryota; kingdom Metazoa; phylum Chordata; class Mammalia; order Carnivora; family Ursidae; genus Ailuropoda; species Ailuropoda melanoleuca. The sequence continues at coordinate 60,061,557 of NC_048238.1, forward strand.
CCTGCTTATTAATTTTATATTCTGTAAATACATTACATTAATTTATTTCTTGTAATAGTTTTTTTTTTCTTTTGGTGGAATTTTCAGGGTTTTCTATGTATAGTGTCATTTCATGTGCAAATAGTGACAGTGTTACTTCTTCCTTGCCAATTTGGTTGCCTTTTTTTTTTTTCTTGTGTGAGTGTGCGGCTAGGACTACCAATAGTATATTAAATAAAAGTGTCAAGAATAAACATCCTTGTCTTATACCCGATCTTAGAAGAAAAGCTCTAAAGTTTTCACCATCAAGTATGAAGTTCATTGTGGGTTTTTATATGTGGACTTAATTATTCTGAGGTATGTTTCCTCTAAACCCATTTTGTAGTATGTTTACCATGAATGTATATTGAATCTTGTCAAATGCTTTTTCTGTATCTATTGAGATGATCACAATTTTTATACTGTGTCTTTTTTTAAAGCTTTTTTTATCCTTCATGTTGTTAATATGGTATATTATGTAGAATGATGTATACATATTGCACCATTTTTGAATCCCTGAAATAAATCCCACTTGATTGTAGTAAATGATGGTATTAATGTAGTTTTTAATCCAGTTCACTAATATTTTGTTGAGGAGTTTTGCATCTAGGTTCATCAAGAATACAGGCCTGCAGTTTTCTTTTTTTCTTTTCTTTTCTTTTCTTTTCTTTTCAAGTCTTTTTTTGTTTTGTTTTGTTTTGTTTTTGGTATCAGGGTAATGCTGACCTTATAAAATGTATTTGAAAGGTTTCTCCTTCTTCTCTTCTTTTGGAATACTTTGAGAAGTAAAGATATTAAGTCTTTAAATGCTTGGTATAATTCACCTGTGAATGCATCTGGTCAGGAGCTCCTGTTTCTTAAAAGTTCATTGAGTACCAATTCAATTTAATTAGTAGTATCAGTCTGATTAGATTTTCTATTTCTTCCTGGTTAAGTTTGGGAGGATTGTGTGTTTCTAGGAATTAATTGATTTATTTCAGTTTATCTAATTTGTTGGCATGTGATTTTTCATACACATCTCTTACAATCCTGTGTATTTCTGTGGTATGGATTGTCATTTCTCCTTTTTTGTTTCTAATTTTATTTATTTGATTCTGCTCTCTATTTTTTCTTGAGGAATCTGACTAAAAACTTACACTATTGTTAATCTTTTCAAAGAGCTAGCTCTTGATTTCATTGATGTTTTATCTGTATTTCATTTATTTCCACTCTAATTTTTATTAATTCCTTTATTTTAATAATTTGAGGTTTTGTTATTTTTTTCTATTTCCTTTATGTATAAGGTTAGATTGTTTACTTGAGATCTTTCTTTGTGTGTGTGGGGGACATAACAATATAATTTACTTCTTAAAGCTGTCTTTTCTGCACCCAAAAAATTGTATACCATTTTATTATCATTTTAATTTGTTTCCATGGTTTTTTTTTGTTTTTCTTTTTGTTTTGCTTTGTTTTTTTAGTTTCACTTTATTTCTTCATTGATCCATTGGTTGTCTAATAGCATGTTGTTTAGCCTTCATGCATTTGTACTTTATCAATTTTTTTGTGTGTAATTAATCTCTAGTTTTATACTATTGTAGCTAGAAGAGAATCTTCTTCTCTTAAAGATTTATTCATTTATTTTAGAGAAAGAGGGTGAGTGTGAGTTGGGGGAGGGGGAGAGGAAGAGAATCTCAGGCAGATTCCTTGCTTAACGTGGAGCCTGACTCAGAGCTCAAATCTCACGACACTGAGATCATGACCTGAGTCAAAACCAAGGGCTGGATGCCCAACGGACTGAGTCACCCAGGAGCCCCTAGAAGAGATTCTTTTTTTTTTAAGATTTATTTGTTTATTTGAGGGGGGAGGGGCAAAGGTGGAGGGAACAGAGAATCTCAAATAGAACCTGCGCTGAGTGTGAAACCTGACATGTGACTCAGTCTCACCTCATTGAGATCAACAAGTGAGCCGAAACCTAAAGTCAGATGGTTAACAGACTGGCACCACCAAGGCACCCCTGGAAGCAATTCTTAATATCATTTTTATCTTCTTAAATTTACTTATTTATTTATTTATTTGCTTATTTGTTTTCTTCACATTTTATTTAAATTCCATTTAGTTAATGTACAGTGCATCATGTGTAGAATTTCATGATTCAACACTTATATAAAACACCCAGTGCTCATCACAACAAGTGCCCTCCTTAATCCCCATCACCTATGCAACCTATCTTCCTACCTGCCACCCCTCTCGTAGCCATCAATTTGTTCTCTCTCTCTCTCTCTCTCTATATATATATATATATACAAACATAATGAAAAAAATTTACTGTAATAATAGTGTGGGACTATAACACCTTACTTACATCAATTGGTAGATCAAGCAGGCAGAAAACCAATAAAGAAGTAGTCTTTGAACGAAAAAGATAAACCAGATGGAATTAACAGATATATACAGAATATTCCATCAACTATAACACAATGCACATTCTTTCCTAGGATACATGGAATGTTCTCCATGACAAACCACATGTTACAAACCACAAAACAAGTTTAAATAAATTTAAGAAGATAGCCAAATTATGGAAAGAGTCCAGAAGTCCATTGACAGATGAATGGATCAAGAAGATGTGGTATATATACAATGGAATATATATATTTGGATGCTCCATTTGTGGGTACATTGATGTTTATGACTGCTATATCTTCTTTTTGGATTGTTTCATTTATCATTATGTAGTGTCCTTTTTGTCTCTTGTTGCAGCCTTTGTTTTAAAGTCTATTTTGTCTTACATAAGTATTTCTACCTCAGCATTTTTTTCTTCAAGTTTTATGAAATATCTTTTCTCATCCTTTCACTTTGTTTGTGTGTGTCTTTTGGTCTAAAGTGATTTTCTTGCAGGCAGCATATAGATATATCTTGCTATTTTATCCATTCTGTCACCCTATATCTTTTGCTTAGAGCAGTTTGATCATTTACACTTAAAACAATTATGTACTTACTAACATTTTTATATTTTCCTGTTTCTATAGCTATTATTTGTTTATTTCTTATTGTTTTTCCTTGTGACTGATGATTTTCTTTACTGTTACCTTTGGCTTTCTTTCTCTTCATTTTCTAATGCATTTATTATTGGTTTTTGGTTTGCTGTTACCATAACATTAAGATAATAACATGTCTATATTAATTTGATGGTTATGTAAGTTCAAACACATTCTAAAAGAACTTTATTTTTACTATCCCCCTCCATTTTCAATGTTGTCATATTTTACATTTAAAAAATTTTGTGAGTCCCTTTCCTTTTATAATTTTCTTACCTCTAATCATGACTTTTTTTCTTTTTACTTAAAGAAGTCCCTTTGACATTTTTTGTAAGGCCAGTTTAGTGGTGATGGACTCTAATTTTGCCAGGGAAGCTCTCTAACCTAATTTCTGAATGAAAACTTTGCTGGGTAGAGTATTCTTGGTTGTAGTATTTTTTGTTTTGTTTTGTTTGTTTGTTTTGTTTTTGTTTTCATTTCAGAACTTTGAATATAGCATGCCACTCCCTCCTGACTGTGTAGTTCCTGTTTAAAAAACAAATAATAGACTTATGCCAGGTGTCCTTGTGCATGACTAGTTGCTTCCCTCATTCTGTTTTAAATTTCTTTCTTTATCATTAAAATTTGACATTTCAATTATTATGTGTCATCATGTGGACCACTTTTGATTCATCTTGTTTGGAATTCTATGTGCTTTCTGAACCTGGATGTTTGGCTCCTTTACTGGGTTAGAGAAACTTTCGGTTATTGTAACTTCAAATAAGTTTTCTGCTTTTTTCTCTCTAATGCAAGTGTTTGCTTGCTTGATGTTATCCAAGGTTTCTCTTAAGCTATTCTCACTTCTTTTTATTACTTTTGTTCTTTTTGCTGTTCATCATAGCTGCTTTCTATTACACTGATTCCAGATTGCTGATTCATTCTTCTATATCTGATAATCTACTATTGATTCCCACTAGTGAAATTTTTATTCTTTTAAAATTTTTAATGTTTTTTCTTTTGTTATTTTCTTTAATTTAAATTCAATTAATTAACATATAATGTATTATTGGTTTCAGAGGTAGAGGTAAGTGATTCATCAGTCTTATATAATACCCAGTGGTCATCACATCATGTACTCTCCTTAATGTCGATCACCCAGTTACCCCATCTCTCCACCCCTTTCCCCTCCAGCAACCCTCAGTTTGTTTCCAAAGATTAAGAGTCTCTTATGGTTTTTCTCCCTTTCAGTTTCACCTTGTTTATGTTTTCCTCTCTTCCCCTATGATCCTGTGTTTTTTTTCTTAAATTCCACATATGAGTGATATCATATGATAATTGTCTTTCTCTGATTGACTTATTTTGATAAGCATAATACCCTATAATTCCATCCACGTTGTTGTAAATGGCAAGATTCCATTCCTTTTGATGGCTGAGTAGTATTCCATTGTGTGTGTGTGTGTGTGTCTCTACAATTTAAGATGTAGTTTCTTCTACATCATCTTTATCCATTCATCTACCAATGGACATTTGGGCTTTTTCCATAGTTTGGCTATTGTGGACATTTCTGCTATAAATATCGGGATACCAGTGCCCCTTCAGATCACTACATTTGTATCTTTGTGTTAAATGCCCAGTACTACAATTTCTGTGTGGTAGGGTACCACTATTTTCAACTTCTTGAGGAAACTCCATACTATTTTCCAGACTGGCTGCATCAGTATGCATTCCCACAAATAGTGTAAGAGGGTTCCCCTTTCTCCACATCTTCGTCAACATCTGTTGTTTCTTGTCTTGTTAATTTAAGCTGTTCTGACTATTGTAAGTTGTATTTCATTGTGGTTTTGATTTGTACTTCTCTGGTGCAGAGCGATGTTGAGCATTTTTTCATGTGTCTGTTGGCCATTTGTATGTCTTCTATAGAGAAATGTCTGTTCATGTCTTCTGATCATTTCTTGACTAGATTATTTTTTTTAGGTTATTGAGTTTGATAAGTTCTTATGGATTTAGGATACTAGCCCTTTATCTGATATGTCAGTTGCAAATATCTTCTCCCATTCTGTCAGTTGTCTTTTGGTTTTGTCAACTATTTCCTTTGCTGTGCAAAAGCTTTTTATCTTGATGAAGTCTCAATGGTTCAATTTTGCCTTTGTTTCCCTTGCCTTTGGTGATGTATCTAGCAGGAAGTCGCTGTGGTTATGGTCAAGAGGTTGCTGCCTGTACTTTCCTCCAGGATTTTGATGGATTCCTGTCTCACATTAAGGTTTTTCATCCATTTTGATTCTATTTTTGTGTATGGTGAAAGAAAATGGCCCAGTTTCATTCTTCTACATGTGGCTGTCCAATTTCCCAACACCATCTATTGAAGAGACTATCATCTTTTGTATATATATACATTTTTCTTTCTCTACAATTTGAGATGTCTTTGTTCTAAGAAACTGACCAAAATACACAGAGAATCTGGTGTATTGCTCTATTCTGTTCACCTGTCTGATTATATTCATATATATATATATATATATATCTGGGGTCTCTTCTGATTTGTTTAGTGTATATTTTTCTGGGGTCACTGTTGTCATTTTAGTATTTGTTCTTTCATTCATCTATTCTCTGGACAGAATGACAAGACAGAAAAAATCACCTTAAAAAGAGAACAAGAAGCAGTACTGACTGCCAAAGACCTAATCAGTATGGACATGAGTAAGATGTCAGAAATACAGTTCGGGATAATGATTATAAAGATACTAGCTGTCTTTGAAAAGACCATAGTAGAGAATCCCTTTCTAGAGAAATGAAAAAAACCTAAAATCTAATGAAGTTGAAGCCAAAAAGTCTCTCAATGTGATGCCATAAAAAAATGGAGGTCCTAACTGCTAATATAAATGAAGCAGAAGAAAGAATTACCAACATAGAAAAAAATGATGGAGAATAAAAAAAAGCTGAGAAAAAGAGAGATAAGTAACTACCAGATCACAAAGGGAGAATTTGAGAGATATGTGATACCATAAAGAGAAACAATATTAGAATAATTCCCAGAAGAAAAGGAAAGAGAGAGATGGGCAGAAGGTATATTGGAGCAAATTATAGCAGAGAACTTCTCTAATCTGAGGAAGGAAACAGGCATCCAAGTCCAGGATGCACAAAGAACTGCCCACAATATTAATAAAAATAAGTCAACACCCTAACAGATAAAGTGAAACTTGCAAATCTCAGAGACATAGAGAAAATCCTGAAAGCACCTCAGGTAAAAGAGGTCCATAACCTACAAGGGTAGGAACATTAGACTGGCAGCAGACTTATTCACAGAGATCTGACAGGCCAGAAAAGACTGGTATGATATATTCAGGGTGCTAAAAGAGAAGAATATGTGTCCAAGAATGCTTTATCCAGCTAGGATGTCATTCAAAATAGAAGGAGCAATAAAACATTTCCAGGACAAACAGAAACTAAAATAGTTTGTGATCACCAAACCAGCTGCATAAGAAATATTAAAAGGGTTCCTTTAAGCCAAGAGAGAACTCAAAATAACATAGACCAGAAAGAAACAGAGCCAATATACAGAAACAGTGGCTTTACAGGTAATAAAATGGCACTAAATTCATATCTTTCAACAGTTACTCTGAATGTAAATGGTCTCAGTGCCCCAATCAAAAGACACAGGGTATCAGATTGGATAAAAAAGTAAGACACATTGATATACTGTCTGCAAGAAACTCACTCATTTTAGGCCAAACACACCTCCAGATTTAAAGTGAGGGGGTGGAAAACAATTTATCATGCTAATGGACATCAAAAGAGAGCTGGAGTGGCAATCCTTTTATCAGAAAATTTAGATTTTAAACCAAAGACTGTAATAAGAGATGAGGAAGGACACTATGTCATAATTAAAGGGTATATACAACAAGAAAATCTAACAGTTGTAAATATTTATACCCTCAACATGAGAGCAGCCAATTATATAAGCCAATGAATAACAAAATTAAAGAAATACTTCAATCACAGTAGAATGATATTAGGGGACTTTAATGCCCACTCACTGCAATGGACAGATCATCTAAGCAGAAGATCAATAAGGAAATAAGGGTTTTGAATGGCACACTGAACCAGATAGAATTCACAGATATATTCAGAACATTCTATCCTAAAGCAGCAGGATACACATTCTTCTTGAGTGCACATGGAACATTCTCCAAAATAGATCACATATTGGTTTTCCTTCTGTTATTATTTTCTAACATTATTCCATTGTGATTGGAGAAGACACTTGTATTGTGTTTTTTTTAATGTAGAGATTTGATTTGTGGCTTAATATATTGTCTATCCCAGAGAATACTCTATGTGTATTTGAGAAGAATATGTGTTCTGCTATTGCTAGCTGAGATGTTCTATGAATACATCTTAGGTCTGGTTTTTTTAATAATATTGCTTCTCTTTATTATTTTTTTTATTTTTATTTTTTGTCTAGATGTTCTGTCCATGAGTGAAAGTGGAGTATTAAATACTTCAGCTTTTATATTTAAACTTTTTTTTTCTCTCTTCCAATCTATCATTGATTTATTCACTTATTTTGGGACTGTATTTTCTGGTGCACAATATTTATAATTATTATATCCCTTTAATGAATTAACCATTTAATCAATATATAATGATTTTGTCTCTTGTAACAGGTTTGACTTAAAGTCTATTTGGTCTGATTTTAGTATAGTGACTCCAGTTTACTTCAATTATCTTTTGATTACTATTTTCATGGAATATTTTTTTTTCATTTTTTCCCTTTCAATCTATTTGTGTCTCTAGATTTAAGATATTCATCCTCTCGACAGCATATGGCAAAAATTTTTAATCTATTTTTCCAATCTGTCATTTGATTGGACAGTTTAACACATTAACATTTTTTTAAGGAGTTTTATTTTTCTATTTGTTTTTATTTGAAAGAGAGAGAGTGAAAGAGAGAGCACAAGCCAGGGGAGGGGCAGAGGAAGAGAAACAAGCAGACTCCCTGCTGAGCAGGGAGCCCAACATGGGGCTCAATCCCAAGACACTGGGATCATGACCTGAGTTGAAAGCAGACACTTAACCAAATAAGCCACCCAGGTGCCCCAATCCATTAGCATTTAAAGTAATTACTCATGAGGAAAGAATTCCATCTGCCATTTTGATATTTCTTTTCTGTATGTTATAACTTTTCTATTTCCTCCATTACTGCTTTATTTTGTGTTTAATTTTTACTGCCTTAGGGTTTTCCTTGCTCATATTCATTTGTACATACCTTAAAGATATATCTGTTCACTGCCTTCCAGCATGCATTTTCTTGACAATTTGCTCTTCATATTATTGAAATTTTCTTGCATTTGTTGTCACTTTTTTGCTTCTCTCAGGATTTTCTCCCCTCCTCTCTCTCTCTCTGTATGTCTCTCTCTCTCTCTCTCCACATTTGACATGTTCATTACAATGAATTTAGGTGTCTGTATCTCTAAGTTTATTCTACTTAGCATTAGTTGGGTCACTTAGATTTGTATATTCTTATATTTTATTAAATTTAGCAGTTTGGGAAACATTATTTTTTCAAATATTCTCTTTGCTCCTCTATCTCTCTTTTGTCTCCATCTAGAAATTCCAGAGTGTCTATGTTTGTCCTTTTGTTAGTGTCTCACAAATCCCTTATGATGTGGTCACTTTTCTTCATTTATTTAAGATTTTATTTTTATTTATTTGACAGAGAGAGAGAAAGCCAGCAAAAGAGGGAACACAAGCAGGGGGAGTGGGAGAGGAAGAAGCAGGCTCCCAGTGGAGGAGCCCAATATAGGCCTCGATCCCAGAACCCTTGAGCTTAATGACTGAGCCACCCAGGCGCCCCACTTTTTTTCATTGTTTTATCCTTGTTCCACAGAATATATAGTCTCAGTTGTCCTATCTTCCAATTCACTGATTCTTTCTTCTGCCTGCTGAAATCTTCTGTTGAATCCTTCTAGCATTTTTTTAAATTTTAGTCATTATTTCTCAGTTCCATAATTTTTACATTGTTCCTGTTTGGAATTTATCTTCATTAATATTCTCATTTTGTTCATCATTTTCTTAGTTTCCTTTACTTCTTTGTCTACANACCGATCCTCCTAGTTCTTATGTTCCATAGATGAGAGAAATCATATGATAATTGTCTTTCTCTGCTTGACTTATTTCACTTAGCATTATCTCCTCCAGTGCCGTCCATGTTGCAGCAAATGTTGAGAATTCGTTCTTTCTGATAGCTGAGTAATATTCCATTGTATATATGGACCACAGCTTCTTAATCCAGTCATCTGTTGAAGGGCATCTTGGCTTCCTTCCACGATTTAGCTATTGTGGACAATGCAGCTATGAACATTGGGGTGCATATGGCCCTTCTCTTCACTACGTCTTGTCTACAGTTTTCTTGAGCATATTTATGATAAAGGTTTTGTCCATTAGGTACAGTTGCTAGGCTTCCTCAGGGATGGCTGTTTTCAAATAGGTTTTGTCATTTTTTTTCATTGAAGTTTAAATATTTGAATATTATAATGTAATAACTATGAAAATTATAAATCCTTGCATTTCAAGGATTTGGTGTTTTTTTGTAGAAAGTTGCATTTTTTTTTTAGTAACACATTATTCCTTAAAGACTGTATTCGTTTTTGGTATGTTGTTATTGAAATCTCTTTTACTTTATCTTTTATTACCTTGTGGTTTGACAAAGATTTTCTTGAATGCTAGGAGCAAAACAAACAAAAACTCTCCCAGACTTTGCAGGTTGGTTCCGTGCTTGGACACTCATTCTATATTTACTCAGGTCATTTACCTTGTTACTTTACCATTCATTGCCTTCTTAAACTGACCTTAGACACCTGACAACGGTGAAAACTTATGGTCTTCTCAGGATTTTCTTGAATATGCATTCTGCCCTGGGCATGCACATTACTTTCAAAATTCCTCACTATCTATGGGTACTTTTAAATGCCTTAATTACTCAACAAAACTCTTTACCCAGCTTTCCTTCCATAAGTTAGGGTACTATTTGTGTTTTATTTTATGTTCTCAAACTTAATATTTTGCCCATGGCAGTTGTGGGATTTCCCTTTATGTTACAGTGTTTTAAAGCAATGCCTTCTGCTTTTCTGTCCCAGATGAGTTGTGATTTAGGTGAACCACAGTCAGCTGCCTTGTGTTAGTCTTTTGGGTAGTGCCCATACAGGTTAGAAAAAACACAACACTCTTGTATTAAAGTTTGATGGGGTCCTTCTAGGACCAGCAACCAGGTCTCACACTGTGAACATGGGCCACTGTCTTCAAAACCACAACTAAGCCAGGGTGGGTCAATGGAATTTTAAAACTTTATACAGTACTCCTACTATTTTAAAGGTTTTTTTTTTCTTTTTGATTCAGTGTTCGCTTAGTCATTGTAAACCTTTTACTCTTATCCAGATACTGACAAAATTGGTTCTGACATTCTGCTTGTGTTTAGATGTTTCTGTTTCTGCTGAAGGACAGGTGTTTGTAGCTGCCCACCCTGACATTTTACTGAATTCACCACTATTATTCAGTTTGCATAAGAGGAATTATGCCACATTGCCACTAAAAAAAGTGTAACTCACATAAACATCTGTGTGAAACATACAGTGAAATTTCAGCCTGTAAAAGACTGCATTAGTTACTAATGAAGGTAACTATATTTCATCTGTCCCTACTATTGTACTACACTTACCTGAAGTAATAGTTTTAGTAATTGTCATATATAACATGCCTTACATCTTCCCCAGCTTTATAATATGAACAATTTCGTTAAAATGGTCCCAGTATTTGCAACATATTTGGTAAAAACTTCATAAAATTTCACTTAAGAAGGATGGCATGTGTTCAGGAAATACATTTTAAGCATGTTCAAGTTGAATATCTGGGCCTTTTAAAATGAAATAACACAACTATTTAATCTGATTCAATTCAGTACAGTGGCACATAGAGAAGAGAGGCAAGTAGAGAGGAAGGGAATAAAGCAAAGCAAGGCAGATATTTTAATTACATGATATACTAGTGTTATACACCAGTGAGCTAAAAATGTTAAGATATAAAAAGACTATTTACCAATTCATTCATTCAATAAACATTTATTAAGCAACTACTACATGCTAGTGTATAGGAATATAGAATTAATCTTTCATTTAAAACACAAACACATTAATATTACAGTTCTATAGATATAGTTACAGTAATTTTTTCTAGTCAATGATATTATAGTATTATCTCCCATAAAAAAAATGGTATTATTAACACAGTTAGAATATTACCACTTTAATTGTGAAGCACAATTTATACTAGAGCAACACCATCACATTATCCATGAAAATAAATGTCATTAATATGTTGCAGAATGAAGTACTTTGCTATTTCAGGTTTAAAATGTTTTCATAATGCTTAAAATCATTTAGCAAAGAACAGATACATAAGCAAAATTATAATGTTCTTAACATTAATTATGTGGTATAATTAAAATGAAATACTAACAGAATTGTTATTGTCCCTTCCTGTCAGTGTTGCTCAGTGGTGTGTGGCTCCACCAACTGACATGACATGTTATGCAATATCAGCATCATGAGGCTGGCTAGCTTTAGCAGACAGGGTGCCACAGTGGGCTGTTGAAATGTTTTCATCTTGAAGCTACTACATAAGTAAGGCTATTATGGAACAAATTATCATATGTTTCAGTTCATAAGGGGACAGGATTAACTGCAAGTATTAAGTCCAAAAATCTAAGGATTCAACAATGGCAGAAATGGAATAAAGGGTATTTGCTTCTCCAACTCAGTGTTCTAAACACTGTAGATAGAGACATCTCGAAAAAAATGGAAAGTAAGGTAAGTTGTATACTACAGGAAAAAGTGCCACAATGATTGCTTGTGTGTTTAATTTTTCTTTTTTTTCTTAAGCTTTCAGTTATTTACCAGAGAGAGAGTGAAAGAGAGAGAGAGCACAAGCAGGGAGGGAACAGCAGGCAGAGGGAGAAGCAGGCTCCCCACTGAGCAGAGAGCCCAATGCGGAACTGGATCCCAGGACCCTGTCATCATGGCCTGAGCTGAAGGCAGATGCTTAACTGACTGAACCACCCAGGCATCCTCTGTGTGTTTAATTTTTATTTTTTTTATTATTTATTTCATTTTTAAAAAGTACTATTTTTTGCATGTATATTTCTTTTTCTCATAATAATGTTTTTATTATATTATGTTATTCACCATACAGTACATCCCTGGTTTTTGATGTAAAGTTTGATGATTCATTAGTTGCGTATAACACCCAGCGTACCATGCAATACGTGCCCTCCTTACTACCCATCACCAGCCTATCCCATTCCCCCACCCCCCTCCCCTCTGAAGCCCTCAGTTTGTTTCTCAGAGTCCATAGTCTCTCATGCTTCATTCCCCTTCTGATTACCCCCCTTTCTTTATCCTTTTCTTCTCCTACCAATCTTCCTAGTTTTCATGTTCCATAGATGAGAGAAATCATATAATTGTCTTTCTCTGATTGACTTATTTCACTTAGCATTATCTCCTGCAGTGCCGTCCATGTTGCAGCAAATGTTGAGAAATCGTTCTTTTTGATAGCTGAATATTTAATTTTTAAAGAACAGGAATTCCACCAAATTGTTAGTAGCAGTGAACTCACACTTTATATGACCATAAATAAGGTCTGAGCACCTATAATTTCAGCAATATCACAACTAGTCTGAATGGTTTGTTTAATGTACATGGTGAGCATTTACATAAAACTGAATCAATTTTTAAAAATACATGTAACACATTGTAACCAATCTTAGAACAAATAAATATTTAAAAATACTTAGACATGCCATATGCCTGATGGTGTCCAGGAAGGTGACATGGGACAATCTACTGACTACATGACTTTTTCTCCAGGACCTGCCCAGCCAAGCCATCCAGAACCTCTCCTTTGATGATTCTTTGGAAAGAGGGTTGGGCTCATAGGTATGTGGAAGTACTTAGCCTTAGGAGGGAGGCAAAACTGCAAGTATCCTTCACTTTTCAAAAGTTTGCATGATACCATTTTTTAAACCAAAGACCTACATTAGTCTCCATTTTTTGCTAGCCAGAAGAAATCTGAAGAATATTGTTGTGTTTATGAAAAAAAGGCAAAAAGTAAAAACTGTTAGACTTTTGTTTCACAGTGAGCCCTTATACAGACAGCACACACTCTGAGCTGCAAAAGCGGCTCTGCCAAGCTCATTGCTCAGAAACTGCACTTAGTGTTTCAGCATTCAGGCACCAGGATCTGAAGTACATCGACTATTGGCAATTCATCTGCAGTGACTCAGAACATTCCATAATTTTCTTATGGAAAATTCTTGTGGTAAATTGAAGTTCTTTCAGAACTGAAAAAAAAATAATGTTAGTAAAAATAAATAAATAAATAATTTATTAATTGTGAGTTAAAAAATACTTAGGCAATACATTCAGCTTTTTTTTTCCAGATTTTTAAAAATAGAAAAGATCAAGATATATGAAGTCACTGATGTCCAGGATATTAACTGACTCTCCCAAAGTAACCCCATTATTCTTTATGGGTAATCAAAGCTAATTAGCATTAAACTCCCACTCCAATGTTATTGCTGCCACTTCATGCTAGTTTGAGTGGTTGGTCACCTAAACCAATCACTGACCATGGAATTATTATAAATAGTTTAGACTAATGAAATATATTCCCTATGGAGATCTTCATAAAGCCCAAAGCACCAAGTACCTGAACCAAATTTAGGTTGTTTAAAGAAAAATAATAGATAAGAGGGTGGTAAGTAGCTATTGAGTATGTAATCAAGAATTATTTACAACAATTCCCTTTAATGGATGAAAAAGTAGGCTGCTGTTTACAGCTCACTGACTTAAATTTAGGTGCTGGAGTAGGCAGACTGTAGGGACTTGGTCAAAATTTGGGCTCAATGAGGTTTTCAATATGATCTAGGTTAAAGAAAGAAGTACCTTTTCAGTTGGACAGATTTGCCACTTCTTAAAAAATTATTTTTTTATGTTTTAAAATAGAAAATTACATGTTAAATAGAAACGGTTTGTTTCTCACTTATTCAATGACTAGAGTAGACATGATAATATTGAACATAAATTTGATATATATAGTAGAAAATACAAAATAATAACCAGAATGAGTTAATCATACATTGTTTGTAAAAATCCCCTGAAATAAGTCATCAATTTTTTTTTGCAACCATCAAGCAACTCATTGGGGGTGATGGAGTAAGAATATATAGCTAAATTGGCTAATGATCAAAGCAATTATTGATGGATTTTAGTAATGAATTATATTTATCTGCTGGAACAACATTCTCTTCATATTTTACCATCTATGCTTTAACAAGACTAAACAAAATAAAGCAAAACACAGTAGATGCACCTGGGTGTCTCAGTCTGTAAAATGACTCTTGATTTTGGCTCATGATCTCAGGGTCATGAGATGGAGTCCTGCTTGGGATTCTCTCTCTCCCTTTCCCTCTGCCCCTCCCCCTGCTTTCTCTCTCTCTCAAGTAAATAAATAAAATCTTAAAAAAAACACAACTCAAGGGTTAAAACCTAGATTCTACATCTTTTTATCATGACTTCATCCAGTTTTTCACAGGGGTATTTATCCTTCTGCTGTCTTTATATCCCAGCATCAATCAAACATTTTCTCTTCATCTAGGTTTAAATTTGACATTCTTGTTACAAAATCATCCCCCCCACAACACACTGTGCTTCTGTTTATGTACCTTAACTACTTTCCTATAGTGCTTTTCCCACAAGATTGACTTAATAATCTAAATTGCTTATTGCTCATTTGGACTTCAACTGCATGCTTCTGATGTCTTAAATACTCATTCTCTCTATTTTAAATCCCACACTGCTTGCTTATTGGCAAAAATCCAGGTCAAAAAGAAGCAAGACAAAAAAATGGCAAGACAAAATTTTCAGAATCTAATTCTTATTAACCAAGTTCTAGTTGATGTTACTTTGCCAGATACTCAAGATTTTGAGAAAAGCAAATGAATTTCATTTCTCAGAGCACCAGAGAATGTGGTGCCTTATAAACCAAAAGGATAATAGTATACTATGGATTCTGTTGAAATTTTTCACTTTTCAAAACACTTAAAGAATTCAGTAACCTTTTTAATTACTAAAACTTTGACGGCCAATGAATTAATGCCTGCAAATCCATACTTTCCTTTAATGATAATGGAGATTTTGATCAAGAAAAATTCCAACTTCATAATTAATGTTCCAATGTTTTCCTCAATATATGTGGCGCTATCTGCAAAATGTATAGAGAATAAGCATTTTTAGTCCTAGTTTTTGTGTAATAAAGATTAGACATTGTGTTTCTAAAAATTTAGTGAAAAATCTGGTTTTTTCAATCATATCCCCATGGGCTCTTATGCCCATTCCAGTGAATTGGCTCTTGGTTTTGATATTGTGTGGATGCAGCCTCTAAGAATATAAGATGTTACTTCAATGTATTTTAACAACCAAGGGTAATCAAATGAATAATAGATTTCAAGTACTGATATTTATTTGAATTTATGATCCAGGCTAATGCAGAATCATACAACTGCTATAAAACTGTTTTAATTGCACCTTTTCATCAAACACCAAAAAAAAGGTTTATCTACATTGCTTTTTTTGGTCCAAAAACCCAGAAATTTCCTTTATTCTAATTGCCATACCAAACAAAAGAGTTTCTGAAATACAATTTTAAACATCTCAAAATCTTCAGGCTACCATAAAAGTTAGTGTGGTCCATGGGACAAAGCAATTGCCAAGAAACAGTGAAATCTGGATTCTACACATAATTACCCTACTTAAGAGCTGTGTGACACTTAACTATTTGGCCCTAGATTTCCTTATCTGTAATGCAAAGATGGCAGTGTCTCTTATTAAACTCCCAAAATAGTTGAGAGTTTGTATGTATGTAATTTTTAAGCTATAATATCATATCAGTATATTGCAATATAATAATCAAACTGTCAAAATAAACTTTATACTACTATGCATGTGAACATGGGCATTTCCCCTCAATTATTAATTCCTCAGTTTAGTCTCCTGTATGTTTTCCACCAACTTTCTGCATTATTATATAGTTTTGTGAATTAAGTAATGTTATAGATGTATTAGTACGTTGGGAAGTAGAGATTTTAAAAGAATAGCTATATTATTACAAAAGTGAGCTAGTAAATTGTAAAACAACAAGACTATTTATTTATTGTCCTCAAGAAAATAGGATGTTCCTTAAGTGTGCGTACTTTCACAGACATATAAAGGAAATCAGAATAGAGGAGCATTAAGCACATTGGATTTTTCTTTCCTTAGTCTATATGCCTAAGGTTAATAATATCTGAATAAACCTAGGAAGATTGTTTCATATCTGAACTTAAATATTCTTATCTCCAAAGTGGTACTACAAAAATTATGTTCTGTCACCTGTATTGGATTATAGTGAGAAAAGAGACAATAAATTAAAGACAGTGTAAACTTTAAATGCCTATAATTTTAAGATGAGAGCATATCACATATGCATGCATTTATGTTCGTAGGTACAGGTAAACATGTAAAATTAGCCTAGTGCATTTATCTACATAAAACCAAATTCATCTTATCAAATTATTTTTTTCCTGTCAAAGATTCAGAGGGGAAACAACAAGGCATGATACAAACAAATGTCTTATTTCAAATGAGATGAACATAAAAGTATATCTAATTTACATATTAGATAAAGTCTGGGCTTTTGGGAATCAATTAAATCTCTCATAGTATACAATACACAGGGGCGCCTGGGTGGCACAGCGGTTGAACGTCTGCCTTCAGCTCAGGGCGTGATCCTGGCGTTATGGGATCGAGCCCCACATCAGGCTCTTCCGCTATGAGCCTGCTTCTTCCTCTCCCACTCCCCCTGCTTGTGTTCCCTCTCTCGCTGGCTGTCTCTATCTCTGTTGAATAAATAAATTTAAAAAAACAAAACAAAACAAAACAATACACAATCACTTCCAAGTAACTCTCTGTATACACATCTCAGTGAACCTTGCATTTTTTTCAAATTCAGAGTTTTAATTGAAAGATGGTGCTGTTTAAAAAACAGACAAGAAAGATGGTACGATTTGTTACATTTATAAGTTACCTATTAAACTTGACAAGAATTTTTTAAAATACATATAAGTATGGAAAGTAACTTTGTCCCAAACTTATTTCTCAGAAGAGTATAACAAGGATAAAGAGTACATCATTCTGAGGAGATATACAGATGCATTTCCTCAGTAGCAGGCATTTGGTCCCTACAAGGTTATGACTCAATGGTAACTACCCAGTTAAAAAAGCACAAATTTGTAAGTACTTGACAGAAGCTTATTACTAGGAGGTAGATTTAACATGTATGATGTGAGAAGAGTAATGGGATGTTTACTAAATATAGACTACATGCCAAAGCCTTCACTCCCATGCAAATAGTTTAACAGCCTGCTCAAATTTATTAGAAATTTGCCGAGCAGGGTATTGAACACAGATCTGCCTGGCATTGAAGACTGTGTTGATTTCACTATTATGAAATTCAAGAGAAGACAAAAAAAAAAAAAAAACCAAGGAGGAACTTCGAGTATCAGTTCCATTATGTAAAGAGCTTGGAAATGGTCATTCTCCTGGTTAAAACAGAAAAAAAAAAAGAATCTAAAAAGCAAATAACTTTTCATGAACCAATCAGATAACTGAAGTTGCAGGGCAAGCCACCACTCCAATATATGGAGTGATGGGCATACTGAGAGGAATATAGCAAATGAGATCTGTGTGGCTGTATTAAAACTATTGTTCGGGGCACCTGGGTGGCTCAGTCGTTAAGTGCCTGCCTTTGCCTCAGGTCATGATCCCAGGGTCTTGGGATCAAGCCCCATATCTGGCTCCCTGCTTAGGAGGGAACCTGCTTCTCCCTCTGCCTGTTGTTCCCCCAGTCATGCTTGCTCTCTCTCGCTCTCTCTCTCTCTGTCAAATAAATAAATAAAATGTTAAAGAAAACTATTGGAGCAATAAACTGGTATGAACACTTAAATACTTTTTAATGAATTCCTAGAGCCTGATTATTGACTAAAATATGAATGAGAATTACATGGAGAGTCACAAGTTTGGGAGGTGACTCACAATTTTGTGAATTTTACCTCTAGAAACTTTATTAGGCTCTGACAGTAAAAATCCTGGAAAGATCTTCTCAGGTTCTGTAATGGGTAGAAGAAGAGTAGCCTGGTAAAATATGCTTACTATCTTCCCCCCAAAACATTTTTAAAACCATATAACAAGTATGGTAAGAGAATTCTTTTCCACAGCAACTGCCTACAGTCTTCCTGTCTCACCTGAGAGAAAAAATATGGGGTATAGGTCAGGGCTTCAGATAAATAGATTGGGAATACTGCAGTCAGGAAATATAGTAGGAAGCAAGTGGAGAAAAAGCAATATTAGTGGAAAAAAATTTGTGAAAGTCACATCCCTAAGACTGAAGACTCCTAAAAGTTTGAGATTTAATCAAATATAGAACATTTCCTTCTTCCACGTTATTGCCATTGAATCAACAGGACTCTAGTATCAAAACAGTGGATTACAGAAAAAAAAAGCTGTAAGACACAGATTCTCTCTGAGAAAGACTAATTAGAGTATCCCAAACTCAAGAGAAGATTAAAAAAACAAAACAAAACTTACAAACAAAACAGAACATGAAGGAAATTAAAGCCTCTAGCACAAACAGCAAAAGTAAATGTTAAACACAATCTAACTTCTTTTTTTTAAGATTTTATTTATTTATTTGAGAGAGAGAGAGACAGCCAGTGAGAGAGGGAACACAAGCAGGGGGAGTGGAAGAGAAAGAAGCAGGCTCCCAGCGGAAGAGCCTGATGTGGGGCTCGATCCCAGAACCCCTAGGATCATGCCCTGAGCCGAAGGCAGGAGTTTAACGACTGAGCCACCCAGACACCCCAACACAATCTAACTTCTAGCTAGATTAATATACATCATTATATGAAAACTTATTTACCTCAGGTTCTATTACCTGATACAACATATCCAGCTTTCAACACAGAATTCCAAGGTATGGTAAGAAAATAAAAATCTTGAAGGGGAGATAAAGAAAACAAGCTTTAGAATCAGATTCATATATGGCACAGATTTTCGAATTTTTACATAGGAAATGTAAAAACATTATAGTTAATATGTTAGTGGCTCTAATGGAATAAGTTGACAATATTCAGCAGCAAATTCATAATAAATATTGACAAAGAAAATCTGAGAATAAAAAAAAAACTGCTAGAATCAGAAACCATAACAGAAATGAAGAATGCATTTAATGGGCTCCTTAGTACAAATTGCCCGTTAATGAAAAAAAATCAATGAACTTGAAGACAAGTGAATAAAAACTTCTCAAAACACAGAGAGAAAAAGCAAAGGTTTTAAAAAATAATATAATATTCAAGAACTGTGGGAAAGTATCAAAGAAATAACATAAATGTAATTAGAATACCAAAAAGAAGAAAGAAAAATATTTGAAGTATTGACCAAGAATGTTCCAAAATTGACAAATACCAAACAATTTCTTGAAAAAAATTCAGAGAACACCAAATAGGATTTTTAAAGGTGTAGTATATTCAGGTTGGAGAGCTAAGCTGGTGATGGAGTAGGAGGACCCTAGGCTTGTCTTGTCTCTTAGACACAACCAGATAACTATAAAATCATTCTAAATAACCAAGAAATTAACCTGAAGACTGGCAGAACAAACTTCACAACTAAAGGGAGAGAAGACAGAACATCGAGAATGTAGGAAGTGTGGAGACATGGTTTGGGGAAGAAAGAGATTGCAGGTGTTACAGAGGGAAGGGACCCATGGCTGTGGAGAAAGGCAAGATAGAGAGGAGCATATGGGAGAATTCACAAGGAGAACATTTATGCAAAGCCATCAGCTGGGGCAACAAAAGTCTGTTTTTTTGTGAGTTCTTGCACACAGAGGGGCTTAGATATCAGGTTTGGCCTGAGATGGCAAATGAAAAGATTCCTCCAGACACCTTAGTAGGGGAAAGAAGAGGGTGTGGGGACCTGACACTCTAATGGCAAAAGACCCCGAGTCAAGTTCTACCTCCATTTTTATTAAGCCTGTTATTGTTACATCAAAGAATCAAGACTAGAAAGGAATGTAAAGTTTCAATAACTAGGGCAGTGACATTTATAGGCATTGTGTGATTAGAACTATCTGTGTTCATGACCTTCAGACAGGAAGTAGGTGACTATTAAGGATTTATGTCTAGCCTAAGTTAAGCGTTTATCCCTTGGGAGATAGCGTTGAGCCACAATTAGGATCTCGCTGTTTTTGGCCCAGAAACCAAAAAGGAAACCCAGTTTTCTGGTCACTCCTTTCTTGCTTTTCAACTAGGCTCTCCAAAAGAGGATTGTGTTTATCATATCTTAGCTAGACAGGCACTGTGAACTCCCACACATGAACACTGAGGATGTCTTAAGGTCAGTGGACTTGGCTGGGATAGAGCCCTAAGGGTGCTCTTCTACTCCTGGAGAGAAGGAAGGCAAACAACCTGGGGGCAGAGGGAGAGGAAATAAGAATGTAAAGAATGCTTGGGAGCCACAGGGGGAAGATATTCCCTCTTCCTGGAGTGCAACCCTGAGAGGCACTGTTCTAAGAGAGGCCTCTCCAGGAACAAAGGAGCATGCCAACACCAGTTCCTTCACTCACCCCTTAGCATAAACACAGAACCAACTGCAGAAAGTATCTCAGCCCCAAAACTGGCTGCCTAATTTTTTTACACCAAGTTTCACACCTCTGCCCTCTGATGCAACTGCCCTTCTAGTCAAGCTTGCCTCAGTCCCAGTGCAGCAGGACCCTCCCCCAGAAGACCAGCACAGACCTCTGTCCACGCCATGTCCCTGAAGCCCGGAGTTTTAAAAGTCAGTGAGCTTGGTTGGGATAGAGCCCAGAGGGCACTTCACTGCTCCTGGACAGAAGGCAGGCAAACAACCCAGAGGGAGATAATTTGCAAACAGCTATCTGAAAAATGCCTGGGACACACAAGGAGGAGATTACTCACACTTCTCTGAGTCCTTCCCTGAGAGCAGTGTGCATGAAGTCTCCTCTCCAGGGACAATGCAGTTGTCTGGTGTGATTTCCCTCCTCTTCCCCTCAGCATAAATACACAGCCATCTGCAGTGAGCAGAACAGCATGGACACTGGCTGCCTAACCTACTTACACCAAATGTCACACCCCTGTACTTTGGTGGTACTGCTCCTCTCAATCAAGCTTGCCTTGGCCCCAGCCTTCTGTGATACTTCCCCAGATGACAAACAGAAACACCTGCCCACACCATGTCTCCCAACCAGAGAGTTCTGCAGGGCTTCAGTTCAAGCTCTCATTTAACAATCAAAACAGAGCACACCTAGTTAAAAATCACATTCTGGCCAAGGACCAAACACTGACCACTGCATGCAAGGAGAGACTTCAGAGATAACTGGCCTGAAGCATACGGCAACCAAAACACAATAGCACAGTGCACATAGCACACACCAGAAAGAATACCTGAGGTGCCAGACCCTGAACACTATACGACCTCTTCATCATAAAGACAATACTCTCAGGGGAAAGAAGCATAAGAGACTATTCTAACAAAAAGAAGAAGGCAGAGACATAGGCAAAAAGCTAAAATGGAAGAATTCACCCCAAATGAAACAACAAGATAAGGTCACTGCCAGAGATATAAGTGAAGCAGATATTATTTACTGTGCCTGATGTAGAATTTAAAGCAAGAATCATAAGAATTCTCACTGGGCTTGAGAATAGAACAAAAGACTTCAGGGAGGCCTTTACTCCAGAAATAAAAGGGTTAAAATAGAATTAGAAACACAACTCAGGAAACAACAGACATTGGCAAGGATGTGGAGAAAGGGAAACCCTCTTACACTGTTGGTGGGAATGCAAACTGGTGCAGCCACTCTGGA
This sequence comes from Ailuropoda melanoleuca, assembly GCF_002007445.2. Classification (NCBI taxonomy): domain Eukaryota; kingdom Metazoa; phylum Chordata; class Mammalia; order Carnivora; family Ursidae; genus Ailuropoda; species Ailuropoda melanoleuca. Next base: position 60,083,591 of record NC_048238.1, read on the forward strand.
AAACAGTACAAGAAGTTCCTCAAAAAGTTAAAAATAGGGCTACCCTATGACCCAGCAATTGCATTACTAGGTATTTATCCAAAAGATACCAAAATACAGATTTGAAGAGGTACATGCATCTCAATGTTTATGGCAGCATTATCAAAAATATCCAAACTACAGAGAGGGCTCAAATGTCAATTTACTGATGAATGGATAAAGAAGTGGTGACATAACAGAATATTACTCAACCATCAAATGAATGAAATCTTGCCATTTGCAATGATGTGGATGGATCCTGAGTTCATCATGCTAAGCATAATAAGTCAGTCAGAGAAAGAAAAATACCATATGATTTTACTCATATGTGAAATTGAAGAAACAAGACAGATAAGCATGGGGAAAGGGAACGAAAAACAAAATAAGATGAAAACATATAGGGAGAAAACCCGTAAGAGACTCAACTATTGGAACCAAACTGAGGGTTGCTGGAGGGGAGATGGGTGGGGGGATGGGGTAACTGGATGATGGGTATTAAGGAAGGCACTTGAAGTAATGAGCACTGGATGTTATATGCAACTAATGAATCACTAAATTCTACCTCTGAAACTAATAATACAGTATATGTTAATAAAAAAAGAATCAATCAAGACAGCATGGTACTGGCACAAAAACAGATACATAGATCAATGGGACAGAATAGAGAGCACAGAAATGGACCCTCAACTCTAGGTCAACTAATCTTCAACAAAGTAGGAGAGAATATCCAAAAAAAAATACAACCTCTTCAATAAATGCTGCTGGGAAACATGGACAGCCACATACAGAGGAGTGAAACTGGACCATTCTCTTACAACATACACAAAGATAAACTCAAAATGGATGAAAGATCTCAATGTGAGACAGGAATAAAAATCCCAGAGAACACAGGCAGTAACCTCTTTGACCTTGGCCACAGCAACTTCTTCCAAGATAAGTCTCTAAAGGCAAGGGAAACAAAAGTGAAAATGAACTATTGGGACTTCATCAAGATAAAAAGCTTTTGCACAGCAAAGGAAGCAGTCAACAAAACTAAAAGGCAACCTAGGAAATGGGAGGTGATATTTGCAAATGACAACAGATAAAAGGCTGATATTCAAGATCTATAAAGAACTTCTCAAACTCAACACCCAAAAAACAAATAGTCCAGTCAATAAATGGGTAGAAGACAAGCAGATGCTTCTCCAAAGAAGAAATACAAATGGCTAATAGATACATGAAAAAATGCTCAACATCACTTGCCATCAGAGAAATGCAAATCAAAATGACAATGAGAAACAACCTTACACCAGTTAGAGGGGCCAAAATTAACAAGACAGGGAACCACAAATGTTGGCAAGGATGTGGAGAAAAGGAAACCCTCTTACACTGTTGGTGGGAATGCAAGTTGGTACAGCAACTCTGGAAAGCAGTATAGAGGTTCCTCAAGGTGTTAAAAATATAGATACCCTCCAACCCAGCAATTGCACTACTGGGTATTTACCCCATAGAGACAGATGTAGTGAAAAGAAGGGGCACATGCACCTCAACGTTCATAGCAGCAATGTCCACAATAGCCAAACTGTGGAAGAAGTTGAGATGTCCTTCAACATGAATGGATAAAGAAGATGGGGATCATATATACAATGGAATATTAGTCAGCCATCAGAAAGGATGAATACCTCCCATTTCCATTGACATGGATGGAACTGGAGGGTACTATGCTAAGTGAAATGAGACAAGCAGAGAAAGACAATTATATGGTTTTGCTAATATGTGGGATATAAGGAATAGGGCAGAGGACCATAGGGGAAGGGAAGGAAGCCCAAATGGAAAGTAATCAGAGAGGGAGATAAACCATGAGAAAATCTGGCCTCTGGGAAATGAAGTGAGGGTTGCAGAAGGGAGGGGGGTGGAGGATGGGACAACTGAGTGATGGGCAATAAAGAAGGCATGTGATCTAATGAGCACTGGGTGTATATTGCAATGAATGAATCATTGAACACTACATCAAAAACTAATGATATACAATATGTTGGCTAATTAAACTTAATAAAAAAGAAAAAGAATCAATCAGATATGAAAAATGCAATAACCGAAATATTGGAAATGGGCTTGATGCAGTGAACACATGGCTAGAAAAAGCAGAGGAACACATAGTGATATAGAAGAAAAAATAATGGAAAATAATGAAGCTGAACAAAAGAGAGAAAGAAAAATTATGCAACATGAGAATGAACTTAGGGATACCAGTGACACCATCAAATGTAATAACATTCGTGTTATAGAAGCCCCTGAAGAATAAGACAGATAAAATGGGGCAGAGAATATATTTTGGGAAATAATAGCTGAAAACTTTAATAATCTGGGTAAAGAAACACACAGCCAAATCCAAGAGGTACAAATAATTCCAAACAAAGTCAACAAAAGCAGGCCAACATCAAGACATATTGTAATTAAATTTGCAAAATATTGCAATAAAGAAAAAATGTAAAAAGCAGAAAGACCAATGAGGTCCCCAATTTACAAGAGAAGCCCCGTAACACTAGCAACAAATCTCTCAACAAAAACATGACAAGCCAGAAGGGAGCAGCATGATATACTCAAATTGATTAATGGGAAAAATATGCAGCCAAGAATCCTCTATCCAGCAAGGCTATAATCCAGAAAAGGAAAAGAAATAAAGTGTTTCTCAGATGGAAAAAACAAAAACAAAACAAACAAACGAACAAAAAAACTAAAGGAATTCTTCACCACTAAACAAGCCCTGCATGGAATGAAAGGGGACCCTAAGAGTGAAAAATAAAGACCAAAACTGACAAAGACAAGAAAACAACAGAGAAAATTTCCAGAAATGTCAAAACAAGTAATCAAATGGTACACAATACATCTCTCTCAATACTTATTCTGAATATAAATGGACTAAAAGCTCCAATCAAAAGACACAGTGTGTCAAAATGTATAAAAAGAGAAGATCATTCTATATTGCCTACAAGACACTCATTTTAGACCTGAGACACCTACAGATTGAATGTGAGGGGATAGAAAAAGATTTAACATGCAAATGGACTTCAAAGAAAGACAGAGTAGCAGTACTTCCATCAAAAAAACTAGACATTAGAGGAGGAGGGAGTTAAGATGGCAGAGGAGTAGGGGACCCCTTTTTCAGCCAGTCCCCTGAGTTGAGTTGGATAGGTACCAGACCAGCCTGAACATCTATGAAATCAGCCTGAGACGCAGGAAGATACATCTGGATCTCTACAAATGAACAACTCCAGTGCTGAGTATTGAGGTACGAAGCGGGGAACCATGAAACCACGCAGAGATATCAGAAGAGAAACAGGAGGGGGAGGGAGCCCCCACGTTCAAGTGCTGGGCGGTGGTAGCCACCTGCACAGGGGAGCGGGCGGACTAATGGACCGGCACCCGCTAGAGCAGACTGAGACCGTGAGCTGGGGAATGCACGCCACCAGACTGAAAACCAGAGTTCCAGTGCACTCACTGGTACCAGACTGAGACCAAGAGCTCTGGGAGCACGTGGTGGCAGCTGGCGGCTGGCTGCTGGCGGTGTTAGAAACACAAAGGACAGAGACGCGCCAGCCCTGGAAGTGAGGGCTGGGATGCCGGGTGTGGGGCGCACATCCCGGGATGCTGCAGGGTTGAGCAGCCCCAACAGAAACAGAGTTAAAGTGGCCAGAACATCAGTGGAAAATGGTCTGTGATCCCTCTGTTCTGAGTTAGAGGCTGAGATTCGGCCGCGGCTACTATGACTCTCAGAAGAGGCAAGCAAACAGCCAGGAAAGCCACCAGAGTACAAAAGCTTGGAAATACCGGCTCACAGTGTGCCCATCCCCATCCCAAATCGCAGGGGACATGGAGATTCTGTCCAAACAGGGTTGCCTCAGTATTGGCGCATCAGGCCCCTCCCCCAGATGGCAGGTTGAAAAATCAAGAAGACCACATCCCTAAGATCCCTATAAAACAAGGGCACAAGGCCTGGGTCCCGGTCAATAATTTGGGCTCTGGACAACCCTGCAACCTCTACTCATCAGAATGACAAGAAAGAGAAATCCCCCCCCCAGCAAAGACAAGACAATGAGTCTGTGGCCTCTGCCAAAGAACTAATGGATATGGATATAACCAAATTATCAGAAATAGAATTCAGAGTAACAATGGTCAAGATGATGCGTACACTTGAAAAAGTATTAACAAAGATGTTAATGAAAATATAGAATATCTAAGGGTGGAAATGAGAGCGAATCTGGCAGAAATTTAAAAACTATGAGCCAAATGCAGTCAAACCTAGAGGCTCTGACAGCCAGGGTGAATGACGCAGAAGAACATATCGGCAAATTGGAGGATGAGTTAGTAGAAGTAAAAGCTAAAATAGAATCTGGACTCAAAAAAATCCACACTCAGGAATGTAGGTTACGGGAGATTACTGACTCAATAAAACGTTCCAATGTCAGAATCATTGGCATCCCTGAGGGGGTGGAGAAAAACAGAGGTCTAGAAGAGATATTTGAACAAATTAGCTGAAAACTTCCCTAATCTAGCAAAGGAAACAAACATTCGTGTCCAAGAGGCAGAGAGGACCCCTCCCAAGCTCAACCAGGACAAAACTATGTCACATCACATCATAGTGCAATTCGCAAATATTAGATCCAAGGATACAGTATTGAAAGTGGCCAGGGCAAAGAAATTTCTCATGTACCAAGGCAAAGTTATCAGAATTAGGTCAGACCTGCCTACACAGAACTTGAATGAGAGAAAGGGTTGGGGGGGCATTTTTAAAGCTCTTTCAGAGAAAAACATGCAGCCAGGATACCTTATCCAGCAAGGCTGTCATTCAGAATTGATGGAGAAATAAAGACCTTCCAGAATCGCCAGTCATGGACCAATTTCATAACCACAAAACCAGCCCACCAGGAGATATTAAGGGGGGTTCTATAAAAGTAAAAAGGCCACAAGAGTGATACAGAACAAAATGTCACAATCTATAGAAACAAAGACTTTACTGGCAACATGGCATCATTAAAATCATATCGCTCAATATTCAGTCTCAGTGTAAATGACCTAAATGCTCCCATAAATGCCACAGGGTGGCAGATTGGATAAAAAGACATGACCCATCCATTTGCTGTCTACGAGAGACTCCNCTGTCTACAAGAGACTCATTTTGAACCTAAAGATACATTCAGACTGAAAGTAAAGGGATGGAATACCATCTTTCATGCCAATGGACCTCAAAAGAAAGCTGTGGTAGCAATTCTCATATCAGGCAGATTGGATTTTAAAATAAAGACTATAGTTAGAGACACAGAAGGGCACTCTATTATTCTTAAAGGATGTATCCAACAAGTGGATATGACAATTATAAATATATATGCCCCCAGCAGGGGAGCAGCAAGATACACAAGCCAACTCTTAACCAGAATAAAGAGACACACAGGTAAAAATATGTTAATAGTAGGGGACCTCAACACTCGNGGGACCTCAACACCCCACTATCAGAAATAAATAGAACACCCATGCAAAAAATTGACAAAGAAACAAGGGCTTTGAATGCCATACTTGATGAGTTGGACCTAATAGATATATATAGAACACTACACCCCAGAACCAAAGAATACTCATTCTGTTCCAATGCCCATGGAACATTCTCAAGAATAGACTATGTTCTAGGTCACAAAACAGGTCTCAACCGATACCAAAAGACTGAAATTATTCCCTGCATATTCTCAGACCACAATGCTTTGAAATTTGAACTCAACCACAAGGAAAAATTTGGAAGAAACTCAAACACTTGGAGACTAAGACCATCCTGCTCAAGAATGATTCTATAAACCAGGAAATCAAAAATCAATTTAAACAATTTGNATGAATACACAACGGTCCAAAACCTATGGGATACTGCAAAGGCAGTCCTAAGGGGGAAATACATAGCCATCCAAGCCTCACTCAAAAGAATAGAAAAATCTAAAATGCAGTTTCTATATTCTCACCTCAAGAAGCTGGAACAGCAACAGAGGGACAGATCTAATCCACGCAAAAGGAAGCAGTTGACCAAGATTAGAGCAGAAATCAAGGAATTAGAAACCAGGAGTACAGTAGAGCAGATCAACAGAACTAGTAGCTGGTTCTTTGATAGAATCAATAAAATTTGCAGACCGCTGGCAAGACTTATCCAAAAGAATAAAGGAACCAAATTAATAAAATTATTAATGAAAAAGAAGAGGTCACAAGGAACACCAATGAAATTGGAAGGATTATTAGAAACTTTCATCAACAGCTTTATGCCAATAAATAAAGCAATCTGGAAGAGATGGAGGCCTTCCTGGAAACCTATAAAATACCAAGACTGAAAAAATAATAAATTGATTTTTTTAAACAAGCCAATTAATTATGAAGAGATTGAGTCAGTAATAAACAACCTTCCAAAAAACAAAACTCCAGGCCCGGATGGTATGCCTGGGGAATTCTACCAAACATTCAAAAAGAAATAATACCTATTCTCTTAAAGCTATTTCAAAAAATAGAAACAGAAGGAAAGCTACCAAACTCACTCTATGAGTCCAATATTACCTTGATGCCCAAACCAGGCAAATACCCCATCAAAAAGAATTACAGATCAATTTCCCTAATGAACATGGATGCCAAAATCCTCAACAAGATCCTTGCTAATCGAATCCAGCAGTATATTAAAAGTATTATCCACCATGACCAAATGGGATTCATCCCTGGGATGCAAGGGTGATTCAACATTCACAAATCTATTAGTGTGATAGATTTTATCCAGAAAGAAAAATTCAAAAATCATATGATTCTGTCAATAGATGCAGAAAAGCATTTGACAGAATACAGCATTCTTTCCTGATTAAAACCCTTCAGAGTGTAGGGATAGAGAGTAAATTCCTCAATCTCATAAAAACCATCCATGAAAACCTACAGCAAATATCATTATCAATAGTGTAAAGCTGGAAGCCTTTCCCTTAAGAATAGGAACACTTCAAGGATGCCCACTCCCGCCATTATTATTCAACATAGTACTAGAAGTCCTTGCAACAGCAATCAGAAGACAAAAAGGGATAAAATGTATCCAAATTGGCAAAGAAGAAGTCAAAATGTCTCTCTTCGCAGTTGACATGATACTCTATATGGAAAACCCAACAGAATCCACTCCCAAACTATTAGAAGTTATAGAGCAATTCAGTAATGTGGCGGGATACAAAATCAATGCTCAGAAATCAGTTGCATTTCTATACACAAATAATGAGACTGAAGAAAGAGAAATTAGGGAATCCATCCCATTTACAATAGCACCAAAAATCATATGTTACCTTGGAATTAACCTAACCAGTGATGGAAAGGATCTATATTCTAGAAACTACAAATCACTCTTGAAAGACATTAAAGAAGACACAAAAAGATGGAAAATTATTCCATGCACATTGATCGGAAGAATTAACATAGTTAAAATGTCCATGCTACCCAGAGCAATCTACACTTTCAATGCTATCCTGATCAAAATACCGATGACAATTTTCAAAGAACTGGAACAAATAGCCCTTAAATTTGTATCGAACCAGAAAAGGCCCCGAATTGCTAAGGAATTGTTCAAAAGGAAAAACAAAGCTGGGGCATCACAATGCCAGATTTCAAGCTGTACTATAAAGCTGTGATCAAAAAGACAGCATGGTACTGGCACAAAAACAGACACATAGACCAATGGAACAGAATAGAGAACCCAGAAATGGACCCTCGGCGCTTTGGGCAACTAATTTTTGACCAAAGCAGGAAAATACATCAGGTGGAAAAAAGACAGTCTCTTCAATAAATGGTGCCTGGAAAATTATACAGCTACATGCAAAGAATGAAACTTGACCACTCTCTCACACCATACACAAAGATAAACTCTAAATGGATGAAAGACCTCGATGTGAGGCAGTAATCCATCAAAATCCTAGAGGAGAGCTTAGGCAGCAACCTCTACGACATCAGCCACAGCAAACTTTTTCATGACACATCTCCAAAGGCAACAGAAACAAAAGATAAAATGAATTTGTGGGACTTCATGAAGATAAAAAGCTTCTGCACAGCAAAGGAAACAGTCAAGAAAACTAAGAGTTAGCCCACGGAATGGGACAATATATTTGCAAATGATATTACAGTTAAAAGACTTTTATCCAGGATCTATAAAGAACTTCCCAAACTCAATACAGGAAAACAAATAAACAAATCATAAAATGGGCAGAAGATATGAATAGACACTTTTCCAATGATGACATACAAGTGGGTAACCGGCACATGAAAAATGTTCCAAATCATTAGCCATCAGGGAAATTCAAATCAAAACCACACTGAGATACCGTGTTATGCCTGTTAGAATGGCAAAAATTGACAAGGCAGGAAACAACAATGGTTGGAGAGGATGTGGAGAAAGGGGATTCCACCTACATTGTTGGTGTTAATGCAAGTTGGTACAGCCACTCTGGAAAACAGTGTGGAGGTCCCTTCAAAAGTTAAAAATTGAGATTCCCTATGACCCAGCCATTGCACTCCTGGTGTTTACCCCAAAGATGAAGACGTAGTGAAGAGAAGGGCCATATACTCCCCAATCTTCTTAGCAGCTCTCTCCACAATAGCTTAATCATGGAAGGAGCTGAGATGCTCTTCAACAGATGACTGGATTAAGAATTTGTGGTCCGGGGCGCCTGGGTGACAGAGCGGTTAAGTGTCTGCCTTCGGTTCAGGGCGTGATCCTGGCGTTATGGGATTGAGGCCCACGTCAGGCTCCTCTGCTATGAGCCTGCTTCTTCCTCTCCCACTCCCCCTGCTTGTGTTCCCTCTCTCACTGGCTGTCTCTATCTCTGTCGAATAAATAATAAAATCTTTTAAAACATTTAAAAAAAAAGAATTTGTGGTCCATATACACAATGGAATATTACCCCGCTATCAAAAAGAACGATTTCTCAACATTTGCTGCAACATGTACGGCACTGGAGGAGATAATGTTAAGTGAAATAAGTCAAGCAGAGAAAGACAATTATCATATGGTTTCTCTCATTTATCGAACATAAGAACTAGGAAGATCGGTAGGAGAAGAAAGGGATAAAGAAAGGGGGTTAATCAGAAGGGCGAATGAAGCATGAGAGACTATGGACTCAGAAACAAACTGAGGGCTTCAGAGGGGAGGGGCTGGGGAAATGGGATAGACTGGTGATGGGTCGTAAGGAGGGCATGTATTGCATGGTGCACTGGGTGTTATATGCAACTAATGAATCATTAAACTTTACATCAAAAACCAGGGATGTACTGTATGGTGACTAATATAATAAAAGAAATATCAAAAAAAAAGAAGTTATTGCCTCTGTTCTCCTCTAGGATTTTGATGGAATTCTGTCTCACATTGAGGTCTATCATCCATTTTGAGTTTTTCTTTGTGTATTGTGTAAGAGAATCATCCAGTTTCACTCTCTGCATGTGGTTGTCCGATTTTCCCAGCACCACTTTCTGAAAAGGCTGTCTTTTTTCCATTAGATATTCTCTCCCACTTTGTCAAAGATTAGTTGACCATAGAGTGGAAGGTCTGTTTCTTGGTTCTCTATTCTGCTCCATGAATCTGTGTGTCTATTTTTGTGCCAGTACCATGCTGTCTTGATGATCACAGCTTTGTAAATTGGCTTTAAGTCAGGCATTGTGATGCCCCCATGTTTGGCTTTATTTTTTAACATTCCTATGGCTATTCAGTGTCTTTTCTACATTTATACAAATTTTAGGATTATTTTTTCTAGCTGTGTGCAAAATGTTGATGTTATTTTGAGAGGGATTGCATTGAATGTGTAGATTGCTCTGGTTAGCATAGACATTTTAACAATATTTATTCTTCTAATCTATAAGCTTGGAATATTTTTCCATCTCTTTGTTTCTTTCTCAATTTCTTTCATAAGTATTCTGTAGTTTTCAGAAGACAGATCTTTCACCTCTTTGGTTAGGTTTATTCCTAAGTATCATATGTTTTTTAGTGCAGTTGTAAATGGGATTGATTCCCTATTTTTTCTTTCTTCAGTCTCAGTGTTAGAAATGCATAGAAATGCAACTGATTTCTGTGCATTGATTTTGTATCCTGCCTGTTGCTGAATTCTTGCATGAGTTCTAGCAATTTTGGAGTGGAGTCTTTTGGGTTTTCCACATAAAATATCATGCCATCTGCAAAATGTGAGACTTTGACTTCTTCTTTGCCAGTTTGAATGCCTTTTGTTTTTTGTTTTTTTTGTTGTTGCCTTATTGATGAGGCCAGGACTTCTAGGACCCTCTGGTACAGCAGTGCTGACAGTGGGTATTCCTTTCATGTTCCTGACCTTAGGGGAAAAGCTCTCTTGTTTTTAACCATCAGAATGATATTTGCTTCGGGGCGCCTGAGTGGCACAGCGGTTAAGTGTCTGCCTTCAGCTCAGGGCGTGATCCTGGCATTATGGGATCGAGCCCCACATCAGGCTCTTCCGCTATGAGCCTGCTTCTTCCTCTCTCACTCCCCCTGGTTGTGTTCCCTCTCTCGCTGGCTGTCTCTATCTCTGTCGAATAAATAAATAAAATCTTAAAAAAAAGAATGATATTTGCTTTGGGCTTTTCATAGATGGCTCTTATGATATTGAGGTATGTTACTCCCATCCCTACACTGTGGAAACTTTAATCAAGGAAGAATGCTACATTTTGTCAAATGCTTTTCCTGCATCAATTGAGAGGATCATATGGTTTTTGTCCTTTTTTAATTATTATTAATGAGATATATCACATTGATTGATTTGAGAATGTTGAACCATCCTTGCAGCCCAGGAATAAATCCCACTTGGTTGTGGTGAATAATCCTTTCATTTTACTTTTGGATCCTATTTGCTAGTATCTTGGTGAATATTTGGACGTCTATGTTCATTAGGGATATTGGTCAGTAATTTCTCTTTTTGATGGGCCCTTTGTCTGGTTTTGGGATCAGGCAATGCTGGCCTCATAGAACAAGTTTGGAAATTTTCTTTATATTTCTATTTTTCAAAATAGTTTCAGTAGAATAGGTATTATTTCTTCTTTAAATTTTTGGTAGAATTCCCCTGGGAAGCCATGTGGCCTTGGACTGTTGATTTTTGGGAGATATTTTTGATTACTGCTCCGATTTCCTTGCTGATTATGGGTTTTGCTCTGATTTTCTATTTCTTCCTATTTCAGTTTTGGTAGTTTATAAGTTTCCAGGAATACATCAATTTCTTCCAGTTTGTCTAATTTTTGGCATATACTTGTTCATAATAATATGTTCTTAAAATTTTTTGCATTTCCTTGGTGTTGGTTGTGATCCTCCTCTTTCATTCATGGTTTTATTAATTGCAGTCCTTTCTCTTTTCTTTTTGATAAGTCTAGCTAGGGGTTTATCAATCTTATTTACTCTTTTTTTAAAAGATTTCATTTATGTATTTGAAAGAAAGAGACAGAAATAGCATGAACAGGGTGGTGGGGGAGAAGCAGGGTCCCCACTGAGCAGGGAGACCAATGTGGGGCTCAATCCCAGGACCCTGGGTCAGGACCTGAGCTGAAGGCTGACTCTTAACCAACTGAGACACCCAGGAGCCCCAATTTTATTCATTCTTTCAAAGAACCAGGTCCATGTTTCGTTGATGTGATCTACTGTTCTTTTGGGTTCTATTTCATTGATTTCAGCTGTAATCTTTATTATTTCTATTCTCCTGCTGGGTTTGAGCTTTATTTGCTGTTCTTTCTCCATCTTCTTTATGTGTTAGCTTAGATTGTGTATTTGAGATTTTTCTAATTTTTTGAGAGAGGCTTGTTTTGCAATGTATTCCCCTCTTAGGACCACTTTGCTGTATCCCAAAGGTTTTGAACAGTTGTGTTTGCATTTTTATTAGTTTCTATGAATTTTTAAAAATTCTTCCTTGGTTTCCTGGTTGACATATTCATTCTTTAGTAGGCTGGTCTTTAACCTACAAGTGTTTTAGTTCATTCCAAATTACCTCTTGTGATTTAGTTCAAGTTTCAAAGAATTTTGGTCTGAAAATAAGCAGGGAAATATCCCAATCTTTTGATACCAGTTGTGAACTGATTTGTGACCCAGTATGTGATCTGTTCTGGATAAAGTTCCATGTGCACTGGAGAAGAATGTGTATTCTATTGCTTTAGGATGGAATGCTCTGTATATATATCTGTGAAGTCCATCTGGTCCAGTATGTCATTCAAAGCCCATGTTTCCTTATCGATCTTCTGCTTAGATGATGTGTCCATTGCTATGAGTGGGGTGTTGAAGTCCCCTACTACTATTATATTATAATCAATGTGTTTCTTTAATTTGGTTATTAATTGGTTGAAATAATTGACTGCTTCTAATTTAGGGGCATAAATATTTATGATTTTTAGATCTTCTTGCTAGGTAGATCCTTTTAGTATGATATAGTGCCCCTCTTCATCTCTTATTAGAATCTCTGTTTTAAAATCTAATTTGTCTGATATGAGTATTGCTACCCCAGTAATCTTTCTGAGGTCAGGTAGCATGATAAATCACTCTCCACCCCCTCACTTTCAGTCTGGAGGTTCTTTATGTCTAAAGTGAGTCTCTTGTAGACAGCATATGGATGGGTCTTGCTCTTTTATATCATACCCTGTGTTTTTTGATTGGAATATTTAGCCCATTTACATTCAGAGTTAGTATCAAAAGATATGAATTTAGTGTCATTGCATTACCTGTAAGGTCCCAGTTTCTGTAGATTGTCTCTGTTTCATTGTGGTTCATGTTATTCTTGAGCTATCTCTTCACTAACAGGATCTGCCACAATATTTCTTATAAGACTGGCTTGGTGGTCACATATTCTTTCAGTTTCTGTCTGTACTGGAAGCTCTTTACCTCTCCTTTCATTCTGAATGACAACCTTCCTGGTTAAAGTGTATGTTTTTTTCCTCATTTATTACCCTGAATATATAATGCCAGTCCTGTCTGGCCTGCCAGAACTGATATCAGTCTAATATTCCTACTTCTCTAGTTTAGGAACCTCATGACTTGAGCTGCTTTCAGGATTTTCTATTTATCTCTGAAATTTGCAAGATTCGCTATTATTTGCTGGTATATTGATCTATTTTTGTTGATTTTGAGAGAGGTCCTCCCTACCTCTCAGATTTGAATGACTGCTTCCTTCCCCATATCAGGGATGTTCTCAGCTATGATTTGTTCAAATATACCTTCTGGCGATCTCTTGCATTCTTCTACCTCAGGCACACAAATCATTCTGATGTTGGTTCATTTTATGGCATCACTGATTTCTCCAAGCCTCCCCCTATGGTCCATTAGTTGTTTTTCTTTTTTTCTTTTTTTTTTCTTTTTTATGGTACATTAGTCATCATACACTGCATCTTTAGTTTTGGATGTAGTGTTCCAGGATTCATTGTTTGGGTATAACACCAGTGCTCCATGCAATATGTGCCCTCCTTAATATGCATCAGCAGACTAACCCAATCCCCCACCCCTCTCCCCTCTGAAGCCCTCAGTTTATTTCCCGGAGTCCATAGTCTCTCATGGTTCATTCTCCCTTCAGTTTAACCTCCTTCATTCTTTCCTTACTTCTCTTAGTGATCTTCCTGCTATTTCTTATGTTCCATAAATGAGTGAAACCATATAAAAATTGGCTTTCCTGCTTGACTTATTTCACTTAGCATAATCTCCTCCAGTTACATTCATGTTGCTGCAAATGTTGGATAATCATTCTTTCTGATGGCTGAGCAATATTCCATTGTGTATATGGACCACATCTTCTTTATCCATTCGTCTGTAGAAGGGTATTTATGCTCCTTCCACAATTTAGCTATAGTGGACAACATCAATATGAACATTAGGGTGCATATGGCCTTCCTCTTCACTACATTTTCATCTTTCTTGTAAATACCCAGTAGTGCAATTCCTGGGTCATAGGGTAGCTCTATTTTTAACTTTTTGAAGGACCTCCACGCTGTTTTCCAAAGTGGCTGAACCAACTTGTATTCCCAGCAACAGTGTAAGAGGGATCCCCTTTCTCCACATCCTCTCCAACTTTTATTGTTTCCTGCCTTGTCAATTTTTGCCATTCTAACTGGCATAAGGTGGTATCTCAATGTGGTTTTGATTTGAATTTCTAATGGCTAATGATGTTGAACATTTTTCATGTGTCTGTTAGACATTTGTATGTCTTCACTGGAAAAGTGTCTGTTCATATCTTTTGCCCATTTTTTGATTTGAATCTTTGTTTCTCATATGTTGAGCTGGAGAAGTCCTTTATAGATCTTGGATACTGGACTTTTATCTGTATCTTCATTTTCTTTCTAATAATAATTTTTTTAATGTTATGTTAGTCACCATACAGTATGTCCTTAGTTTTTGATGTAATGTTCCATGATTCATTATTTGCGTATAACACCCAGTGCACCATGCAATACGTGCCCTCCTTAATACCCATCACTGGCCTATTCCATTCCCCCACCCCCTTGCCTCCGAAGCCCTCAGTTTTCCCAGAGTCCACAGTCTTTCATGGTTCATTCCCCCTTCGGTTTACCTTCCCCTCTTCATTTTTCTCTTCCCTTCTCCTACCGATCTTCCTATTCCTTATGTTCCATAAATGAGTGAAACCATATGATAATTGTCTTTCTCTGCTTGACTCATTTCACTTAGCATAATCACCTCCAATCCTGTCCATGTTGCTGCAAATGTTGTGGAATCATTCTTTCTGATGGCTTATTAATATTCCATTGTATATATGGACCACATCTTCTTTATCCATTCGTCTGTTGATGGGCATCTCGGCTCCTTCCACAATTTAGGTATTGTGGAGAATTCTGCTATTAAGATGGGGGTGCATATATGCACCTTCACTATGTCCATACTTTTGGAGTAAATACCAAGTAGTGCAATTGCTGGATCATAGGGTAGCTTTATTTTTAACTTTTAAGGGACCTCCACACTATTTTCCAAAATAGCTGAACCAACCTGCATTCCCACCAACAGTGTAAGAAGGATCCCCTTTCTCCACATCCTCTCCAACTTTTGTTGTTTCCTGCCTTCTCAATTTTGCCATTCTAACTGGCATAAGGTGGTATCTCAATGTGGTTTTGATTTGAATTTTCCTGATGGCTATTGATGTTGAATATTTTTCATGTGTCTGTTAGCCATTTGTATGTCTTCATTGGAAAAGTGTATGTTCATACCTTCTGCCCATTTTCAATTTGATTATTGGCCTCCATGTATCGAGTTTGAGAAGTTCCTTATAGATTGTGGATACTAGTCTTTTATCTGTAGTATCATTTGCAAATATATTTTCCCATTCTGTGGACTGCCTCTTAGTGTTTTTGACTGTTTCCTTGGATGTGCAGAAGATTTTTACCTTGATGAAGTCTCACAAGTTCATTTTTTTTTGTTTCTCTTGCCTTTGGAGATGTGTCATGAAAAGAGTTGCTGTGGCCAATGTCAAAGAGGTTGCAGCCTATGTTCTCCTCTATGATTTTGATGGATTCCTGTCTCACGTTGAGGTCTTTCATCCATTTGGTTGTTTATATTTGTGTATGGTGTGAGAGAGTGGTCAAGTTTCATTCTTTTGCATGTAGCTGTCCAATTTTCCCAGCACCATTTATTGAAGAGACTGTCTTTTTTCCACTGGATGTTTTTTCCTGCTTTGCCAAAGATTAGTTGCCCAAAGAGCCAAGGGTCCATTTCTGGGTTCTCTATTCTGTTCCATTGGTCTATGTGTCTGTTTTGGTGCCAGTACCCTGCTGGCTTTGTGATCACAGCTTTGTAGTATAGCTTGAAATCTTGTAACCTGATGCCCCTGCTTTGTCTCTCCTTTTCAATAGTTTCTTGGCGATTCGGGGCCTTTTCTCGTTCCACACAATTTTAAGGGATGTTTGTTCCAGTTCTTTGAAAAACGCCATTGGTATTTTGATCGGGATTGAGTTGAACGTGTAGATTGCTCAGGGTAGCATAGACATTTTAACTATGTTTATTCTTCCAATCCATCAGCATGGAATATTTTTCCATCTTTTTGTGTCTTCTTCAATGTCTTTCAAGAGTGATTTGTAGTTTCTAGTATATAGAACCTTTACGTCTATAGTTAAGCTAATTCCAAGGTAACATATGATTTGTGGTGCTATTGTAAATGGGATGGATTCCCTAATTTCTATTTCTTCAGTCTCATTATTTGTGTTAGAAATGCAACTGATTTCTTAGCATTGATTTTGTATCCTGCCACAATACTGAATTGCTCTATAACTTGTAATAGTTTGGGGTGGATGCCTTTGGGTTTTCCAAATAGAGTTCATGTCATCTGCGAAGAGAGACAGTTTGACTTTTTTTTTTGCCAGTTTGGGTACATTTTATCCCTTTTTGTTGTCTGATTGCTGTTGCAAGGACTTTTAGTACTAAGGTGAATAATAGTGGCGAGAGTGGGCATCCATGTCGTGTTCCTGATCTTAAGGAAATGCTTTCATCTTTTTCTAATTGAGAATGATATTCGTTGTAGACTTTTCATAGATGGTTTTTAAGAGATTGAGGAATGTACCTCTATCCCTACACTCCGAAGGGTTTTAATCAGGAAAGGATGTTGTATTTTGTCAAAGGCTTTTTCTACATTAATTAAGAGGGTCATATGTTTCTTGACTCTTTTCTTGTTGATATGATCTATCACACTGATAGATTTGTGAATGTTGAAGCACCCTTGCATCCCAGGGATGAATCCCACTTGGTCTTGGTGGATAATCCTTTTAATGTACTGTTGGATCCTATTAGCTAGGATCTTGTTGAGAATTTTGGTGTCCATATTCATCAGGGAAATAGGTCTGTAATTCACCTTTTGATGAGTTCTTTGCCTGGTTTGGGGATCAAGGTAATACTGGCCTCATAGAATGAGTTTGGTAGTTTTCCTTCTGTTTCTCTTTTTTCACACAGCTTTAGGAGAATAGGTCGTATTTCTGCTTTGAATGTTTGATAGAATTCCCCGGGGAATCCCTCAGGCCCTGGACTCTTGTTTTGGGGGTGGTTTTTGATCACTGCTTTAATCTCTTCAAAATTAATCAGTCTGTTTAAATAGTCAATTTCTTCCTGTTTCAAACTTGGTAATTTATAGGTTTCCAGGAAGGCATCCATTTCTTCCATGTTGTTTAATTTATTGGCATATAGTTGTTGATAATAATTTCTAATGATTCTTCCTATTTTGGGTGTCATCATCATCTCTCCCCTTTCATTCATAATTTTATTAATTTGGGTCCTTTCTCTCATCTTTTCAATAAGTCTGAACAGGGGTTTATCGATCTTATTTATTCTCTCAAAGAACCAACTTCTAGATTTGTTACGTGCTCTACTTTGCTTCTGGTTTCTATCCATTGATCTCTGCTCTAATTTGGTCAACTGCCTTCTTGTGCATGGGGTAGGCCTATTCTTCTGTTCCATCTCCAGCTTTTTGAGGTGAGAATATAAAAACTGCATTTTAGATTTTTCTATTCTTTTAAGTGAGGCTTGGATGGCTATGTATTTTCCCCATAGAACTGCCTTTGCAGTGTCCCATAGGTTTTGGACCGATGTGTTTTGTTCTCGTTGGTTTCCATAAATTGTTTCAGCTCCTATTCAATTCCTTGGTTTACCCAATCATTCTTAAGCACGATGGTTCTTAGTTTCCAAGTGTTCAAAAATTACTTCCAAATTTTTCCTTGTGATTGAGTTCTAGTTTCAAAGCATTGTGGTCTGAGATTATGCAGGGAATAATCTCAGTCTTTTCGTGTCAGTTGAGACCTGTTTTGTGGCCCAGTATATGGTCTCTTCTGGAGAAAGTTCCATGTGCATTTGAAAAGAATGAGTATTCTGTTGTTCTGGGGCATAGTGCTTTGTATATATCTATGAGGTCCATCTGGTCTATTATGTCATTCATAGCTCTTGTTTCTTAGGTGATTTTCTGCTTAGATGATCTGTCTATTCCTGAGAGCAGAGTGTTGAGGTCCCCTACTATTAACTTATCTCTATGTCTCTTTATTCTGGTTAAGAGTTGGCTTGTGTATCCAGCTGCTCCCCTGTTGGGGGCAGAGATATTTATAATTGTCATATCCAATTGTTGGACACATCCTTTAAGAATAATATGGTGTCCTTATGTATCTCTAACTACTGTCTTTCATTTAAAATCTAATCGTCTGATATGAGATTTGTGACCCCAGTTTTCTTTTGAGGTCTGTTTGGCATGAAAAATAGTTCTCCATCCCTTCACTTTCAGTCTGTATGTATCTTGAGGCTCAAAATGAGTCTCTTGTAGACAGCAAATGGATGGGTCATGTCTTTTTATCCAATCTGAAACCTTTTGGACTTTTGTGGAAGCATCTAGGCCATTCACATTGAAAGTGATTATTGAGAGATATGATTTTAATGATGTCATGTTGCCTGTGAAGTTTTTGTTTCTATAGATTGTAAATTTCTGTTCTGTATCACTCTTGCAGTCTTTTTACTTTTATAGAACTCTCCTTAGTATTTCTTGTAAGGTTGGCTTGATGGTCACATATTCTTTCAGTTTCTGCCAGTCTTGGAAGTTCCTCATCTCTCCATCAACTCTGAATGACAGCCTTACTGGATAAAGGATCATTGGCTGCATGTTCTTCACACTTAGTGCTCTGAATATGTCTTGCCAGCTTTTGCTGGCTTGCCAGGTCTCTGTAGAAGGTCTGAGGTTATTCTGATGTTACTCCCTCTGTCAGTGAGGATTCTCTTCCCCTGTCCACTTTCAAGTTTGTATCCTTGGATCTAATATTTGTGAATTGTGCTATTATGTGATGTGGTGTGTGTCTGATCTCATTGGTCTTGGCAGGGGTCCTCTCTGCCTCTTGGACATGAATGTTTGTTTCCTTTGCCAGATTAGGGAAGTTCTCAGCTATGATTTGTTCAAATATCTCTGGTAGACCTCTGTCTTTCTCCACCCCCTTGGGGATGCCGATGATTTTGACATTGGAACATTTCATTGAGTCAGTAATCTCCCATAATCTACATTCTTGAGATTGGATTTTTTTGAGGCAAATTTCTTTTTTAACTTTCTCTTCTACCATCCCATCCTCCAAATCACTAATTTGTTCTTCTACCTCATTTACCCTGGCTGTCAGAGCATCCAGTTTAGACAACATTTGATTCATAGCATTTTCAATTTCTGCCAGATTTGCTCTCATTTCTAATCCTAGGAATTCTATATTCTCATTAATATTTTCGTTAATTTTTTTTCAAGCCTACATATCATCCTTACCATTGTTACTTTGAACTCCATTTCTGACAATTTAGTTATATCCATATTCATTAGTTCTGTGGAAGAAGCCACTGTCTCTTTGTTTGAGATTCCTCTTCTTTGTCATTCTGATGAGGAGAGGTTGTGGAAATATACAGATCTCAAATTATTGACCAGGACCCAGGCAACATGCACTTGTTTTATAGGGACCTTAGGGATGTCGGCTCCTTGATTTTTCAGCCTGTCTTCTGTGGGAGGGGCCTGCCATGATGATACCAAGGCAACCCTGTTTGTGTAGAGTTGCTCCATCCCCTGTGAGAAGGGGTGAGGATGGCGCAATGCCAACCAGTATTTCCGGGCTTTTGTTCTCTGGCGGTTTTACCTGGCAGTTTTCTATGAATCTTCTGAGAGTCAGAGCTGCAGTGGCTGTATACTAGCCTGTTTCTCAAAACAAAAAGATCTCAGTCTGCTGTCCACTGAGCTCTCCTGGCCGCTTTAACTCTGTTTATGTCAGTGTTGCTAAAACCCCTGCAGCCTCCCAGGTTGTGTGTCCCGCAGCCAGTCTCCAAGTCCTGGCTCCCAGGGCTGGCACATCTTTGTTCTTTCTGCTTCCACCACCTCCAGCTGCCACCGGTTCCCGCGAGTGCTCCCGAACTCCTGGTTTCAGTCTGGTTCTAGTGAGCACGCCAGAGCTCCAGGTTTCAGTCGTCGCATGTGTGCTCCCGAGCTCCAGGTCTCAGTCTACTTTCTCAATGACTACCAGTCGACGAATCTGGCCCACTCCCCAGTGCAGGTGGCTACTGCTTCCTGGTTCCCATGCATACTGGCTCCCTCCCCCTTCCGTTTATCTTCTGATATCTGTGTGCAGATTCACGGCTCCCGCTTCATACCTCAATGTTAAGTGCCGGAGATGTTCATTTGTAGATATCCAGAATTATCTATCTATGTCTCGGGCTGATTTTAGTGGTTGTTCAGGATGATCTGGCAGATATCCAGCTCGATTCAGGGGACCAGCTGAAAAAATGTCCCCTACTCCTCCACCATCTTTTTTCTTCTCCCATTAGTTGTTTTTCTCTTTTCCTCATCTTCCTTTCCAACAACTTTTCTTCTATGTGACTTAAACTTTCTTCTGCCTCATTTACCCTAGCTGTTAGAGCATCAGTTTAGACTGCATCTCAGTTGTAGCATTTTAAATTTCTGCCTGATTAGAGCTCATTTCTGCACTAAGAGTGTCTTTTATGTTTTTTTCAAGCCCAGCTTGTAACCATAATTGTTATCCTGAATTCCATCTTTGACATTTTATATCCATATTGATAAGATCTGTGGTAGAGTGTATTACCTCTGGTTTGTTCTTATGTTGTGATTCCTCCTTCTAGTATTTTTGCCCAGAGAAGAATGGACAAATGAGTGAACAGAACCACAAAGATCAACCCGACTCAAGCAAAATACAACTATACAAATCCTAAGAGATCAGAATCAAAAAAAAAAAAAAAAAGGAGTGGGGAATATAATCTCCCAGGTGGACAGAACAGGGTGATCCACTTGGTCCTAAGAATGTTTTGGTCAGTGTGTTAGACAACACTAAATCTCAAAATTGTGAAGAAAGCAAAACTTATATATATACAAAATAAAATTTAACACAGTGAAAGGAAGCCAAAATTGAAGAATATATCTATAAAATGTACATGTAAAAATGCAAGTTAAAGAAGATTTAAAAACAAAGAGTTGATAAAATAAGAAAATAGTTGAAAAGGGAAAAAAGAAAAAAAGAAATGGAAAATTTTAAACTGAAAAATAAACAAATCATGAGGAAAAAAACCCTCAAATTCTGCATTTTATTTTCCCCCTGTCGCTAGAGTTTTGCAGTGCTTTGTGCTCTGTAAATTTGGTGTTCCCTGTTCTTCCAGCTGGTCCTCTGGGGGGGCAGGGCCTACTGCAATGATTCTCCTGTGTCTTCATCTCTGTGAAGTTGCACCACCTCTTGCCAGGGTGCCAGGCTAAATCTCTTTGGTTTGTTTATGTGGCAATTGTTCCATGAAGGCTTTCCAGGCCTCTTTAGAGGATGAGAGTGAAAATGGCTGTGCCTGCATCTCCAGCTCCAGGGCAAAAATTATGTGGTCTCCTTGCTTTAGTAAACCCTCAGGGATAGGTGGTCTTCACTTTTGTGTGTGCCACACTATAGACTCCTGCAGTGTATGGCCACACTGATCCTCCTGGGGGAAGGTGGAGGGTCATGTGTTTCTGTCATTTTCCAGACCCCCATATGGAGAGAGTCGACCAATGGTGCATGCACCAATGCCACTCCTACCAAGGTAAGATGGAAGGTCACATGCCTTTGTCCTTGCAGGGACTCTGCACAGAAAGCAGTGGTGCCCTTCCTGGGAAAGCGACCCCCCACCCTGCAATTAGAGCTGTCACTGGATCATACAGGATTCATGGTTTATGGTGATCCAAGCTGAGAGCCCCCTCTTGGGCTCGCAGACTGTTACCAGTTACCCTGCTCCAATTCTGGGGAACTCTTCCAGTTCACACACAGCCATTCTCTCTGTGATCCCAAGAATCCTGAGACCATACTGTCCCACCTAAGATTCTGCCCATTTCACAAAGAGCAGTTTTCAGGCAGAGACGTCTCTGACTGCAGCAGATTTCTAAAGGTTGTGATTTTGCACTTAGGGGCTATATCACTTTCTAGTAGCAGTCTTATGGAGGCTTCCTCCCCTCACCATTTATCTTCTAATATATCCTCTCCATTTCAATTTTCCGTATGCCTACTTTGCAAAAAGTGGTTGCTGTTCTATTTGTAGAATTCTAGCAATTATTTTCTTACATCAAAGGTTGAATTCATAGGTGTTCAAAGTGATTTCATAGTTATCTAGCTACGTTCAGGGGACCGGATGAAACAAGGTCTCCTACTCTTCTGCCATCTTGCCTGATCTCTCATGGTGAAGGTTTTTTTTGCAAAAGGTGAACGGAGTTCAAGCTCTGAGTTATGGAAGTGCATGACTTTTGCCACAGCAGAGCTATAGTGTGTGCTCCGGGAGAGAAGGAGGGCTCTGGGCCATGAAAGTGCACAAAGTCATACAGAGACCTCCTGGGTCTCACTGGGTGATTATTCTCATCCTAGAGTACATGGAAGAGGGAATGTTGCTTCTCCAAGGACAAAAGACTGTGCAGGCATGAACAAATGGCCTTTGATCAGCAGAATACAAAGGCAGGAACAGAGGGTGGATAACCTATTCACTACTTTTTGCAGTGACACACCACAGATTCCACAAACCACGCAGGTCAGGGATTGCTTTTCTGAGACAAAGGGCATTAATCAGAGCACAGTGAATCTCTAATCTGGAGGAGTGAGCAGATCTGAACAATGCCACCTCCTTTGAGATTTGGAGTTTTGACTCCCAGCTGTGTGCCAAAGATTATACACTAGTGATTTGGTGTTTTGAATCCTAGCTGTGCCAAATATAAAATGCAGGAAATCTAGGCACTGGGTGCACTGATGACCCTTGCTTTTCTGTGAAGGGCTTCCTGAACGCAGGGCAGGGGTTGAGATCCCTTGCCCGTGGAGGAGAAAGTGGGTGGCATGTTTACCTCCCTACCAACACAGTCAGACTTCAGAGAGCACAGCAGCCCCCAGTGGAGGTGGAATTTGATTACTTCAACGCTGCCCCCCATGTGCTTGACAAGTGTTTTTTGTTTTGTGTTTGTTTGTTTTCTGTTTTTTTTAAATGTGGCAAGATTGACTCTGAGCCACCACAGCAGACCTCTCCCTCAAAAGATCAACAAAAGCAGCACACTACATGCACCAATTGTACTGATCATATAGTGCTTCAAAGTGTCCCCTTCAGTTCTGGTGGGAATAGGACCACGCTATTTTGTTTTGTTTTGATTTCTTTTCTTTTCTTTTTCCTTTGAAATCAAGCTTACAGTTTTTTTCCCTTTGTTTGTTAGTTTGTTTTTCATTTTGTCTTCTTTTTTTTCTTGGGGAAGGATCAGTCTTCTTCTTTCTTTTATTTTGTCTTTATTTTATTTTTCTTCCTTTCTTTTTCCTATCAGCCTTATACTTTTTTATGTTTTTTTTAATTTCCTTTTTTTTGAGGAGCAGGCTTTTTTTTCTTTTTCTTTTTCCTTCTTTCCTTTTTTTCGAGGATTTTTCAACAAAGAAGTCAAAGCCCACCTAGATAAAGGTCCAAGCACTCTCCACTACAAGCAAGGAGGATATTTAATGAGAACTGACTGTGGGAAAGATAAACCAAAACACAACAGCAGAGTGCACACAGAATATACCAGAAACACTTCCTGAAGTGCCAGGCCCTAGACAGTGTATTACCACTTCTTAATCTAGTATTACTCTAAGGTACAGGAAACATAAGATTTCACTACACCACAAGATAGAAACATTGCTAAAATGGCAAGATGGAGGAATTCTCCACAAAAGAAAGGGAAGAAAGTTATCACAGCCAGGGACTTGCTGAAAACAGATAAAAGCAATATATGTGAACAAGAATTTAGATCAATAGTCATAAGGCTCTAGCTGGACTTGAAAAAAGCATAGAAGACATCAGAAAAACCCTTGCTGCCCAGATAAAAGACCTAAAAACAAGTAGGGCTGGGGCGCCTGGGTGGCACAGCGGTTAAGCATCTACCTTCGGCTCGGGGCATGATCCCGGCATTGTGGGATCAAGCCCCACATCAGGCTCCTCTGCTATGAGCCTGCTTCTTCCTCTCCCACTCCCCCTGCTTGTGTTCCCTCTCTCGCTGGCTGTCTCTCTCTCTCTGTCAAATAAATAAATAAAATCTTTTAAAAACATAAAAATAAAAACCAGTAGGGCTGATAATAAAAAATGTTGTAACTGAGACGCAAAACAGACTGATATAATCACAATGAGGACTGAAGGGCAAAGGAGAAAATGGGTGATATAGAAGATAAAATTAAGGGAAATAATGAAGCTGAGAAAAAGGCAGAAAGAAAACTATTAGATTACAAATGTAGACTTAGGGAACTCAGCAATTACATAAAGTTAAATAATATCTATATCATAGGAGTCCCAGAAGAAGACACTGAAAAGGGGGCAGAAGGTTTATTTGAACAAATTATAGCTGACATAGGGAAACAGGCATTCAAGTCCAAGAGGCACAGAGAACTCCCTCAAAATCAAGAAAAACAGGTCAACACCATGATAAATCATTGTGAAACTAGCAAAATACAAAAATAAAGAGAATTATGAAAGCAGCTAGAGTCAAAATGCCCTTAAATTACAAGTGTAGACACATAATGCTAGCAGCAGACCTGTTCACACAAATCTAGTGGGCAAGAAAGGAGGGTAATGACATATTCAGCATGCTAAATGAGAAAATTATACAGCCAAGAATACTTTATCTATCAAGGCTGTCATTCAGAATAGAAGGAGAGAAAGAGAGTTGACAAAACCAGCAAAAACTAAAGGAATTTGTGAACACTAAACCAGTCTTACAAGAAATATTAAAAGGGACATTTGAACGGGAAAGGGAGACCAAAACAACAAAGATTAGAAAGGAAGACAAGCAATCAATAGGAACAGTGACTTTACAGATAATACAATGCCACTAAATTAATATCTTTTGATAATTATTCTGAATGCAAATGGACTAAAATGTTCCAAACAAAATACATAGGGTATCAGAATGGATTTAAAAACAAATAAACAAACAAACAAACAAAAACAATCAAGACCCATGATATGCTGCTTAAAGGAAATTCTTTTTTTGGACCCAAAGACAACTTCAGATCAAAAGTAAAGACTGGAGACACGTTTATCATGCTAATGGACATCAAAAGAAAGCTGGAGTAGCCATACTTATATCAGGCAAACTAGATTTTAAATCAAGGACTGTAATAAGATATGAAAAAGGGCACTATGTCATAATAAATGTGTCTATCAAACAAGAAGATCTAACAATGGTAAATATTTATGCCCCTAACATGGGAACAGCCAAATATACAAATCAGTTAATAACAAACTTAAAGAATATCATTGATAACAATACAATAATAGTAAGGGATTTTGCGACCCCACTGAAAGCAATAGACAGGCATTCTAAGCAGATCAACAAAGAAACAAGGGCTTTAAGTGACTCACTAGACCAATGGACTTAACAGATATATTCAGAGAATTTCATCCTAAAACAGCAGCATACACATTCTTCTCAAGTTCACATGGAATATTCTCCAAAATAGATCACATACAGGGTCATAAATCAGACCTGAACGAGTACAAAAAGACTGAGAACATACCATGCATATATTCAGACCACAATTCTATGAAACTTGAAGTCAACCATAAGAAAAAAATTGGGGGGACCACAAATACATGGAGGTTAAAGAACATCCTACTAAAGAATCAATGGGTCAACCAAGCAATTAAGGAGGGATAAAAAAAGTGGAAGAAAATGAAAATGAAAATGCAACAGTCCAAAACCTTTCAGGTCCAGCAAAGGTGGTCCTAGGAGGAAAGTATATAAAAATACAGGCCTTCCTCAATAAGCAAGAAAAGTTTCAAATAGACAACTTAAGCTTACATCTAAAAGAAGGTGGAAAAAGAACACCAAATAAAGGCGAATTTCAGCAGGAAAAGTGAAGTAATAAAGAGTACAGCAGAAATCAATATTACAGAAAAAAAGTTGAACAAATCAATGAAAATAGGAAGTTGTTCCCTGAAAGAATTAGTAAGATTGATAAAACAAAAGCCAGAATTATCAAAAAGGGAAGAGAAAGAACACAAATAAATAAAATCATGAATGAAAGAGATCACAACCACACAACAAAAATACAAAAAATTATGTGAATATCATAAGCAATCTTATGCCAAAAAATTAGGCAATCTGGAAGAAATGGATAAATTCCTAGAAACATATAAATTACAAAAATTGTAACAGGAACAAATAGAAAATCTGAACAGACCCATAACCAGCAAAGAAATTGAATCAGTAATCAAAAATCTCCCCATAAAAAGAGTCCAGACCTGGATGGCTTCCCAGGGGAATTCTACCAACACTGAAAAAAGAAATAATACCTATTTTTCTGAAACTGTTTCAAAAAGTAGAAATGGATGAAAAACTTCTAAACTCATTCTATGAATATCAGCGTTATTTTGATCCCAAACAAGACAAAGACTCCACCAAAAAGGAGAATTCCAGAATATCCCTGATAAACATGGACCCAAAAATCCTCACAAAGATACTAGCTAATCAGATCCAACAGTGCACTAAAAGGATTATTCACCTTGACCAATTGGGATTAATTCCTGGGCTACAAGGGTGGTTCAACATCTGCAAATCAATAAACGTGATATAGCTTATTAATAAAAGAAAGTATAATAACCATATGATCCTCTCAATAGATGCAAAAAGAGCACTTGACAGAATATAGCTTCCTTTTTTGATAAAAACCCTCAAGAAAGTAGGGATAGAAGGAACATACCTCAATATCGTAAAGGCCATATATGAAAGTACCACAGCTAATATCATGCTCAATGGGGAAAAACTGAGAGCTTTTCCCCTAAGATCAGGAACACAACAGAGATGTCCAATGTCACTACTATTTTTCAACGTAGTACTGGAAGATGTAGCCTCAGCAACCACACAAGAAAAAGGAAAAAAATGATTTAAATCAGCAAAAAATAAGTGAAAATTACACTCTTTGCAGATGACATGATACCCTACACAGAAAACCTGGAAGACTCCACAAAAAAATTGCTAAAACTGAATACAAGAATTCAGCAATGTTGCAGGATATAACATCAATGCAAAGAAGCCTGTTGTATTTCTATATACCAATAATGTAGCAGCAGATAGCAATCAAGGAATCAATTCCATTTATGTGCACCAAAACACTTAAGATACCTAGGAATAAACTTAACCATAGAGGTAAAATTCTGTACTCTGAAAACCATTAGAACACTTCTGTAAGTAATTGAGAAAGACACAAAGAAATAGAAAAAAAACATTATATGCTCATGTATCAGAAGAACAAATATTGTTAAAATTTTTATACTACCCAGGGGCGCCTGGGTGGCACAGCGGTTAAGCGTCTGCCTTCGGCTCAGGGCATGATCCCAGCGTTATGGGATCGAGACCCACATCAGGCTCCTCCACTAGGAGCCTGCTTCTTCCTCTCCCACTCCCCCTGCTTGTGTTCCCTCTCTCACTGGCTGTCTCTATCTCTGTCGAACAAATAAATAAAACCTTTAAAAAAATTTCTATACTACCCAAAGAAATCTACACATTCAAAGTAATCCTTATCAAAACAACACTGACATTTATCACAGAGCAGGAATGAACACTTCTAAAATTTGTGTGGAACCTGAAATGATCCCAAAGAGCCAAAGCAAACTTGAAAAAGAAAAGCAAAGCTGAAGGCATCACAATTCCAAACATCAAGTGTATTTCAAAGTTGTAATCAAGAAGATAATCTGATACTGGTACAATAAGTGAAACATAGATCAATGGAACAGAATAGAAAACCCAGAAATAGACCCACAACTATATGATCAACTAATCTTCAACAAAACAGGAAAGAAAATCCAATGGAAAAAGGATATTCTCTTCAACAAATGGTGTTGGGAAATCTGGACAGCAACAGGCAGAAGAATAAGACTGGACCACTTTCTTACACCATACACAAAAATAAATTCAAAATGGATGAAACACCTAAATAAGAGACAGGAATCCATCAAAGTCCTAGAGGAGAAGACAGGCAGCAACCTCTTTGACCTCAGCAACTTCTTCCTAGATATGTCTCCAGAGGCAAGGGAAACAAAAGCAAAAACGAACTATTGGGATTTCATCAAGATAAAAAGTCATACATAGCAAACGAAACAATCAACAAAACTAAAAGGCAACCTACGGATTGAGAGAAGATATTTGCAAATGATGTATCAGATAATGGGGTAGTATCTAAATCTATAAAGAACTTATCAAACTCAACACCCAAAAACCAAAAAATCCAGTCAGAAAGTGGTCAGAATACATGAACAGACATTTCTACAAAGAAGACCTACAAATGACCAACAGATAGATGAAAATATGCTCGATATCACTTAGCATCAGGGAAATACAGATCAAAACCACAATGATATACAATCTCACTAAGGTCAGAATGGCTAAAATTAAAAAGTCAGGAAACAACAAATGCTGGCAAGGATGCAGAGAAAGGGAAACCCTTTTACATTGCTGGTGGAAATGCAAGCTTGTATAGCCGCTCTGGAAAACAATATGGAGGTTCCTCAAAAAGGTAACAAAAGAGCTACCTTACATCCTAGCAATTGCACTACTAGGTATTTATACAAAGGATACAAAAATAGTGATTTAATGGGGCACATGTAACCTAATGTTTATAGCAGCAATGTCCACAATAGCCAAAATATGAAAAGAGCCCCCATGTCCATTGACTAATGAATGGATAAAGTAGATGTGATACACACACACACACACACACACAGAGTTATATTACTTGATCATCAAAATAAATGAAATCTTGCCATTTGCAACTGCGTGGATGGAAGTAAAGTATATTCTGTTAAGTAAAATAAGTTAACCAAAGACAAAGACCATATGATTTCACTCGTGTGGAATTTAAAAAACAAAACAGATGAACATAGGGGAAGGAAGGAAATCTAAAATAAGATAAAAACAGAGAGGAAGACAAATCATAAGAGACTCTTAACTATAGGGAAGAAACTGAGGTTTGCTGGAGGGGAGGGGTATGGGGGATGTAACTGGGTGATGGACATTAAGGAGGGCACTTGATGCAATGAACACTGGTTGTTATATGCAACTGATGAATTACTAAATTCTACCCTGAATCTAATAATACACTATATTTAAACTAACTTGAATTTAAATAAAATCTAAAAAAAAAGAAACATAAAATAACTTATTTTACTTTAAATTATTGCTGTCCCATGCTTTCCCGTGTGTAGACTCATGTTTTTATTACCTGTATTATTTTCTTTCTTCCAGAAGAATTATTTCTTAGAGTGCCAGTTTGCTGGCAATTAATTCCCCCATTTTTGTTTATCTGCTAGTCTTAATTCTCCCTAACTTTTGAAGGATAATTTCCCCACACATTCACAGTATTTCAGCTATCACTTAGATTTTTTTACACCTTTTTTTAATCTGCCAATTTCTGATGAAATATGTGTTGAATTCTTTACCATTTTCCTGCAAAAATAATATATAAGATTAATTTTGTGCCTGGCTTTTCTTGAGGCATAACCTTTGTCTTTGTTTTTCACTTTGGTTATAATATATATATTTTAAAGATTTTACTTAAATTCCAGTTAGTTAACATGCAATGTAATATTAGTTTCAAGTGTACAACTTAGTCATTCAACATTTACATACAACACCTGGTGGTCATCACAAGTTCACTCCTTAATTCCCATCACCTATTTAATCCATCCCCCACCCACCTCTGCTCTGGTAACCATCAGTTTGTTCTCTAAAGTTAAGAGTCTGTTTCTTGGTTTTCTCTCCTCTCTCTCTCTCTTTTTAACCTATGTACTTTTGATTTTTTCATAAATTCCACACAAGTGAAAATATGGTATTTGTCTTTCTCTGACTTATTTTGCTTAGCATAATATATTTCATCTCTATCCACATCATTGCAAAGGGCAAAATTTAATTCTTTCTTATGACTGAGTAATATTCCATTGCATATATACACCACATCTTCTTTATGATTTATCAGTCAATGGTCATTTGGGCTCTTTCCATAATTTGGTTATTATAGATAAAACTGCTATAAATATCAGGGAGCATGTATCCTTTGAATTAGTATATTTGTATTCTTTGGATAAATACCTTGTAGTGCAATTGCTGGATTGTAAAGTATTTATATTTTAAACTTTTTGAGGAACCTCCATTCTGTTTTCCAGAGTAGTTGTACCAGTTTGCATTCCACCAACAGTGCAAGAGTTTTCCTCATTCTCTACTTCCTTGCCGAATCTGTTGTTGCCTGTGTTATCAATTTTAGCCATTCTTTTTTTCTCACAATTACATATCTATATTTAATTTGTAATTTAAAAATAAGTTGGAAATAAAAAATCTATGTATACATATTTTAGCAATAAATATTTTCCTTCTTTATTTAAATTCAATTAATTAATGTACAATGTATTATTGGTTTCAGAGGTAGAGTTCAGTGGTTCATCAGTCTTATATAATACCCAGTGCTCATTACATCATCTGCCTTCCTTAATGTCCATCACCCAGTTATCCCATCCCCCCACCTCCTCCCCTCTAGCAACCCTCAGTTTGTTTCCTATGATTAAGGGTCTCATATAGTTTGTTTCCCTCTCTTATTTCATCTTGTTTTATTTTTTTCCTCTCTTCCCTTATGAGCCTCTGCTTTGTTTCTTAAATTCCACATGAGTGAGATCATATGAAAATTGTCTCTCTCTGATTGACTTATTTGCTTAGCATAATACCCTCTAGTTCCATCCACGTCATTGCAAATGGCAAGATTTCATTTTTTCTGATGGCTGAGTAGTATTCTATTGTGTATGTATATATATGATATATGATATATATCACATATATATGATGTATGATAAATATCTCATATATATATTTATATATATTTATATATCACATCACAGTATTCTATTATGTATGTATATATATGATATATATCTCACACATATATATGATATATGGCATATATCATATATATTTTTTTAAATCTTTTTTATCCATTCCTCTGTCAATGGATATCTCAGGTCTTTCCATAGTTTGGCTACTATGGACATTGCTGCTATAAACATTGGGGTGCAGGTGCCTCTTCAGATCACTACATTTGTATCTTTGGGGTAAATACCCAGTAGTGCAATTGCTGGGTCAAAGGGTAGCTCTATTTTCAACTTTTTGAGGAACCTCCATGCTGTTTTCCAGAGTGGCTGTGCCAGCTTGCCTTCCCACCAACAGGGTAAGAGCATTCCCCTTTCTACACATCCTAGCTAACATCTGCCATTTCTTGACTTGTCAATTATAACCATTCTGACTGGTGTGAGGCCACATCTCATTGCAGTTTTGGTTTGTATTTCCCTGATGCTAAGTGATGCTGAGCATTTTTTTTCATATGTCTGTTGGCCATGTGTATACCTTCTTTGGAGAAATGTCTATTCATGTCTTCTGCCCATTATGTGATTGGATTTTTTGTTCTTTGGGTGTTTCTTGATTGGATTATTTGTTCTTTGGGTGTTGAGTTTGTTAAGTTCCTTATAGATTTTGGATACTAGCCTTTTATCTGATATATCCATTTGCAAATACCTTCTCTCATTCTGTTGGTTGTCTTTTGGTTTTGTCAACTGTTTTCTTTCTTGTGCAAAAGGTTTTATCTTGATGAAGTCCCAATAGTTCATTTTTCCCTTTGCTTCCCTTGCCTTTGGAGATGTGTCCAGCAAGAAGTTGCTGCATCTGAGGTCACAGAGTTTTCTGCCTGTGCTGTCCTCTAGGATTTTTATGAATTCCTGTCTCACATCTAGTTCTCTCATCCAATTGGAGTCTATTTTTGTGTATGGCGCAAGGAAATTGTCCAGTTTCATTCTTCTGCATGAGGCTGTCCAATTTCCCCAAGACCATTTGTTGAAGAGGCTGTCTTTTTTTCCACTGGGTATTCTTTCTTGTTTTGTCCAAGATTAGTTTACCATATAGTTGTGAGTCCATTTCTGTATTTTCAATTCTGTTCCATTGAACTATATGTCGGTTTTTGTCCTAATAACATACTGTCTGAACACCTGCGAACTCAACTCTGCAAGTAGAAGAACAACCAATTTCTACAAAGTAGGAGGTGTGTAGAAGTCAATCATATGGGATATATGGGAAGATAAACCATGGATGGAGGGAGCTTCCATAAGCTGGCTATGGGAACATATAACAGCGGAGCACAAAATCAATTTTAGCCATTCTGAAAGATGTGACATGATATTTCACTGTAGTTTGGATTTGTATCTCCCTGATGATGAGTGATGTTGAGCATTTTCTCATCTGCCTTTTGGCTATCTGTATGTCTTTTTGGAAAAATATCTATTCATGGCTTCTGCCCATTTCTTAACTTGGTTGTGGTTTTTTTTGGGGGGTGTTGAGTTTAATAAGTTCTTTATATATTTTGGATATTAACACTTTATCAGATATGGCATTGGCAAATATCTTCTCTAATTCCATAAGTTGACCTTCATTTTGTTGATTCTTTCCTTCAATTTGCAGAATCTTTTGCTGTTGATGAATTCCCAATAGTTTATTTTTGCTTTTGTTTCCCTTGTGTCAGGAGACATATCTTGTAAGATGTTGCTACGGTCAATGTCAAAACAGTTACTGCCTCTACTCTCCTCTAGGATTTAAATGGTTTTCTGTCTCACATGTAGGCCTTTAATCCATTTTTAATTTATTTTTGTGTACAGTGTCAGAAAGTGTTCCAGTTTCATTCTTCTATATGTTGTTGTCCAGTTTTCCCAACACCATTTTTTGGAAGAGAATGTCTCTTTTCCATTATTCTTTCCTGCTCTGTCAAAGATTAATTGACTATATAATTGTGCATTCATTCCTGGGGTTTGTCATCTGCTGTATAGATTTTTGTGCTTATTTTTGTGCCAGTACTACACTGTTTGAATCACTCTAGCTTTGTAACATAGCTTGAAGTGTGGAATTGTGATGCCTCCAGCTTTGTTATCCTTTTTAATGGTTTCTTTGGCTATTCAGAGTCTTTTGTGTTGCCATACAAATTATTGAATTGTGTGTTCTACATCTGTGAAAACTGCTGTTGGTACTTCGATACAGATTTCATTAAATGTGTAGACTGCTTTGGGTAATGTAGATAATTGAATGATATTTGTTCTTCCAAACTGTGAGCATGGAATCACTTTCCATTTCTCTGTGTTCTCTTAAATTTCTTTCATCAGCGTTTTATAGTTTTCAGAGTACAGATCTTTCATATCCTTGGTTAGGTTTATTTCTAGGTATCTTACTATTTTTGGTGCAATGGTAATGGGGTTGATTCCTTGATTTCTCTTTCTGTTGTTTCACTATTGGTGTATAGAAATGCAGTTGATTTGTGTATCTTGATTTTGTATATTGTGAATTTACTGAATTCATTTGAGTTCTAAGAGGTTTTTTTTGGTGGAACATTTTGGGTTTTCTGTATAGAATATCATGTCATCTGCAACTAGCCAGAATGAGTCAGGCTGTGGGTAGCACAGTGAGCCATTCACCCTGGCAAGGACTGGGGTCCCAACTCAGCCTGGGGAGGGCCTGGCCACAGTGTCCCAGCTGGCCCTGGCTGCTCACAGCTCAGGAGCTGTTTTGGGGCTTTTTGTTGTGAAGAATTTCTAGAATCCCCAGAAAGTTTTTTTTATCCTCTTTGCTGATTTGTATTCCTTTTACATATTTTTATTTTCTGACTCCTACAGTGAGGACTTCCAGTAGTATCCTGAATTAAAGTGGTGAGAGTAGACATCCCTTTCTTGTTCCTAACCATAGAGGAAAAACAGTCAGATTTGCCCCACTGAGGATAATATTAGCTGTGGGATTTTTTGTATATGGCACTTATTATGTTGAGGCATGTTCCCTTTTATTCTACGCTGTTGAGGGTTTTATCATGAAATGTTGTTGTATTTTGCCTAATGCTTTTTCTGCATTTATTGAAAGAATCATGAATCATGGAAAACTACATCAAAAACTAAGGATGTACTGTATGGTGGCTAACATAACATAATAAAAATCATTATTAAAAAAAAAGAATCACATGGTTTTAATCCTGTCTTTTATTAATGTGGAAAATCACATTGTATGATTTGCAAGTATTGAAACCTCCCTGCTCCCAGCAATAAACCCCACTTGATTTTGGTG
Source organism: Ailuropoda melanoleuca (assembly GCF_002007445.2). Taxonomy (NCBI): domain Eukaryota; kingdom Metazoa; phylum Chordata; class Mammalia; order Carnivora; family Ursidae; genus Ailuropoda; species Ailuropoda melanoleuca. The sequence goes on from NC_048238.1 coordinate 60,117,730, forward strand.
AATGATTCTTTTAATGTACTTTTGGTTTTTATTCGCTAATACTTTATTGAGAATATTCTCATCCATGTTCATCATAGATATTGGTCTGTAGTTCTCTTTTTAGTGGATTCCTTGTCTGTTTTTCAAATCAAGGTAATGTTGGCATCTTAGAATGCATTTGGAAGCTTTCCCTTCATTTCTGTATTTTGGAATAGTTTGAGAAGAATACATATTAACTCTTCTTTAAATGTTTGTTAGAATTCCCATGGGAAGTCATCTCGCCCTGGACATTTTTTATTCTCAAGAGATATTTGAATACTGATTCAATTTCTTCCCTGGTTATGGATCTGTTCAAGTTTTCCATTTATTCCTGTTTCAGTTTGGTATATTATATGTTTTTAGGAATTTATCCCTTTCTGGTTGTGCAATTAGTTGACACACAGTTTTTCATGATATTCTCTTATAATTGATTGTATTTTTGTGGTGTTGGTTCTCATTTGCCCTCTCTCGTGTGTGATTTTATTTATTTGAGTCCTTTCTTTTTTTCTTTTTGATAAGTCTGGCTAGAAGGTTATCAATTTTATTTTATTTTTCAAAGAACTACCTCTGGTTTCACTGATTGGTTCTATTGTTTTTTAGTGTCTATATCATTTATTTCTGGTCTAATCTTTAATATTTACCTTTTTCTGCTAGCTGTAAACTTCATTTGTTGTTCTTTATCTAGCTCCTTTAGATATAGGGAAAGTTTGTTTATTTGAAAATTTTCTTGCTTCTTAATGTAGGCCTGCATTGCTATATACTTCCTTCTTAGGACTGCTCTTGCTGCATCCCAAAAGTTTTGGACCATTGTGTTTTCATTTTTATTTGTTTCTATTTATTATTATTATTATTATTAATTATTATTTCTTCCTTGTCTACCTGGTTGAACCATTCATTGTTTAGACACATGTTGCTTAATATCTGTAGTCTTTCCAATTGTTTTCTTGTTGTTAACTTCAAGTTTTATAGCATTATAGTCACAAAATATGCATTGTATGATCCCAATCTTCTTGTAGTAGTTGAGGCTTTATCTGTGACCTACTATGTGGTATATTTTGACTTAAGTCCCATGTGCACTTGCAAAGAATGTGTATTCTGTGGCTTTAGGATGGTATGTTCAGAATATATCTGTTAAATTCATCTGCTCCAGTGTGTCATTTAATGCCACTGTTTCCTTGTTGGTGTTATACTTAGATGATCTGTCTGTTGATGTAAGTATGGTGGTCAAGTTCCCTATTACTGTATTATTATCAATGTGTTCCTACATTTTTTTTATTAGTTGTGTTATATGTTTGGGTGCTTCTGAGTTGGAGACATAAATATTTACAGCTGTTAGTTCTTTTTGTGGGATAGATCCCTTTATTATGATACAATGCTCTTCATCTCTTGTTAAGGTCTTTCATTTAAAGTGTAGTTTGTTAGGTATAGGTTTTGCTATTCTGTCTTAATTTCATGCCCTTTTTCATGATAAATCCCCTCACATATAACCTGCAGTTGACTTGAGATCTAAAATGAGTCTCTTGGGGCACCTGGGTGGCTCAGTCATTAAGTGTGTGCCTTCAGCTCAGGTCGTGATCCTAGGGTCCTGGGATCGAGCCCCACGTCTGGGTCCCTGCTCTGTGGGAAGCCTGCTTCTCCCTCTGCCACTGCCCCTGCTTATGTTCCCTCTCTTGCTGCCTCTCTCTCTCTGTCAAATAAATAAATAAAATCTTTAAAAAATAAAATAAAATAATAAAATGAGTCTCTTGTATACAGCATGGAGATGGGTCTTGTATTTTTTTAAATCTATTCTGATACCTTATGTCTTTTGATTGGTGCTTTTTGTTAATTTACATTCAGAGTAATTATTGATAGATATGTATATAGTGCCATTTTATAACTTGTTTTGTCATTGTTTCTGGAGATTTTCTCTGTTCATCTCTAGTTTTTGTCACTTTTTTAAAAAAAGATTTTATTCATTTATTTGAGACAGTGAGAGCAAAACAGCAAGAACGTATGAGTGGAAGGGAGGGGCAAAGGGAGAAGGAGAAGCAGACTCCCCACTTAGAAACATGACCTGAGCCAAAGGTAGACACTGAACTGACTGAGCCACCCAGGTTCCCCATGGTCTTTGTCAATTTGATGTTTCCTTCCCAAAGAGTCCCCTTCACTATTTCTTGTAGAACTGGTTTATTGGTCACTAAATCCTTCAGTTTTCATTTCTGTGGGAAACTTTATTTCCCTTTCTGTTTTGAATGATAGGTGACCTTACTGGATAGAGTATTTTTGGCTTCATCTTTTCCCCTACAGCACATTGAAAGGATCATGCCACTGTCTTCTGGCTTGTCACATTTCTGTTTAGAGGTCTGCAACTATCCTTATGGGTCTTCCTTTGTCAGGTATGTACTTCTTTTGTCTTACTGCTTTTAGGATTATTTTTCTTTATCACTATTTTTCCAAATTTAATTACTGTATGTCTTGGTGCTGGCCTGCTTTTGTTGATTTTCATGGGAGATCTTTGAGCCTCCTGGGTTTGAATGTCTGTTTCCTTCCACATAGTAGGGAAGCTTTCAGTTATTACTTCCTCAAATAAATTTTCTGCCCTCTTCTTCTCTCTTCTTCTTCTGGTACACCTATAATATGAATCTTATTACATTTGACAGAGTCACTGATTTCCCTGAGTTTATTCTTATGTTCCCAAATTCTTATTCTCTTTTTATTCAGTGTCATTATTTTCCATTATTTTATCATATATATCACTTATTCATTCCTCTGCTTCCTCCATCCTTGTGTTCATTGCATCAAGCCTGTTTTGAATATCAGTCATTGTATTTTTTTACTTCTGATTGTTTTTGACTCTTTTATCTTTGCAGAAAGGGATTCCTTCATGTCTTCCATTCTTTTCTCAAGCTCAGCAAATAAACTTATGATTGTTGCTTTAACTTCTCATTCAGGGATATTACTTATAACTTTTTCACTTAGATCTCTGGCCATGACTTTATGTTGCTGCTTTGTTTGTGATAAATTTCACCATCTTGGTATTTTGTCTCGGTCTCTGTCTTCTTCTGCGTGTAAAAATAGCCTGTTTGTTTCTTGCTTCAAAGAGTAATGGCTTTATGAAGAAGAGGTCATATAGTGTCCAAGACATGGAGCCTGGACTCCAAGAATGTCTCCAGTGTGTGCTACATACACTCTGCTGCTGTGGTTTGGCTACTCTTTCTTTTAGTCCAGTCATCTGCAAAGGCTTTTATTGTCTCCAGTAGGCATGTTTGGACCTTGGTCAGATGTGGTTAGTTTTAACTAGGTGTGTTCTGGTCTGCTTGTTAAATGAGACATGATGCTACTTCCACTAGAAATGAAGACTTGCAAAACTCTCTGGTTGGGAGAAGTGGTGTTGACAGGAGTTTCTGCTGGTTTTCAAGGGAAAGGGCCAACTGTGCTAGAACTGAGTCAGCACTGAGAGAGAGGGGCCATACCTCAAAATCACAAGGGTGTGGGACCTGGTGTAAGCCAGTTAGGCAGCTAGTGTTGGTGCTATGATGTTTACAAAAGTTTTTTTTTTTTCCTTTCTGTGTTTATTTTGAGAGCCATGGGAGGGAAATGGTGAAAGACAGGTACTTTGTCCCTGGAGAGAGAAATCTGGTAGCTGCTTTCAGGGAAGCATTCTTACAAGAGTGAATACTTTCCAGCCTGTATGTCACAGGGATTTTTTGGATTTTTTTAATAATAATATTTTTTTATATTATATTAGTCACCATACAGTATATCCAAGGTTTTTGATGTAAAGTTCGATGATACATTAGTTGTGTATAACACCCAGTGCACCATGCAATACATGCCCTCCGTACTACCCATCACCAGCCTATCACATTCCCCCACACCCTCCCCTCTGAAGCCCTCAGTTTGTTTCTCAGAGTCCATAGTCTCTCATGTTTCATTCCTCCTTCTGATTACCTCCACTTTCTTTATCGCTTTCTTCTCCTAATGAACTTCCTAGTTCTTATGTTCCATAGATGAGAGAAACCATATGATAATTGTCTTTCTCTGCTTGACTTATTTCATAGCATTTTCTCCTCCAGTGCCACACATGTTGCAGCAAATGTTGAGAAATCATTCTTTTTGAGAGCTGAGTAATATTCCATTGTATATATGGACCACATCTTCTTCATCCATTCATCTGAGGAAGGGCATCTCGGTTCCTTCCATGATCTAGCTATTATGGACAATGCTGCTATGAACATTGGGGTGCATATGGCCCTCCTCTTCACTACGTCTGTATCTTTGGGGTAAATACCCAGTAGTGCAATGGCTGGGTCATATGGTAGCTCAAAATTAACTTTTTAAAAGACGTCCACACTGTTTTCCAGAGTGGCTGTACCAACTTGCATTCCCACCAACAATGTAGGAGGGATCCCCTTTCTCCACATCCTCTCCAACAATTGTTGTTTCTTCCCTTGTCAATTTTGGTTATTTTAACTGGCATAAGGTGGTATCTTAGTGTGGTTTTGATTTGAATTTCCCTGATGACTAATGTTTTGGAACATTTTTTCATGTGTCTGTGAGCCATTTCTATGTCTTCATTGGAAAAATATCTGTTCATATCTTCTACCCATTTTATGATTTGTTTATCTGTTTCTTGTGTATTGAGTTTGAGAAGTTCATTGTAGATCTTGGATGCCAGTTTTTTATCTGTAGTATCATTTGCAAATATATTCTCCCACTCCATGGCCTGCCTCTTAGGTTTTTTTGAGGGTACATTCCTCAATCTCATAAAACCAGCTATGAAAAGCCTACAGCAAATATCATTCTCAATGGGGAAAAGCTGGAAGTCTTTCCCTGAAGATCAGGAACACGACAAGGATGCCCACTCTCGCCACTATTATTCAACATAGTCCTAGAAGTCCTTGCAACAGCAATCAGACAACAAAAAGGGATAAAATGTATCCAAGTCGGCAAAGAAGAAGTCAAAATGCCTCTCTTCACAGATGACATGATACTCTATATGGAAAACCCAAAAGAATCCACTCCCAAACTACTAGATGCTATAGAGCAATTCTGTAATATGGCTAGATACAGAAATCAGTGCTCAGAAATCAGTTGCATTTCTTTACATGAACAATGAGACTGAAGAAAAAGAAATTAAGGAATCCATCCCATTTACAATAGCACCAAAAATCATACGTTATCTTGGAATTAACTTAACCAGAGACGTAAAGGATCTATATTCTAGAAACTACAAGTCACTCTTGAAAGACATTGAAGAAGACACAAAAAGATGGAAAAAGATTCCATGCTCATGGATTGGAAGAATTAACATAGTTATAATGTCCGTGCTACCCAGAGCAATCTACACTTTCAATGCTATCCCGATCAAAATACCAATGACGTTTTTCAAAGAACTGGAACAAACAGCCCTTAAATTTGTGTGGAACCAGAATAGGCCCTGAATCACCAAGGAATTATTGAAAAGGAAAAACAAAGCTGGAGGCATCACAATGCCGGATTTCAAGCTGTACTGCAAAGCTGTGATCAAAAAGATAGCATGGTACTTGCACAAAAACAGACACATAGCCCAATGGAACAGAATGGAGAACCCAGAAATAGACCCTTGGCTCTTTGGGCAACTAATCTTTGATAAAGCATGAAAAAACATCCGGTGGAATAAAGAGAGTCTCTTCAATTAAATGGTGATGTTAAAATTGGACAGCTACATGCAAAAGAATGAAACTTGACCACTCTCTCACACCATACACAAAGATAAACTCCAAATGGACAAAGTCCTCTATGTGAGACAGGAATCCATCAAAATCCTAGAGGAGAGCATAGGCAGCAACCTCTACCACATTGGCCACAGCAACCTTTTTCATGACACATCTCCAAAGGCAAGAGAAACAAAAGATAAAATGAATTGTGGTACTCTTTGGGATCTTTTTTTACTGCTGTCTGAGTGCAGGTTGTTTGTCCGTCTTCTCTCCAGGAGTGGCACAGTGCCCTCCATGCTCTATTCAAGTCAATCCCCTGAATTTTAAAACTCCATGTTATAGGATGTGACGTGAGCAGGGGATTCTGCTGCTTTTCTAAGAAAGGGTTTTAAAACTATGACTGAGGGAAGTTTGCCTGAGAAGGGCAGTCATACCAGAGTGCAGGGATGTGGGACTTGGAGCAAGCTAGACTGCAAGTATAGGGGCCAGGCTGCCCTAGGCAGGTGGCTCTGTGTTTATGCTGAAGGATGGGAGACAAAAATGGCACCTGCTTCTCCTCTGTCCCTGGAGAGGAATCTCTGTGAATTCTACCTCTGAAAAATGGGCTCCCAGTAATGTGAATAATTCCCCCCATGTGTGCCTCAGTGGTTCCTCAATTCACACCATCTGTCCCAACTTGTTTGTCTGCCTTCCCTCCAACAGTAGGGCAGTACCTTCAGGGCTCTATGCCAACCAAACCATCTGACTTTTAAAACTAATCTTCAAGCTGGTCTGGTTGCAAAAATTCATGAATTTCAGAACTACCATTTTCTCAGCCAGTACTTTGTAGAAGTGTTCTCCTTGTGTGTTTTCCTGTGTGATGCTCTCTCTCTCTTGCCTGTCTTCATGACCAGAGATCCCTCCCCTCAGAGGCACCTGTGATCCATTTTCCCCTCCAAACCTCATCTCTATACTTCCTCCTTCCTCAGTGTACTCTCTTTCTTCCCTCTAGTTGTGGAGTTTGTTCTGTCAGTCCTCAGATAGAGTCATTGATATTCAGAATGATTTGATAATTATCTAGTCGTGTTTCAGGAAATGTCAAGCCTTGGTTCCTCGTACTACATCACCATATTAGCTCCAGACCTAAATATAAATTTTCCCAGAGACTGATTTTAGACATAAAGACAGTTGGAATTTGAAAGTGAGGGGATGGAAAAAATATTTATCATACAAATGGATGTCAAAAGAAAGCCGTAGTAGCAATATTCATATCAGACAAACTAGACTTTAGTTTAGTTTTTAGTCTTTAAAACAAAGAGTGTAACAAGAAAAAAAAAGGCCACTATATAATAATAAAGGGGACAATGGAACATGAAGATATAACAGTTGTAAATATGCACCGAATAAGGGTACACCCAAATATATAAAACAATTAAAAAGAAACATAAGATACTGATGGATAATAATAGAATAATAATAATAGGGAAGTTTATCACACCACTTAACTTCAATAGACAGATCATCTAAATGGAAAATCAACAAGGAAACAATGGCTTTCAATAACACACGGGACCAGATAGTGTTAACATATATATTCAGAATATTGCATCCTAAAACAGAAGAATACACTTAGTTTTCATTTATTTATTTATTTGTTCGTTCATTCATTCATTCACTCACTCATTCATTTAATCTATTCTCTTTTTTCTTTTTTTTCCTTTCTTTAATTTAAATTCAGTTTAAATAACATATAGTGTATTATTAGTTTCAGAGGTAGAATTTAGTGATTCATCAGTTGCATATAGCACCCAGTGCTCATTCCATCAAGTGCCTTCCTTAATGCCCATCACCAGCTACCCCAGCTCCTCTACCCACCACCCCTTCAGCAACCCTCAGCTTGTTTCCTATAGTGAAGAGTCTTTTATGGTTTGTCTACCTCTCTGTTTTTATCTTAATTTGTATTTTCTTCCCATCCCCTATGTTCACCTGTTTTGTTTCTTAAATATCATATATTTGTCTTTCTCTTGCAGACTTATTTTGCTTAACATAATACCCTCTAGTTCCATCCATGTAATTGCAAATGGCAAGATTTCATTTTTTGATGCCTCAGTAATATTTTGATATATATATGTGTGTGTGTATATATAATTTGATATATATATATATATTATAGATAATAATATATCTAACCTTCTCTACTCATTCATCTTTCAATGGATGGACATCTGGGCTCTTTCAATATGTTGGCTATTGTGGACACTTCTGCTATAAACATTGGGATACAGGTTCCCTTACGAAACACTATGAATGTATCTTTTGGATAAATGTAATAATGCAATTGCTGGGTAGTAGGGTAGTTCTATTTTTAACTTTTCGAGGAACTTCCATACTGTCTTCCAGAGTAGCTGCACCAGTTTTCATTTCCAACAGTAGTGTAAGAGCCTTGCCCATTCTCCACATCCTTGCTAACATCTGTGTTCTTTTTTTTAAGATTATTTATTTATTTGACAGAGAGAGAGACAGCCAGCAAGAGAGGGAACATAGGCAGAGGGAGTGGGAGAGGAAGAAGCAGGCTCCCAGCAGAGAAGCCTGATGTAGGGCTCGATCCCAGGACTCTGGGATCACGCCCTGAGCTGAAGGCAGATTCTTAATGACTGCACCACCCAGGTGCCCCTAACATCTGTGTTCCACTGAGTTATTAATTTTAGCCATTCTGACCAGTGTGAGGTGGTATCTCACTGTGTTTTTGATTTGTATTTCCCTGATGCTGAGGGATATTGAGCATGTTTTCATGTGTCTTAGCCATTTTTAGGTATTTTTTGGAAAATATTTGTTCATGTCTTCTGCCCATTTTTTGACTAGATTATATTGGGTGTTGACTTTATAAGGTCTTTATAGATTTTGGTTACTAGCCCTTTATCTGATAAGTCATTTGCAAATATCTTCTCCCAATCTGTTTTGTTGACTGTTTACTTTGTTGTGCAAAAGCTTTTTATCTTGATGAAGACCCAATAGTTCATTTTTGCTTTTGTTTCTCTTGCCTTTGGAGATGTGTCTAGCAAGAGGTTGATGAAGCTGAGGTCAAAGTGCTTTCTGCCAGTGTTCTTCTCTAGGATTTTGATGAATTCCTGTCTCACATTTAGGTCTTTCATCCATTTTGAATTTATGTTTATGTATGGTGTAATAAAGTGGTCCAGTTTCATTCTTCTCCATGTTGTTGCCCAATTTCCCCAAGACCATTTGTTGAAGAGGCTGTCTTTTTTCCATTGGATATTCTTTCCTGTTTTTCCAAAGATTAGTTCACCATAGAGTTGAGGGTCCATTTCTGGGTTCTCAATTCTGTTCCATTGAACACTTTCTTTTCAAGTTCACTTGGAACATTCTGTAGAATAGATCAGATAATAGGGAACAATACAGGCATCAACAAGCACAAGAAGATTGAAATCATACCATGTAACTTTTCTGACTTCAATACTATAAAACAGGAAGTCATCCACAGGAAAAAATATGAAGAGATTACAAATACATTGAGGGTAAACAACATGCTACTTACAATGGATGGGTCAAGAAAGAAATCAAAGCAGAAATTAAAAATACGTGAAAACAAATGAAAATGAAAACACAATGATTCAAAATTTTGGGATTAGGATAAGCAGTCCTGTGCAGGAAGTATACAGCATTACATACCTACCTCAAAAAGCAATAATTATCTCCAATAATAAACCTAAACTTACACAAAAGGAACTAGGAAAAGAACTACAAAAGAAGCCAAAAATCAGCAGAAGGAAGGAAATTAAAAAGAATGAAGCAGAAATAAATGCTATAGAAATTAAAAACAATAGAACAGATAGAAATGGTTTGAGGACAAACTAAGATGGCAGATTAGTGGTAGGATCCTAGGCTTGCCTTGTCCCTCAAACACAGCTACATTAATGTCAAATCAGTCTGGAGGCTCCTGGGTGGTTCAGTCAGTAAAATGTCTGATTTTAGTCCAGGCCATGATCTGAAGATCTTGGGATCAAGTCCTGTGTCAGGCTTCCCACTCAGTGGGAAGTCTGCTTGTCCCTCTCCCTCTGACCCTCCCTTCACTCATGCTCATGCTATCTATCTCTCAAATAAATAAATAAATAAAGTATTAAAAGTTGCCAAATCATTCTGAATACCTATGAAATAAATCTGAGGACTGACAGAACAAACTATACAACTATAGGAAGAGAAGAGGCCACATCATGGAAGGTAGGAATTACAGAGATGTGATTTGGGTGAGAAACAGTTCATAGGTGCTGTGAAGAAGAGAGAGCCCTGGTCTTGGAGAAAGGTGAGAGAGAGGAGCACACAGGGGATTGTAAAAGGAGAACACTTCTCCAAAGCCATTGATTGAGAAAATGAAAGGGGCTGATTTTTGTTAGTTTTTGCAACCAGTAGGGTTCAAAGACTGGAGTTTTAGATACTGAGGTATCTGGAGTATAGATACTGAGGGCCCTGCAGTGCTCCTGTAGAGAAGGCATCAGGTAACCCATGGGGAGACAGCAAGATCTGAGGATTGCCTAAGACACACAAGGAGAGACTATTTACTCTTCTTACAGTGTATCTCAGAGAAGTGGCATTGCCTCTCCAGCAACAAAAGACCTAGCAATTGCCATTTCCCTCCTCCACCCCTCAATATAGGCATAGAGACATCTGCTCAGGGCAACTAACCCAGACAGGCTCTTTAGCAAACTTTGCTCCAAATTCCATACTCTTGAGCTCTGGTGCAACTGCCCTTGTGGGTCAAACTTCATCAATCCCAGTGTAGTGACACCCTCCCCCAGAAAAACAATGCAGGTCCCTACCACACCAGGTCCCTAAAGCTTGGAGTCTTAAAACTCAGCCAGCCTGGCTGGGATAGAGTCCAAAGTGCACTGCATTGCACCAGGCAGGTAAGCACCTCAGAGACAGAGTGAAAACAGCAATCTGAAAAATGCTTAGGGTGCATAAGGTGATATTTTTTGCTCTTCTGAGAGGTCTTCCTTAATAGCATCAAGCAGGAGCTACCCTGTCTAGGGAAAACAGAGCTGGCTGGTGCCATTTCCCCCCCTTTCCCTAGAATAAACCCATATCAGTAAACAGCACAACACCAACACTCTCTGTCTAACCTGCTTACACCATGGTAACCACCCTGTACTTGGCTGGGACTGCTTTTCTCAAGCTTGTGTGCATAAAGACCAGAGCAGCCAGTCCAGCCCCCCAGAAGACCAGCACAAACCCCTGAATATACCACATTTACTGATCAGAGAATTCTGCAAAGCTTCAGTTCTAGTGGAAATTCTAGTGGACATAGTATCAGGTCTCTTTTAGCAAGCAGACCAAAGCACACCTAGTTAAAACTTGCCGCACTCTGGCCAAGGTCCAAACACTTTTCACTGCAAGCAAGGAGAACCTCTGCAGAGGACTGACCTGAGGGATAAGCAAGCATAATACAGCAGCAGAGTGCATGAAGCACACGCCAGAGATGCTTCTTGAAGTGCCAGGCCCTGGTCATTATATGACTCTTTGCTCATAAAGCCATTATTCTCAGGAGCAGGAAACATAACAGGCTTTCCTAACATGGAGAAGAAGATAGAGACTGAAACAAAATGCCAAGATGGAGTCATTCATCCCAAAAGAAAGAACAAGAAAAGTTCATGGTCAGTCAAATAATCAAGCCAGGGATAAGTAATATGCCTGATCTAGAATTTAAAGCAACAAGCTTAAAGATACCAGCAGGGCTTGAGAAAAGCATAGAAAACATCAGTGATACACTTGCTGCAGAGATAACAGAGCTTAAAACCAACCAAGCTGAAATGAAAAATGCAATAACCAACTGGATGTAAAGAACAAAAGGACGGAAGAAGTATAGGAAGGGAAAAGTAATATAGAAAATAGAATTATAGAAAATAATGAAGCTGAACAAAAGAATGAGATAAAAATCTTGGGTTATGAAAGTAGACTTAGGGAACACACTGAGTCTAACAAATGCAATAACATTGATATTATAAGAGTCGCAGAAGAAGATGAGAGAAAAAGGGGCAGAAGGCTTATTTCAGGAAATCATACCTGAAAACTTCCCTAATCTGGGAAGGAAACAGACATCCAAATCCAGTAGGGACAGAGATATCCCATCAAAACCACCAAAAGCAAGACAACACCAAGATATATAGCAGCTAAATTTCCAAAATATAGAGATAAAGAAAAAATCCTAAAAGGAACAGAACAAAAGAAGTCCCTAACTTACAAGGGAAGACCCATAAGGTTAGCAGCAGATCTTTCCACAGAAACTTGGCAGGCAGAAGAAAGTGACATAATATAGTCAACATGCTGAAGGGGACAAATCTGCGGCCAGGAATACTTTGTACAGCAATGCTATCATTCAAAATAAAAGGAGAGACAGAATTTCCCAGACAAACAAAAACTAAAGGAGACTGTGACCAAAGGAGTTTGTAAACTGGCCTTACAAAGAGTATTAAAGGGGACTCTGTGGGAAGGAAAGACCAAAAGTGACAAAGACTAGAGAGGGACAGAGAAAATCTTCAGAAACAATGAAAAAAAGAAGAAATACAATTGCACTGAATTCACATCTATCAATAATTATTCTGAATGTAAATGGACTAAAAGCACTAATCAAAAGACATGGGGTGTCAGGATGCATTAAAAAACAAAACAAAACAAAACAAAAAACCCCAAAAAGACAAGACCCATCTTTATGCTTCTAACAACAGACTCATTTTAGACCTGAAAACACATGCAGATTGACATTGAGGGAATGGAGAAATATTACAATGCAAATTGATGTCAAAAGAAAGCACGTATAGTAATTCTGATATCAGAAAAGCTGTATTTAAAAAAAAAAGACTAACCAGTGATGAAGACGGGCACTACATAATAATAAAGGGGTCTATCCAAGAAGAAGATCTAAGAACTGTAAATATTTATGCCACCTAGTTGGAAGCACCCAAATATATAGAACAAGTACTAACACACATAGGAAATCATTCATAATAATACAATAAGAGTAGGGGATTCTAATACCTCACTCACATCAATAGACAGATCGTCTAAGCAGAAAATCAACAAGGAAACAATGGCTTTGAATGACACACTGGAGTAGATGGACTTCACAGAGATATTCAGAGCATTTTACCCTAAAGCATCAAGATGCACATTCTTTTAAGTGTACATGGGACAGTCTCAAGAATAGATCATACACCAGGTCATAAATCAGGCCTCCAGAAGTACAAAAAGGTTGAGATCATACCATGCATATTTTGTGACAACGATGCTATGAAACTTGAAGATAAACACAAGAAAAAAAATTGGAAAGACCACAAATACATGGAGGTTAAAAAAAATGGTACTAAGGAATGAGTGGGTCAACCAGGAAATAAATAAGAAATTTAAAAATACATTGAAACAAATGAAAATGAAAACATTATGATCCAAAAACTGCAGGATACAGCAAAAGTGGTCCTAAGAGGGAATTATATGGCAATACAGGTCTACCTGAAGGAGCAAGAAAAATCTCCAATAAGAACCTAACTCTACACCTCCTAAAGGAGCTAGGAAAAAAAAAAAAGAAAGAAAAAACAGATGAAGCCTACAGCCAGCACAGGAATGGAACTAATAAAGATTATAGCAGAAATAAATAATATAAAATATAAAAATGCAGTAGAATGCATTAATGAAACCAGAGCTGGTTCTTTGAATGAATTAATGAAATTGAGAAACCCCTAACCAGACATATCAAAAAGAAAAGAGAAAGGACATAAATAAATAAAATAAAAAATGAAAGAGGAGAAATAACAAACAAGAGAAAAGAAATACAATTACAAGAGAATACTATGAAAAATATTATACTAACAAATTAGACAATGTGGAAGGAAGCGACAAATTCCTAGAAAACATATAAACTACCAAAACTGAAACAGGAAAAGAGAGAAAACTTGAACAGACCCATAAACAGCAAAGAAAGCCAGATAGCTTTCCAGGGGAATTCCACAAAATATTTAAGGAAAAGTCACTACCTATTCTTCTCAAACTATTCCAAATAATAGAAGTGGAAGAAAGGCTTCCAAAATCATTTAATAAGTCCAGCATTATCCTGATTCCAAAACCAGACACAGACTCCAAAAAAAAAAAAAAAGAGAACTACAAACCAATATCTCTAATGAACATAGATGCAAAAATTCCCCCCCAAAAATACTAGGAAATCAAATCTAATAGTACATTAAAAGAATCATTCATCACAATCAAGTGGGATTTATTCTTGGGCTGCAATTGTGTTTCAGTATTCACAAATCAATCAACATGATATACCACATTTATAAAAGAAGGAATAGGAACCATATTATCCTCTCAATAGATGCAGAAAAAGTATTTCACAAAGCACCACATCTATTTATAATGAAAACATCAACAAAGTAGAGTTAGAGGGAACATATGTCAACATATTAAATGCCATATATAAAAACCCCACTGCAAATATCATCCTTACTGGGGAAAAACAGAGATTTTCTTCCATGGTTAAGAACAAGAAATAGATGTCCAGTCTCAACTCTGTTATTTAACATTATACTAGTAGTCCTAGCCTCAACAATCAAATAAGAAAAAGAAATAAAAGCCATCCAAATCGGCAAGGAACAAATCAAATGTTCACTATTTGCAGATGAAATACTCTATATGGAAAACCCAAAAGACTCCACCAAAAAAATTGCTAAAATTGATACACAAAATCAGTAAAGTTGCAGGATACAAAATAAACATACACAAAATCAGTTGCACTTCTATACATGAATAATGAAGCAGCAGAAAGTGAAATCAAGGAATCAATCCTATTTACCATCATACAAAAACTATAAGATACCTAAGAAGAAATCCAACCAGAGTTAAAAGATCTGTACTCTGTAAACTACAAAACATAGATGAAAGTAATTGAAGATGAAAGAAATGGAAAGACATTCTATGCTCAAGGATTGAAAAAAAATTTATTTTGGGGTGCCTGGGTGGCACAGCAGTTAAGCGTCTGCCTTCAGCTCAGGGCGTGAGACCAGCGTTATGTGATCGAGCCCCACATCAGGCTCCTCCACTATGAGCCTGATTCTTCCTCTCCCACTCCCCCTGCTTGTGTTCCCTCTCTCACTGGCTGTCTCTATCTTTGTAGAATAAATAAATAAAATCTTAAAAAAAGAAAAAACAAATATATTTTAAAAAGTTTCCACTACCAAAAGCAATCTAAATATTTAATGTCATCCCTATCAAAATAGCACCACCATTTTCCCACAGAGCTAGAACAAACAATCCTAAAATATGTATCAAATCACAAAAGACCCCAAATAGCCAAAGAAACCTTGAAAATGAAAATAAGTCTAGAGGCATCACGGTTCCAGACCTTATATTACAAAGATGTAGTGATCAACACAGTATGGTACTGGCACAAAAAAATACACATAGATCAATGGAACAGAATAGTAAACACAGAAATGAATCCACAGTATATAGTCAACAAATCCTCAACAAAGCAGGAAAGAATATCCAATGGAACAAAGACCATTTATTCAACAAATGGTGTTGGGAAAATGAACAGCAACATGCAAAAGAATGAAAATGGACCACTTTCTTAAACCATACACAAAAATAAATGCAAAGTGAATGAAAGACAAATGTGAGACAGGAAACGATCAAAATCCTAGAGGAGAACACAATCAGTAATCTATTTGACATTGGCCATAGCAACTTCATACTAGATATTTGTCCTGAGGCAAGGAAAACAAGAGCAAAAATTTTTAAAAAATGGACTTCATCAAGATAAAATGCTGATGCACAGCAAAGGAAAAAAAATCTAAACAAACTAAAAGGTTATCTTCCAAATGGGAGAAGATATTTTCAAATGACATATTTGATAAAGTGTTAGTATCTGAATAGACCAATAACCAGTAATGAAATTGAAGGAGTAATCAAAAACCTCCCAAAAAACAAGAGTCCAGGGCCAGATGGCTTCCAAGGGGAATTCTACCAAACATTTAAAGAAGAAATAATACCTATTCTCCTGAAGCTGGTTCAAAAAATAGAAACAGATGGAAAACTTCCAAACTCCTTCTCTGAGATCAGCATTACCATGATCCCAAAACCAGGCAAAGATCCCAACAAAAAGCAGAATTACAGACCAATATCCCTGATGAACAGTGATGCCAAAATACTCAACAAGATCCTAGCCAATAGGATCCAACAGGACATTAAATGATTATCCATCATGATCAATTGGGATTTATTCCTGGGCTGCAACGATGGTTCAACATTCACAAATCAATCAACATGATAGAGCACATTAATAAAAGACAAAAACCATTTGATCCTTTCAATTGATGTAGATAAAGCATTTGACAAAATACAGCATTCTTTCCTGATTAAAACTCTTCAGAGCATAGGGATAGAGGAAACATTCCTCAATATCATAAAAACCATCTATAGAAAGCCCACAGCGAATATCATTATCAGTGGGGGAAAGCTGAGAGCTTTTCCCTTAAAGTCAGGAACACAACGGGGATGACCATTCACACCACTATTGTTCAACATAGTTTTAGAAGTCCTAGCCTCAGCAATCAGACAACAAAAAGAAATAAAATGCATCCAAATTGGCAAAAAAGAAGTCAAACTTTCCCTCTTTGCAGATGACATGATAGTTTATATGGAAAACCCAAACTCCACCCCCAAATTATTAAAACTCATACAGCAATTCAGCAATGTGGCAGGTTACTAAATATATAAAGAACTTATAAAACTTGACACCCAAAATCAAATAATCCAGTTAAAAATGGACAGAAAAAATAAAAATTAAAAAATGAAAAATGGGCAGAAGACATAAATAGGCATTTTTACAAAGCAGACATACAGGAGGTTAACAAACACATGGAAATATGCTCAGCATCACTGATCATTAGGGAAATACAAATCAAAACCATGATGAGATGAGACCTCCAACCTGTCAGAATGACTAAAATTAACACAGGAAACAATGGGTGTTGGCAAGGATGTGAAGAAAGGGTACCCTCCCATCCAAGTACTTACCAGCCCAACCATGCTTAGCTTCTGAAATCAGGTGAGATCAGGCACATTCAGGCTGGTAATTATGCACTATATGTTAACTAATTAAATTTAAATAAAATAAGTAAAAAGTTAGGGGGACCCTCTTACACTATTAGTGGAAATACAAACTGGGGCAGCCACTATGGAAAATAGTATGTAGGTTCCTCCAAAATTTAAAAATACAACTATCCTATGATCCAGCAATTACACTACTAGGTACTTGCCCAAAGGATACAAAAATACTGATTCAGTGGGATACATTCACCTTAATGTTTATAGCAACATTACCAACAATAGTCAAATTATGGAAAGATCCTAAATGACCATCATCTAATGAATAGATAAAGAAGTTGTGGTGTATATATAGAATGGAATATTACTCAGCCATAAAAAATCAAATTCTTGCCATTTGCAATGACATGGTTGGAGCTTGAAAGTATTAGGCTAAGTGAAAAAAGCCAGTCAGAGAAAAACAAATACCATATGATTTTCCTCATATGTGGAATTTAAGAAAGAAAACACATGAATGTAGTGGGGAAAAAAAGAGGGGCAAACCAGGAAACAGACTCTTAACTGTATAGAATAAACTGAATTGTTACTGGAGGGGGGTGCATAGGGGAATGGGTTAAGTAGATAATGGGGATGAAGGGGGTGGTACTTGTTATGAGCATTGGGTGTTTTATGTAAGTGATCAATCACTTAATTTTACACCTGAAACTAATATTACACTGTATGTTAACTAACTGAAATTTAATAAAACTTGAAAAAGAAACCAATTTATTAAAAAGAAAAAAGGAAGTACAAATACCTTCAACTAAAATAAACCACAAAAATCCACAATGAGACACAGTTCAGTCAAATTATCAAAAGTAAAACATAAAGGGAGAATTTTGAAAGCATCAAGAGAAAAGTGATTGATCACATAAAGGAATTTCTCATAGAAACCTTGGGAGCCATAAAAAAGTAGGATGATATATTCAAAGTGCCAAAAAAAAAAGATCACCAAAGAATATTATATCTAGCAAAACTATTTTCAAAAATGGAGAGAAAAAAATTTCCAGATAAACAAATGCTGAGGAAGTTTATCACCAATAAATTTGCCTTACACGAAATATTAAAGGGAAACTTTCAAGATAAAAAGACACTAAACAACACCAGGAGAACATATGAAAGCATAAAAAGTTTACTAGTAAAGACAAAGGTACAGATCAATGCAGGATAATGCAATATTGTAACATTGGTGTATAAATCACTTTTTATTATTGTTAGAAGTTTAAAACAGAAGTATTATGAAAAACTATATAAAATTAGTGAATACACAAAGAAAAATCTGTAATTTTTTAATGATTTTTTTATTATATTATGTTAGTCACCATACAGTACATTCCCGGATTCTGATGTAAAGTTCCATGCTTCATTAGTTGCGTATAACACCCAGTGCACCATGCAAAATGTGCCCTCCTTACTACCAATCACCAGTCTATCCCATTCCCCCACACCCCTCCCCTCTGAAGTCTTCAGTTTGTTTCTTATAGTCCATAGTCTCTCATGTTTCATTCCCCTTCGATTACCCCCCCTTCTTTATCCCTTTCTTCCCCTGCCGATCATCCTAGTTCTTATGTTCCATAGATGAGAGAAACCATATGATAATTGTCTTTCTCTGCTTGAATTATTTCACTTAGCATTCTCCTCCAGTGCCCTCCATGTTGCAGCAAATGTTTGAATTCTTTCTTTCTGATAGCTGAGTAATATTCCATTGTATATATGGACCACAGCTTCTTAATCCAGTCATCTGTTGAAGGGCATCTCGGCTCCTTCCATGATTTAGCTATTGTGCACAATGCTGCTATGAACATTGGGGTGCATATGGCCCTTCTCTTCACTACATCTGTATCTTTGGGGTAAACACCAAGTAGTGCAATGGCTGGGTCATAAGGTTGCTCAATTTTTAACTTTTTAAGGGGCCTCCACACTGTTTTCCAGAGTGGCTGTACCAACATGCCTTCCCACCAACGATGTAGGAGGGATCCCCTTTCNACCAACAATGTAGGAGGGATCCCCTTTCTCCACATCCTCTCCAACAATTGTTGTTTCTTGCCTTGTCTATTTTTGCCATTCTAACTGGCGTAAGGTGGTATCTCAGTGTGGTTTTGATTTGAATTTCCCTGATGGCTAAACATTTTGAACATTTTTTCATGTGTCTGTTAGCCATTTGTATGTCTTCATTGGAAGTGTCTTTTCATATCTTCTGCCATTTTTTGATTTGTTTATTTGTTTCTCATGTACTGAGTTTGAGAAGTTCTTTGTAGATCTTGGATATCAGTCTTTTATCTGTAGTGTCCTTTGCAAATATATTCTGTAATTTTTAACCTCAATAGAATTTTTGTATGAAACTGAAGGTAAGTTATCAGCTTAAAATAGATTGTTATCAATATATTTTGTGCAAGCCCCATTGTAACCTCATGAAAATCCCTATAGAAAATACACACACACACACACATACACACACACACACAAAAGATAAAATAATCAAGGCCCGTCACCACAAAAACTCAAAGAAACACAAAGAAACGCAGAAAGAGAACAAAAGAGAGAAAGTTAAAAAAACTCAAAAACATCAAAACACAGAAAAATATAACAAAATGGCTAAAGACCTTAAAGTAAGCAATGACTTTAATGTAAATGGATTTAATACCATCATCTAAAGACAGAGTGGCTAAGTAGACAAAAGCACAAGATCCAATTAATACTATCTACGAGATACATTTTAGATTTAAAGACACAGGTAAGTTAAAAGTGACAAATTAGAAAAAGATATTCCATGTAAATACTTAAAAAAAGAGCAGGGGTGGTCATTCTTATGTTAGAAAAAATAGACCAAAAGCAATAAATAAACAAATACATACATAAAAGTAAATAAGTAAATAAATAAATATTGCTAGTAGAGATAAAAAAGGACACTATATAATGACAAATGGTGAATAGGCAACTGACAGAATTGGGGGAAATATTTGGAAATCATATATCTCATGAGTGGCTAATATTCAAATCTGTGAGAATCTTCTACAATTCTAAATATGTAAATAACCTAATTAAAAATGGGCAAAGGGATTGAACAGACATTTATCCAAAGAAGATATAAAAATGGTCAACAGGTATATAAAAAGGTTAATGTCAGAGGGGAGGGGGTGGGGGAATGGGATAGGCTGGTGATGGGTAGTAAGGAGTGCACGTATTACATGGTGCACTGGGTGTCATACACAACTAATGAATCATCGAATTTTACATCAAAAAGCAGGGATGTACTGTATGGTGACTAACATAATATAATAAAAATATTATTTAAAATAAAGTTAATGTCATTAATCATCACGAAAATGCAAATCAGAGCCACAAAGAGCTCTTGTTATCCATGTTAATTCACTATTACAAAGAAAAAAATAACAGGTGTTGGTGAATATGTGGAGAAATTGCAACTTTTGTGATCTATTGTTTATAAGGTAAAATGGTGCAGACACTATAGAAGAAAAAACAGAGATTCCTCAGAATATTAGAAGTAGAATTACTAAATGATCCAACTATTCCAGTCCTGGGTATTTATCCAAAAGAATTGAGAATAAAATCTTGAATAGATATCTGCATTCTCATGTTCACTGAAGCATTATTTACAATATCTGAAAAGTAAAAACAACCTAGTGTTCAACAACAAATTAATGAATAGAAAAATGTGATACAGAGGGGCAGGTTAAGATAGCGGAGTAGGGGACCCCTTTTCCCGCCGGTCCCCTGAGTTGAGCTGGATAGGTACCAGACCAGCAGGAATATCCACGGAATCAGCCTGAGACGCAGGAAGATACATCTGGATCTCTACAAATGAACATCTCCAGTGTGAGTATCGAGGTACGAAGCGGGGAGCCATGAAACCGCGCACAGATATCGGAAGCTAAACTGAAGGGGGAGGGAGCCGCCGTGTCAGGGCACTGGGAAGCGGTAGCCACCTGCACGGGGGAGCGGACAGACTGCGGACCCGCACGCTTGAGACAGCAGACTGAGAACGGGAGCTCCGGGAGTGCACGCGGGACGGCTGGCAGTTGGCGGGCCACCTGCACGGGGGAGCAGGCGGACTCGCGGACGGCACCCGTGAGACAGCAGACTTAGAACGCGAGCTCCAGGAGCGCGCACGCAGGGCGGCTGGTGAGCCACCTGCACCAGGGAGCGGGCGGACCGCGGACCGGCACTCTGGAAACAGCAGACTGAGTCCGTGAGCTGGGAGTGTGCGCCACCAAGCATCTCACGGAGCTCCGGAGCTCTGGTGTGCTCACTGATCGAGGCTGAGACCGGGAGCTCCGGGAGCATGCGCGGGGCGGCTGGTGGCTGGCGGCTGGAGGGCAACCTGCACGGGGGAGCAGGCGGACTCGCGGTCAGCACCCGCGAGACACCAGACTGAGATGGGGAG
>NC_048238.1:60139030-60139558 GCF_002007445.2 Ailuropoda melanoleuca
GGGGTTGGAAACACAAAGGACAGAGACGTGCCGGCCCTGGAAGTGAGGGCTGGGACGCCGGGTGTGGGGCGCACAGCCCGGGATGCTGCAGGGTTGAGCAGCACCAACAGAAACAGAGTTAAAGTGGCCAGAACATCAGTGGAGAACGATCCGCGATACCTCTGTTCTGAGACAGAGGCTGAATTTCAGCCGCTGCTGCTCTGACTCTCAGAATAGGCATAGCAAACCGCCAGGGAAAGCCGCTAACAAAAGCCCGGAAATACCGGCTCACAGGGAGCCCATCCCCATCCCCCCTCGCAGGGGACACAGAGACTCTACCCAAACAGGGTTTTTGAGTACAGGCAGGCAGGCCCCTCCCCCAGAAGGCAGGCTGAAAAATCAAGAAGCCCACAACCCAGAGCACCTGAGTGGCATAGTCACCAAGCACCTGTCTTCGGATTAGGGTGTGATCACAACCTTCCGGAAAGGAGTTCCTCATTGGGCTTCTCCACCGGGAGCCTGCTTCTTCCTCTCCCACTCCTCTGCTTG
>NC_048238.1:60139658-60349422 GCF_002007445.2 Ailuropoda melanoleuca
GGGCACGTATTGCATGGTGCACTGGGTGTTATATGCAACTAATGAAGCATCAAACTTTACATCGGAATCCGGCGATGTACTGTATGGTGATTAACATAAGATAATAAAAAAAATAAATAAAAAAAAAATAAAAGTTTTAGCAATGAAAAAAAAAAGGAAAATGTGATATATATACATACAATGAAATATTCATCCATAAGAAATGGAAATCCTCTCATTCCAAAACATGGATGTAACTTGAGTACCTTATGCTATTTCATATAAGCCAGTCAGAGAAGGACAAAATACTGCATGATTTCACATATGTAAAGTATCTAAAATAACTAAACTCAGTGAAGCAGAAAGTAGAGCTGTGGTTGCCAATGGCTGGGAGGGGGTGTAAATAGGGAGTTGCTTTTAAATAAATGTAGTGTTTCAGTCATGCAAGATGACAATCTTCTAGACATCTGCTTTAAAACAATGTGCAAATTGTTAATAATACTTTACTGTACTCTTAAAAATTTAAGAGGGTAAGTCTCATGTTAAGTGTTTTTTTTTACTATACCATAATAAAAATTTTAAAAATAATGATAATTATAATCCAAGACTGAGAGGGTAGATGCAGTTAAAGGAAGTAGGATAAATAGGAGTAGTGATTCTTGTGGGATTAAAGAATTGTACAGAAGGTATAAATGAGGTAATATGAAAAAAATGAAATTGAATAAAGAATATTTACGACCAGAGTAATGTGTAGTTGTATAGAAAGTGAAGGAATAGATTTTGAAAGGTTTAAAAACCTTAGATTCCAGAGTGTTGGAATAATAGCATCAGTCTTAGAAGGAAGCTCATTTTGGTACTTCAAAAGGGCAGATGAGATAGAACATGAATAAGGTTAGTAGGCACTGTTAGTACATAGATATTTGAGTGTAGATTATGCATATAATGTTTGGGAGGTGACAAGTAGCATTTCAACAGTGACTTCAAGGAAATCCTAAAGTTGTGTCACAGGGTTCTGTCATCATTTCTGTAGTATTTAACATTGTTCTCAAAGACTTCAAATAAATCTGAGAGTAACAGGAAGCTAAAGGGTCCTAAATGTTCTAAGAGTCATGTCTGTTAGTAAACTCAACTTGATTGAATAGATAGATAACATATATATCACTCTTAATTGCATTATATGAGTACATCTGAGGAGAATGTATTAAAGCTGTTGTTTTGATCAAATATATGTAGATATATGTGATAAGATGGTCTGACAGGTTTAAAAAAACAGTCCAAAAATGTATAGATGACATTATGGGGTCCATAAAATCCCAATGCCTTCATTGCATAATCTTGGAAAAAGTCCAACACATTAATATTCATTTCTACACTTTGCCTCTACTGTTTCTCCCCTCCCAGGATGATACCATGCAAACTTGCCCACTCATTCACTGGAAACTACTTCTATTTTATCCCATTTCTGCTAGCAGACTGATATATGAGAAGAGGTGTGATCTATAACCCAAACAGAAAACAGCTTTTCTATCTTTGGAACTAATTGCTCATGGCATTGTTAGAAAATCTTTTGTAAATACTTTCTAAGTTATGGGCCTTAATAAATGAATCTATTTTCTCCTTCAGACTAATCATAAGAAGAGGTAAATAAATTGTCCTGAAAACAAAAACAGACAAGATATTTATAAAAACTGACATGTTGTGAACTGTTACATGAGTGCAAGTTAGCTCTGCATTAAAATTCCATTTGCTTGGGGTGCTCAGTCAGTTAAGCATCTACCTTCAGCTCAGGTCATTATCTCAGGGTCCTGGGATCAAGCCCCACATGGGGCTCCATGCCAAGCAGGAAGTCTGCTTCTCCTTCTTTCTGCTCACGTTCACTCTCTCTATCTCTCTCAAATAAATAAATAAAATCTTTAAAATTTTTCATTTGCTTAATTTAAATTGAAGACATTAACCTAAGAATGACAACAAAAACCTAAAAAAACTACAACAATTCACCATATCTTAAATCTATCCAAAGTGAGTTGTTTTGAGGTTTTTGGTTTTTGGTTTTTTTTTCTTTATTTTGTTTTGTTTTATTGTTTTTTGGCTTCTATTAAGAAGGATTTGTTTTGTTAACTGTGCTAAATGCTCCCTGAAAATCCTGTTCATTTATTCCTCCTCATTCAGCTCTCTGGCAATATCAGTGGTGTGTAGAGGAAATGACTCAAAAAACCAGTTATTAAAATCTGGATTCAGCAAAACACTTCAATATTTCCGTGAAGTTCCTCAATTGTATCTTAAATTTTGTTCATGTGTGTGTATTCACATTTTTTTTCTGGGAAAAGTCCATGGATTTTATAAGAATATTAAAAAAGTAGATGATATCTTCATCCCCTCTCCCTCATGAAAAGTTCAAAAGAACAATTCCTTTAAAGATACTGGATCTGGGGCGGGGGGAAAGGTTGGCAGAGGAGTAGGGGACATTTTTTCAGATAGTGCCCTGAATTGAGCTGGATCTCTAACAGATCATCCTGAACACCAACAAAATCAGCCTGAGACATAGGAAGATACATCTGGATCTCTACAAATGAACATCTCTGGGGCTGAGTATTGAGGTATGAAGTGGGCAGCCATGAATCTGCACACAGATATCGGAAGATAAATGGAAGGGGGTGGGAGCCACCCTGCTCGGGCACCAGGAAGCAGTAACTTTCTGTGCTGGGGAGCGGGCCAACTCATGGACTGGTAGCAACCGAGAAAGCAGACTGAGACCGGGAGCTCGGGAGCACGCATGCAACCAGACTGAAAACCAGAGCTCAGGAGCACTCACTCAAACCAGGCTGAAACCGGGAGCTCGGGAGTGCATACGGGAACTGGGGCAGCTGGCAGTGTTAGAAGCACAAAGGACAGAGACATGCCTGCCCTGGAAGTGAAGGCTGGGAGAGCGGCTATGGGGCGCACAACCCTGGACGCTCCAGGGTTTTTAGCAGCACCAACAGAAACAGACTTAAAGTGGCCAGGAGAGCTCAGGGGAGAGCACACTGCAATCTCTCTGTTCCAAGACAGAGGCTAGGATATGGCCACTGCTGCTCTGAGTCTCAGAAGAGTCACAGAAAACCACCATAGAAAGCCCCAGAGAACAAAAGCCCGGAAATACTGGTTTGCATTGTGCCCATCCCCACCCCCCCTCACAGGGGCAAGGCAACTCTACCCAAACAGGTTTGCTTGAGTATCAGCACAGCAGGCTCCTCCCCAAGAAGGCAGGCTGAAAAAACAGGAAGCCCACATCCCAAAGATTCCTATAAAACAAGTGCAAGTTACCTGGGGCCTGGTCAATAATTTGAACTCTGTATATCCCCGCAACCTCTCCTCATCAGAGGGACAAGGAAGAGGAACCCCCAACAAAGGAAAGAGAGACTGTGGCTTCTGCCACATAACTTATGGATATGGATATAACCAAATTGTCATAAATGGAGTTCAGAGTAACAATGGTCAAGATGATGTGTAGGCTTGAAAAAAATATTAATGAAAATATTAACAATTATATAATTTCTAGGATCAGAATTGAGAGAGAATATGGCAGAAATTAAAAATGCTATGAATTAAATGAAGTATAGACTGGATGCTCTGATGGCCTCAGTAAATGAGGCAGAACAAATTAGTGAATTAGAAGATGGGATGATAGAAAAGAAGGAAAAAATGGGAATGTTGCTGAAAAAAATCCAATCTCAAGAATGTAGATTACGGGAGATTACTGACTCAATGAAACGTTCCAATGTCAGAATCATTGGCATCCCCAATGGGGTGGAGAAAGAGAGAGGTCTAGAAGACATATTTGACAAATTGTAGCTGAGAACTTACCTAATCTGACAAAGGAATCAAGCATTCATGTCCACGAGGCAGAGAGGACCCCTCCCAAGAACAATGAGAGCAGACCAACACCACATCACATAATAGCACAATTTGTGAATATTAGCTCCAAGGATACAACCTTGAAAGCAGCCAGGGGGAAGAGAATCCTCACCGACAGAGGGAGGAACATCAGAATAACCTCAGACCTTTCTACAGAGACCTGGCAAGCCAGCAAAGGCTGGCAAGACATATTCAGAGCACTAAGTGAGAAGAACATGCAGCCAAGGATCCTTTATCCAGTAAGCCTGTCATTCAGAATTGATGGAGAGATGAGGAACTTCCAAGACTGGCAGAAACTGAAAGAATATGTGACCATCAAGCCAACCTTACAAGAAATATTAAGGAGAGTGCTATAAAAGTAAAAAGACCACAAGAGTGATACAGAACAGAAATTTACAATCTATAGAAACAAAGACCTCGCAGGCAACATGACATCATTAAAATCATGTCTCTCAAAAATCACTCTGAATGTGAATGGCCTACATGTTCCCATAAAAGGCCGCAGGGTTTCTGATTGGATAAAAAGACATGACCCACCCATTTGCTGTCTACAAGAGACTCATTTTGAGCCTCAAGATACATCCAGACTGAAAGTGAAGGGATAGAGAACTAATTTTTCATGCCAACAGACCTCAAAAGAAATCTGGGGTACCAATTCTCATAGCAGACAGATTAGATTTTAAACAAAAGATTGCAGTTAGAGATACAGAAGGACACTACCTTATTCTTAAAGGATGTGTCCAACAATTGGATATGACAATTATAAATATCTCTGCCCCCAACAGGGGAGCAGATGGATACACAAGCCAATTCTTACCAAGAATAAAGATACATATAGAAAATAATACGTTAATATATGGGACCACAACACTCCACTATCAGCAATAGACTGATCACCTAAGCACTAGAATAGGTGTACCTCATAGATATATACAGAACACTACACCCCAGAACAACAGAATACTCATTCTTTTTGAATGCACATGGAACTTTCTCCAGAAGAGACCATATACTGGGCCACAAAACAGGTCTCAACTGACACCAAAAGACTGAGATTAGTCCCTGCATATTCTCATACCGCAATGCTTTGAAACTGGAACTCAATCACAAGGAAAAGTTTGGAAGAAATTTTGAAACACTTGGAAACTTCGAACCATCGTGCTTAAGAATGATTGGGTAAACCAAGGAATTGAATAGGAGCTGAAACAATTTATGGAAACCAACGAGAACAAAACACATCGGTCCAAAACCTATGGGACACTGCAAAGGCAGTCCTAAGGGGGAAATACATAGCCATCCAAGCCTCACTCAAAAGAATAGAAAAATCTAAAATACAGTTTTTATATTCTCACCTCAGGAAGCTGGAGCTGGAACAGAAGAACAGGCCTACCTCACGCACGAGAAGGCAGTTGATCAAATGAGAGCAGAGATCAGTGAATTAGAAACCAGGAGCACAGTAGAGCAGATCAAAAAACCTAGAAGCTGGTTCTTTGAAAAAAATAAATAAGATCGATAAGCCCTGGTCAGACTTATTTTTTTAATGTTTTTTTTTATTATATTATGTTAGTCACCATACATTGCATCCCCGGTTTCTGATGTAAAGTTTGATGATTCATTAGTTGCGTATAACACCCAGTGCACCATGCAATACGTGCCCTCCTTACTACCCATCACCAGTCTATCCCATTCCACCACTCCCCTCCCCTCTGAAGCCCTCAGTTTGTTTCTCATAGTCCATAGTCTCTCATGTTTCATTCCCCCTTCTGATTACCCCCCTTTCTTTATCCCTTTCTTCCCCTACCAATCTTCCTACTTCTTATGTTCCATAGATGAGAGAAACCATATGATATTTGTCTTTCCCTGCTTGACTTATTTCACTTAGCATTATCTCCTCCAGTGCCATCCATGTTGCAGACTTATTCAAAAGAATAGAGAAAGGACCAAAATTAATAACATTATGAATGATAGGGGAGAGATCAAAACTGACACCAAAGAAATTGGAAGAATGCTTAGAAAATATTATGAACAATTATGTGCCAATAAATTAAACAAACTGAAGGAAATGGATGCCTTCCTGGAAATCTATAAATTACGAAGTCTGAAACAAGAAGAAATTGATTATTTAAACAGACCAGTTAATTTTGAAGAGATTGAAGCAGTGATCAGAAACCTCCCCAAAAAGAAGAGTCCATGGCCTGATGGATTCCCTAAGGAATTATACCAAACATTCAAAGGAGAAATAATACCTATTCTCCTGAAGCTATTTCAAAAAATAGAAACAGAAGGAAAACTTCCAAACTCATTCTATGAGGTCAGTATTACCTTGATCCCCAAACCAGGCAAAGACCCCATCAAAAAGGAGAATTACAGACCGATATCCCTGATGCGTATGGATGCCAAAATTCTCAACAAGATTCTTGCTAGTAGGATCCAACAGTACATTAAAAGGATTATCCATCATAAACAAGTGGGATTTGTCCCTGGGATGCAAGGGTGGTTCAACATTCGCAAATCGATCAGCGTGATAGATCACATCAGCAAGAAGAGAGTCAAGAACCATATGATCCTCTGATTTGATGCAGAAAAAGCATTTGATAAAATACAACATCCTTTCCTAATTAAAACCCTTCAGAGTGTGGGGATAGAGCATACATTCCTTCATTTCATAGAAACCATCTATGAGAAGCCTACAGTGAATATCATTCTCAATGGGGAAAAACTGAAAACCATTCTCATAAGAGCAGTAGCACGACAAGGATGCCCACTCTCTCCATTATTGTTCATCATAGGACTAGAAATCCTTGCATCATCAATCAGACAACTAAAAGGGATAAACAGTATTCAAATCAGCAAAGAAGTCAAACTCTCTCTCTTCGCAGATGTCATGATACTCTATATGGAAAACCCAAAATACTCCACTCCCAAATTACTAGAACTCATAGAACAATTCAGTAATGTGGCAGGATACAAAATCAATGCTCAGAAATCAGTTCCATTTCTATACATGGTGAACAATGAGACTGAAGAAAGAGAAATTAGGGAATGATTCCATTTACAATAGCAACAAAAATCATACACTATCTCAGAATTAACTGAACCCCAGAGGTAAAGTATCTATATTCTAGAAACTACAGAACACTGTTGAAAGACATTGAAGCAGACACAAAAAGATAGAAAATATTCCATGCTCAGGGATCGGAAGAATTAACATAAACTATCTATGCTATCCAGAGCAATCTACACTTTCAACACCATCCTGATCAAAATACCAAAGATAATTTTTTAAAGAGCTGGAACAAAGAAGCCTAAAATTTGTGTGGAACCAGAAAAGACCCCAAATCGCCAAGGAAATGTTGAAAAGGAAAGAAAAGCTGGGGACAACATGCTGCCTGATTTCAAGCTATACTCCAAAGCTGTGATCACCAAGACAGCATGGTACTGGCACAAAAACCGACACGTAGACCAATGGATCAGAATAGAGACTTCAGAAATGGACCCTTTACTCTATGGTCAACTTATCTTTGATAAAGCAGGAAAAGACATCCAGTGGAAAAAAGACAGTCTCTTCAATAAATGGTGTTGTGTAAATTGGACAGCTATATGCAAAAGAATGAAACTTGACCACTCTCTCACACCATACACAAAGATAAACTCCAAATGGATGAAAGACCTCAATGTGAGACAGGAACCCATCAAGATCATAGAGGACAGCATAGGCTGCAACCTCTTTGACATTGGCCACAACAACTTTTTTCATGACACATCTCCAAAGGGAAGAGAATCAAAAGAAAAAAATGAACTTGTGGGACTTCATCAAGATCAAAATCTTCTGCACAGCCAAGGAAAGAGTCAAACAAACTAAGAGGAAGCCCACAGAATGGGAGAAGATATTTGTAAATGAAGGTAAGGATAAAAGGTTGGTATCCAAGATCTACAAAGAACTTCTCAAACTCAATACTCGAGAAACAAATAAGCATATCAAAAAATGGGCAGAAGATATGAACAGACACTTTTCCAATGAAGGCAAACAAATGGCTAAAAGACACATGAAAGAATGTTCAACATCATTATCCATCAGGGAAATTCAAATCAAAACCACATTGGGATACCATCTTATGCAGTTAGATTGGCAAAAGCGAAGAAACAACAAATGTTCGAGAGGATGTGGAGAAAGGGGAACCCTCTGACAGTTTTGGTGGGAATGCAAGTTGGTACAGCCACTTTGGAAAACAGTGTGGAGGTTCCACAAAAAGTTAAAAATAGAGCTAAACTATGACCAAGCAATTGCACTACTGGGTATTAACCCCAAAGATACAGACATAGTGAATGGAAGGGCCATATGCACCCCAATTTTCATGTAAGCATTGTCCACAATAGCTAAATTGTGGAAGGAGCCTAGATGCCCTTCAACAGATGAATGGATAAAGAAGACGTGGTCCATATACACAATGGAATATTACTCATCCATCAGAAAGAATGATTATTCAAGATTTGCAGCAACATGAATGGGACTGGAGGAGATTATGCTAAGTGAAATAAGTCAAGCAGAGAAGGACAATTATCATATGGTTTCACTCATTTATGGAACATAAGAAATAGCAGGGAGATCAGTAGGAGAAGGAAGAGAAGAATGAAGTGTTTAAACTGAAGGGAGAATGAACCACGAGAGACTATGGACTCTGGGAAACATACTGAGGGCTTCAGAGGGGAGGGGGCTGGGGGTTTGGGATAGACCGGCGATGGGTATTAAGGAGGGCACATATTCAATGGAGCACTGGGTGTTATAGGCAAACAATGAATCTTGGAATACTACATCAAAAACTAATGATGTATTGTATGGTGACTAACATAACATAATAAAAAACAAAATTAAATAAACACTCCAAATCTTATCAGTTATTGGCCTGTTGCTGCTTATTACTCCAACTCTCCTGATCTCAGTCGTCATCATATGGGAGCTAGGGTTGATGATTTAAGAAAACAATAGATTTGATCACATACTTAGCATACTCTTAGTATTTTCATGAAGGGTTCAGAGTCCATTTTTAAGTTGTAGATGTGCATTTTTATGAAAGGTTTTTGATAATTTGTATCACATTCTTTGTACTTTTTTTCCCATATTACATGGTATCATTTTGATAAGCAGAAAATATAGTACTTCTAGGAATGAAGAAAAGCTGTCATGTAGTGCTTTGGAACCTTAGTGTGATCTTAAGTTATAAGGACTGAATTTGAATTTTGTTCCCCTTGTCAACATTCCCTACTTTTTGTCTAAGTGGTCATAATCTTTCTTTTGTACTTACCTGTTTGGGAACTACTATGGACAAAAATAAGACAATTTTAACTATTGCTATAGGAATAGCAATGGTTCCTACAAATTCTTCAACACAGAGGGTGGAAAGAGAGGATCCAAAGGTCAACAGTGAAGAGGGAAGGAGGTCTGGAAAGTATCACACTACATTTTATTTTACAAGGAAGTAATCTAAGTTAACAAGATGCATTGAGATAACCAGGAAAAATGGGACATCCTCCTTGAAAACTACACTGGTTCAATCAATCTTGTCAATCAACAGGGTGACAGATACCACTATATATCATTTATTGCTATGGATTAAGTATTTGTCACCTCAAAATCATATATGGAAGCCATAATGTTATGGTATATAGGGCCGGACAGTGGGAAGTAATTAGGTCATAAGAGTAAAGCCCACATGATGGGCCTCATAAGAATAAGTCCATAAGAAGAAGAGAGCTAGCCTTTTCTCATTCTGCCATTTGAGGACATAAGGATAAGTTGACCACCCACAAGGCAAGAAGAGGGCTATCACCGAGAATGGGCACCATGATTTTGGACTTCCCAGCCTCCAGAACTGTGAGAAGCAAATATTTGCTATTTAAACCATCCAGTTTATAGTGACTTATTTTTTTTAAAGATTTTATTTATTTATCTGACAGAGAGAGCACACAAACAGAAGGGTCAGCAGGCAGAGGGAGAAGCAGGCTCCCCATTGAGCAAGGAGCCCAATGTAGGACTCTATCTCAGGACCCTGGGATCATGACCTGAGTAGAAGGCAGATGCTTAACCAACTGAGCCACCCAGGTGTCCTCAGTAATGGTAATTTGATTTAACAGCTCCAGCTGACTAACACAGCCATATATCCTGGGAGTGACTGGACCTTCTTCCTATACAAAGACAGGGTTTGAACCCAGCCACCTTAATATACTAGGGATACTTAATACATCCTAGAAAGAGCATCCCTGGTACCTGGCTGAACTATTCCAACTACAGACTGCATATCTGCAATGCTTTAACTGATCCTGCTACTACAGTTTCAAGTTTTGTCTCAAGTTACTTTCTAATGTTTTGATATACTTTAGGTGGGTGATTTAGGAAGAAAAATGTTGACTAGAGTATGTTCTTTCTCTTTTAAGAACCTGCACCTTTATATCTATTGAAGTTACCAAGTGTTTTATATTGTAACTCTTAGTGATTTATTTTTCAGACTCCTCTCCTCCAAAAGGTAATAATAATCATAGCCATTTTACTCTCACTTGATTTTTCAATTTACCACAATTGAGTTCACATGAATCTAACATAACCATTAAATTTGGGTACCTCCTTCAAATGAGTTAATTTAGCAATTTCTAAGGATTGTATGTTTGTGCCTTTCCCAAGCTCTTATGTAGAAACCCTAATCGTCAATGTGATAATATTTAGATAGTATTTAGGCCCCTCCAATGGGGCCTTTGGGAGGTATCTGGGTCAGGAGGGTGGTATGATGTGATTAGTACCCTATTAAGAAGAGACATGAGAGAGCTTTCTCTGCCTCTTTCCCTCTCTCTCTTTCTTTGGGAGGTGTGAGGATACAGCAAGAAAGCAGCTGTCTACAAGCCAGGAAACAAGGCCTCAACAAACACCAGATCTGCCAACACCTTGATCTTTGACTTCCCAGCCCCCAGAACTGGGACTATTAATGTTTATTGCTTTAGCCACCCAGTCTATGGTAAGTTTGTTATAGCAGCTCTAACTAATACAGCAATCAACAAAACAAAACAAAACAGTAACAAAATATAATATGCAAATTATAGTGATACCTTCCAAAATGTTTGTGAAATATAACTTTGACTTGCAAATCAGTTGTGGACAGTAAAATGTAAACTGTAAATCTGTCTTAAATCTGTCCCTTCCCTGCTTTGGCACGCATTCATTACATCTATATGTATTTGTATAGCTAAGCATATCATTTCATTGGTTTTCATAAGCAGCCTGTAAAGGAGGAAGAGCAAAGATTATGTTTCCCCAAGGTCAGTTCTTGGCACAGTGACTGGAAGATTTAAAAACGTACTCAATAAATGTTTGATAAATTAACAACCAGTAAACAGCAATACTGCTACTAGAACTCATAATACTTAAGTCCTTGCACAAGGATATTTTACAAGGTATCATTTTCCATTTATTTTTAACTTCTTATGCAAGTTTTTCTTGTCTTCTTAACTAGATGGTAAAGTAAACTCCACGAGACTAAGGATGCCATCTGGTTCTTTTGTACCCTCAGATTCTACTATTATGCCTTGAATAGGGTGAATACTCAATAAATCTTTGTTGATTTACTTTAGGACAGGCTATGGAGACAAACTACTTTGATGTAGTTTTAAATATAAGTAGTTAAAACTTGTAAAACTAAAACCAAAATTCAACGAGTATATGAATGAGGATGATTTGGATTCTTGATACTCAAGAGTCAAATTATCTCCTTTCTATAAAAAGTCAATCTCCAAAGTTTTTACCCTTAAACTGGCATTGAGTAACACAGGTGTTACAAAATAATGTCAGAGACAAGGCTTTTTTTTCTGTTGTTATTGCCTATGATTTAATAATACAATTTAGAAATAAACAATTAATCATAATTTTATCACTCATTTTCCAGGTCAGAGTTTTTCCATATTCAGATACACATTCCACTGAATATGAATACTGATTTAGGAAAACCATTTTTTGAACTAACTCCCTGTGTACCATGTTGATATAATAGCACAGTTAACTCCAAGAATTGGTCTTTAATATAGCCCATTACATTCAGACATTGAGACTGTTTACTGTGAATACATATTAAGTTTCATTGTAGAGGCAAGAGATGTTTTTCTTGATGTGAATCTTACAATAAATAAGTTGAATACAAAAAAAATAGAGAAGATGTTTTCATAACAAGCTACCTTATAAAGTAATTCATATGTAAAAAAGCAACTGTCATTGTGGCAAAGAGTATGTTTTATATTTTATCCTCTTCAATCATAAGAGGAAGAAGGAGAAAAAAATCCTCATTGTATATAAAACCTTGTGCACTTGACATAAGTCCTTCCAGCCATGCTTTTTGATTGAAACAAACTTAAACCATATTCCATTTCACAAAAGCAAAATGTGCTGAACATGTGGTTTTTAATATAGAAGCATGTGCATCAACTATTCTGCATGAAGGTCTTTTCTGAGAAATGTCTCTAGGGAAAGTTCATTACCCAAAGCCAGGGAGCACAGGAAAAGGGTGAAACAGACTGAGATCAAGCATTCCTTAAAGTGGATGGCCCAGGCAGAGGCATAAATGACATTTAATATGCACACTCAGGATCTCCTGTTGAGTGCTCTGTTTGGTAACCTGGATAAGGATGCTTGTTTAGTGGATAAAAGTGTAACTTTAGAAATTGACAGGAACTATTGTGCTCTGACACCTGTATTCTCAGCTAGAGATGGTAGAAGGGGTATTAAACCAGCACACATTTCAAACTTCATTTTATTTTGCTTTCTTACAACTTTCTGGTTTCAAAAGAGCCATTTATAAAGCTGACAATTTAAGCATGCATTGACAACACTAAGTTGCCATTATAATATAGTTCAAATTCAGTCTTTCCATTGCTAAAATATTTTTTAATCTGTAAATATAAACTGAGGGACAAGCTGACATTATCTTTACTGTAATAGTTGGTGTGAATTATCTTATGAATAGGTATTTTTATTGTAGAATTTATCAATAATACTATTTATATCTAAAATAAATACTGTGAAGTTTGAAAGCAGTTAGCAGAGTAAATCAACAGTGAATATTAGCACTTCAAAGATATCATCCCTTTCAGCTTGAAAAAGGAAAAAAAAAGAGAGAGGTTGGGCTGTGAATTTTGACCTAAGAATATAATAGCATCTTCCTAGATCTCATTATGTCTTATGTCCACTTAAGGCCATCTGGGGCCCAGAATGATGAAAGAGTGGTGCAAATATATGAGACCCTGGATCTAGCAATAGCCCTCTGGATATTAGCTTGGATTAGTAGATTTACAGCTAATCCAAACACTGTGAGGCAAATTCTGCCTGACACATCTGCACCATGAGTCTCAAAATTGTAGCAAGTCAAGCTTTTGAAGAGCTGACAGCAGCTTTTATGCTCCAGACACAAGCTGCATGTGGTTTGCCATCAAGCGCAATTCTTCATATCTGCATTCCCTCCACATTTGCAATATCAGCCCCTGCTCCCCACCCCCCACTCCATGGTAATGGCCATTGTCAGCCACAAACTTAAATTGGTCATATGTTCTTTTCTAGACCAAGCAAATTTTGAGTCAATTTTTGCATGAGATCTACGTGATATGAGAAAGAGAGAAAGGGCATTTATACTCTTCATTTCATCCAAAGAAACTATCTGAAAACAAAGTTTTATTTTAATTTCTGCTAAATCACAGATTCAGCTACAAATTTGTATCTGAGGAGCCACTATATAATTTGGGGATTCTCACTGGAATTCTTGAATGTTTTTCAAATTAGGGAGTCTGTGATATCAAAAAAACAAGTGGTCATATTTTCATCTGTGATGTAAAGTATATTTTACCTAATATAATCAGGTAGAGACATCTGAGCAGAAATCATATCAGCAAGCATTGGACACAACATATAAAATGGTCCAGAAATTATATGTATCATTGAAATCGGGATGATACTAATTCTACCAAATATAACCTGGCCTATTACTTATCTGACAAAGGAATCTCATACTAATATTAATAAAACTATCATTTTTAACCTACTATGTGCCATGATTTTTACATTCATGAGCATTGATCTTCACAGAACAGAATGAGGTCAATATTCTTATCTCCATTTTACACGTAAATGAAACTCAGAAAAAATAGTGACTTATCCAGGACCCAAAGTGGAGACAAAATTTAATCCCTGATATCTCGGTTTCTAAAATTCTCAATTTTTGACTGTGGCACTGTTATGGAGTAAATTGTGACTCCCCCAAGCTAAAAAAAGGAATGCTAAAATACTAATCCCCAGTGTATATGAAATGGAATTATTTCATATATGTAAGTTTTGGTCTTGATTAAATCAGAGTGTTCTATTAGTTTCAAGTATACAATATAGTGTTTCAATACTTTCATACATCATGTGTGCTCATCACAAGTGCATGCCTTAATCCATATCACCTATTTAACCCATCCACCTACCCACCTCCTTTCTGGTAACCTCTATACTTATGAATCTGGTTCTTGATTTGCCTCTCTCTTATTTTGCCTTTGCTTGTTTGTTTTCTTAAATTCCACATATGAGTGAAGTCTTATGTTTATCTTTCTCTGACTTATTTTGCATAGTATAATATTCTCTAGCTCCATCCACATCATTTCAAATGGCAGGATTTCATTCTTTTTGCTGGCTGAGTAATATCCCATATGTGTATGTGTGTTTGTGTGTGTGTACCACCTCTTCTTTATTCATCAGTTGAAGGATACTTGGGCTGTGTCCATAATTTGGCTAATGTAGAAAATGTGGCTATAAAAATCAGGGTGCATTTTTCCTTTTGAATTAATATTTTCATATTCTTTGGGTAAAAACCTAATAGAACAATTGCTGGATTGCAAGATACTTCCAATTTTAACTTTTTGAGGATCCTCCATCCTGTATTCCAGAGTGGCTTCACCCGTTTGCATTCCCACCAACAGTACAAGAAGGTTTCTCTTTCTCCACATCCTTAACAACACCTGCTGTTACTTGTGCTGTTGATTTTAGCCATTCTGACAGCTGTTAGGTGATAACTTATTGTAGTTTTGATTTTCATCTCCCTACAGATGAGTTATATGGACCAACCTTTTATGTATCTGGTGGCCATCTGTATGTTTTCTTTGGGGAAAAAAGTCTATTCATATCTTCTGCTCATTTTTAATTGGAATATTCATTTTCGGAGGTGTTTAGTTTTATAAATTCTTTAAATATTTTGGATACTAACCCTTTATTGGAAATGTCATTTTGCAATATCTTTTCTCATTCCGTAGGTTGCCTTTTTGTTTTTCTGATTGTTTCCATCACTGTGCAGAAGCTCAGTGCTTATTTTTATGTAGTCCCAATACTTTATTTTTGCTTTTGTTTCCCTTGCCTCAGGACACATATCTAGTAAAACGTGGCTATGGCCAAGGTCAAAGAGGTTACTACCTGTATTCTCTTCTAGGATTTTTATGGTTTCTGATCTAACATTAGATCTTTAATCCATTTTGAATTTACATTTGTGTATGGTGTATGAAAGTGGTCCAGTTTCATTCTTTTTCGTGTAGCTGTCCATAATTCCACACCATTTGTTGAAAAGACTGTCTTTTTTCCATTGCATATTCTTTCCTGCTTTGTTGAAGATTAATTGACTATATAGTTCTGGGTTCATTGATCTATGTGTCCATTTTCATACCAGTACCATACTGTCTTGATCACTCTAGCTTTGTAATATAAAGTCTGGAATTGTGATCCCTCAAGACTTACTTTTCTTTTTCAAGATTACTTTGGCTCTTCAGGGTCTTTTGTAGTTCCATACAAATTTTAGGTTTGCTTTTCCTAGCTCTGTGAAAAATGCTGGTGGTATATTGATAGGGATGGCATCAAAATTGTAGGTTGCTTTGCGTAGTGTAGATATTTTAACAATATTTATTCTTCCAAACCACGAATATGGGATGTGTTTCCATTTCTTTGTGTCATCTTCAATTTCTTCCATCAGTGTCTTACAGTTTTCAGATTATAGGTTTCTCACATCTTTGGTCAGGTTTATTCCTAGGTATCTTTTTTTTGGTGGAATTATAAATGGGTTCATTCCTTAATTTCTCTTTCTGTGGCTTCATTATTGGTGTATAGAAGTACAATAAATTTATGCATGTTGATTCTGTATCCTGCAACTTTACTGAATTTGTTTATGACTTCTAGCAGATTTTTTTTTTGGTGGAGATTTTTGGTTTTCTATATAGAGAATCATATCATCTGCAAATAATGAAAGTCTGACTTCTTCCTTGCTGATTTATATGCTTTTTATTTCTTTTTGTTGTCTGATTACTGTGGCTAAGACTTCCTATACTCTGTTGAATAAAAGTGGTAAAAGTGAACATCCTTCTTTTTTTTGACCATAGAGGAAGAGCTCTCAATTTTTCTCCATTAAGGATAATAATAGCTGTGGGTTTTTCATTTACTGTCTTTATTATGCTGCGGTATGCTCCAACCGAATTTGTTGAAGGTTTTTATCATGAATGAGTGTTCTACTGTGTCAAATGCTATTTCAGCATCTATTGAGGTGGTCATAGGACTCATCCTTTCTTTTATTAATGTGATAGATCACATTAATTGATTGTGAATATTGAACCACATTGCAAGGCAGAAATAAATCGCACTTGAACATGGTGAAAGATTTTTTTAATGCATTGTTCAATTTGGTTTGCAAGTATTTTGTTGACTTTTGAATCCATGTTCATCAGAGATATTGGCCGGCAGTTGTCTTTATTGTGTTGTCTTTATCTGTTTTTTGGTATCATGGTAGTGTTGGCCTCAGAATGAATATGGAGGTTTTCCTTCCATTTCCATTTTTTGGAATAGTTTGAGAAGAATAGGTATTAACTCTTCTTTATATGTTTGGTAGAATTCACCCATGAAGACATCTAGCCATGTTTTTGTTTGTTTGTTTGTTTGTTTGTTTGTTTTTGGGGAGTTTTTAAATTACTGATTCTATTTCTTTGCTGGTTGTTGGTGTGTTCAAGTTCTCTGTTTCTTGCTTTTACAGTTCTGGTACTTTACATGTTTATAGGAATTTATCCATTTCTTCTAGGTTGTCCTTATGTTGGTATATAATTTTCATAACATTCTATTATAATTGTATTTCTGTGTTGTTTGTTGCTATTTCTGCTCTCTCATTTGTGATTTTATTTATTTGGGTCTTTATCTTTCTTTTAGACAAGTCTGGCTAGAGGTTTATCAATTTTATTGATTTTTCTGAGAACCAGCTCCTGGTTTCATTGTCCTATTCTATTGGATTTTTTTTCAAGTTTTTACTTAAATTCCAATTAGTTAACATACACTGTAATATTATTTTCAGGTGCAGAAGTTTGTAATTCATCACTTACATACAACACCCAGTGCTTATCACAACAAATGTCCTCCTTAATACCCACCACCCATTTAACTCATCCCTCGCCCACCTTTCTCCAGCAACGTTCAGTTTTTCTCTATAGTTAAGAGTCTGTTTTACAATATGTGTCTCTCTTTTTCCCCCTAAGTTCATCTGTTTTGTTTCTTTTATTCCACATTTCAGTGAAATCATATGGTATTTGTCTTTCCTTGACCGATTTATTTCACATAGCATATTGCTCCCTAGCTCCATCCATAGTGAGGCAAATGATAATATTTCATTCATTTTTTTAACATAAGGAAACATTTATTTGAAGTTTAACATGAAGTCATACAAATAAAATGAACAAACACAAATCCACATCGAGTCATAAAACAGATAGCAAAAGACAAAGTAAAAATAAAGAAAATTAACTGGCAGCTATATACGGTTGGACACAGTTGTGTCTTGTACACCAGAAACTATTCTACAAAATAATCATCTTAAATCAACAGAAGACCAATCTTCAATGTCGTCTTACAAGATGTGTTAACTTTAGCAATCCCCTCCTGTTTTCTCCAACATCCTCCTTTAGTACGGCTGGTGATTGTTTTGGTGATTGCCACCCTCTTGGGATGATTTGCTCTAAGTGCTCTATTGACCACTGTAGTCTGCATATCCCTGTCCATATCCATAGTTCCCATAGTTATACCTAGTATAATCATAGCCGCCATAGTCACTATAATTTTGATCACCACCATAGGCACTACTGTAATTTCCATATCCTTGATCATAATACTTATTAAATCCTTGGCCCCAGTTTTGGCTCTGACCTCATCCATGACCCCTAGTACCACCTCGTTCACCAGCTGCATCACCTCTTCCTCCTTTTGGTTGTTGCTGTTGATGCCTATATATATCTTTGGGTTGTGCAACTTTGATTTCATACTTTCCAGAACCAATTTGATAATATCTGCTTTCTAACAATTTCTTTTCTGGCTCTTCATCTGTATAGGTGAAAAAACATATTTGTTTTTGTATCCATGGGAAGTTCAATATTTTCAATCTCTCCAAAGACTCCAAAATAGTCTTTAATTTGTTCTTTGGAAATATCTGGAATCAATCAACCCACAAAAATCTGTTTGGGGGGTTCTTTCCCTTTTAAAGCTTTGGCCCTTTAGGGGTCTATCAATTTGCCCTCTGGTTTGTGTTCTTTCAGTTCCAAAACCTTATCAACACTAGCAGCATCTTTGAAAAGCAAAAATCCAAATCCTCTTGATCTTCCAGTCACTGTATCTGTTTTAGTTGTATCATCTACAATTTCCCCAAATCGAGACAAATATTCAGTCAGATTTTTCTTGCTTATATCCCAGCTCAAGCCTCCAATAAACATTATACCATTATCCTGGTGATTCTTGCTTACATTGATCTTGGATCCCTCTGTGAATTCCTCTATGTTGCTGGACTCCTTCCTGTCCTCTATGGTGGTGGAGTTGTCAGCCAGGGTTGCTGGTCCGCAGTCTGGGTTGTGGCAGCAGTGGCAGTGGAGCGTTGTATGGAGCTGGATTTAAAATGGTGGCTGAAGGGGCGCCTGGGTGGCACAGTGGTTAAGCGTCTGCCTTCGGCTTAGGGCGTGATCCTGGCGTTATGGGATCGAGCCCCACATCAGGCTCCTCCGCTATGAGCCTGTTTCTTCCTCTCCCACTCCCCCTGCTTGTGTTCCCTATCTCGCTGGCTGTCTCTATCTCTGTCGAATAAATAAAATAAAATCTTTAAAAATAAAATAAAATAAAATGGTGGCAGAAGAGCTTCATTCCTTTTTATAGCTAATATCCGGTTTTGTATCCATTCATTAGATGATGGATATTTAGGCTCTTTCCATAATCTGGCTATTGTTGATAATGCTGCTGTAAGCATCAGGGTTTATGTATCCCTTTGAGTCAGTATTTTTGTATCCTTTAGGTGAATACCTGGTAGTATAATTGCTGAGTCAAAGGGTAGTTCTATTTTTACCTTTTCGTGGAACCTCCATACTGTTTTTCCAGAGTGGCTGCACCAGTTTGCATTCCTGCCAACAGAGCAAGAGGATTCCAATTTTTCCAAATTCTCACCAACATTTGTTGTTTCCTGGGTTATTTTTAGTCATTCTGACAGGTGTTAGGTGATATCTCAATGCAGTTTTGATTTGTATTTCCCTGATCAGTGATGTTGAGAATCTCTTCTTTTTTTTTAAAGATTTTATTTATTTGTCAGAGAAAGAGAGACCACAAGCACGGGGAGTGATAGGCAGAGGGAAAGGGAGAAGCGGACTCCCCACTGAGCAGGGAGCCTGATGCAGGGCTCCATCCCATGACCCTGCAATCATGACCTGAGCTGAAGGCAGACACTTAACCAACTGAGACACCCAGGCATCCCAAGCACCTTTTCATGTCATTT
Source organism: Ailuropoda melanoleuca (assembly GCF_002007445.2). Taxonomy (NCBI): domain Eukaryota; kingdom Metazoa; phylum Chordata; class Mammalia; order Carnivora; family Ursidae; genus Ailuropoda; species Ailuropoda melanoleuca. The sequence continues at coordinate 60,159,359 of NC_048238.1, forward strand.
TTCATTTGTATGTCTTTTTTGGAAAAATGTCTATTTATGACTTCTGCCCAGTTCTTAACCAGATTATTTGTTTTTTGGGTGTTGAGTTTGATAAGTTTTTATATGTTTTGGATGGTAATTCTTTATCAGGTATGTCATTCACAAATATTTTTTCCCATACCATAGGTTGCCTTTTAGTATTGTTGGTTTTCTCCTTTGCTGTGCAGAAGCTTTTTATCTTGAAGAAGTCCCAATAGTTTAATTTTCCTTTTTTCCCCCTTGCCTCAGGAGACATATCTAGTAAGACGTTGCTATGACCAATGTCAAAGTGTTTACTGTCTGTGATCTCCTCTTGAATTTCAATGGTTTCCTGTCTCCATTTCAGGTGTTTCATCCATTTTGAATTTATTATTGTGTACAGTATAAGAAAGTGTCTAGTTTCATTCTTTTGCTTATTGCTGTCCAGTTTTCCCAACATAATTCATTGAAAACCTTTTTCCAACTGGATATCCTTTCTTCCTTTGCCAAATATTAGTTGATCATACTATCATAGGTCCTTTTCTGGATTTTCTATTCTGTTCAATTGATCTATATGTTTATTTTTGTGCCGGTACCATACTGTCTCACTACAGCTTTATAATATAACTAGAGTTCTAGAATTGTGATGTCTCCAGTTTTGATTTTCTTTTTTTTTAAATTACTTTCAGTTAGGCACTGTATAGTACATCATTAGTTTTTGATGTAGTGTTCAATGATTCATTAGTTGCATATAACACCCAGTGCTCATCACGACACATGCCCTCCTTAATACTCATTACACTGTTACCCCATCTCCCAATCCCCCTCCCTTTTGAAACCCTCAGTTTGTTTCCCGGGGTCCATAGTCTGTCATGGTTCATCTCTCCCTTTGTTTTCTCCCCCTTCAGATTTCCCTTCCTTCCCATATGGTCCTCCATGCTATTGCTTATGTTCTACACATGAGTGAAACCATATGATAATTGTCTCTCTCTGCTTGACATCACTTAGCATGATCCCCTATAGTTCCATCCATGTTGATGCAAATGGTGGGTATTCATCTTTTCTGCTGTCTGAATAATATTCCATTCTACTACATATTCTTTATCCATTCATCTGTTGAAGAGCATCTCAGCTCCTTCCACAGTTTGGCTATTGTGGACATTGCTGCTATGAACATTGGGATGCATGTACCCCTTATTTTCACTACATCTGCATCTTTGAGGTAAATACCGAGTACTGCAATCACTGGATAGTAGGGTAGCTCTATTTTTAACACCTTGAGGAAACTCCATATTGTCAAAAGTGGTCCTAAGAGGGAAATTCATAGGCATCCAAGCCTCTCTCACAAAAATAGAAAAATCCCAAATGCATAAGCTAACCTTACACCTAAAGGAGCTGGAGAAAGAACAACAAATAAAACCTAAACCAAGCAAGAGAAGAGAAATAATAAAGATTAGAGCAGAGATCAATGAAATAGAAACCAGAAAAACAGTACAGCAGATCAACAAAACAAGAAGCTGGTTCTTTGAAAGAATTAATAAGATTGATAAACCACTGGTCAGACTTATCAAAAAGAAAAGAGAAAGGACCCAAATTAATAAAATCATGAATGAAAGGGGAGAGATCATGACTAACATCAAGGAAATAGAAACAATTATTAGAAATTATTAAGAGCAACTATACACCAACAAATTAAGCAACATGGGAGAAATGGATGCCTTCCTGGAAACTTATAAACTACCAAGACTGAAACAGGAAGAAATAGACAATCTGAATAGACCAATAACCAGTAACAAAATTGAAGCAGTAATCAAAAACCTCCCAAAAAACAAGAGTCCAGGGCCATATGGCTTCCAAGGGGGAATTCTACCAAACATTTAAAGAAGAAATAATACCTATTCTCCTGAAGCTGGTTCAAAAAATAGAAACAGATGGAAAACTTTCAAACTCCTTCTCTGAGATCGGCATTACCATGAGCCCAAAACCAGGCAAAGATCCCATCAAAAAGGAGAATCACAGACTAATATCTCTGATGAACATGGATGCCAAAATACTGAACAAGATCTTAGCGAATAGGATCCAAGAGTACATTAAAAGGATTATTCACCACGGCGAAGTGGGATTTATTCCTGGGCTGCAAGAGTGGCTCAACGTAAGCAAATCAATCAACATGATAGAGCATATTAATAAAAGAAAAGACAAGAATCATATGATACTTTCAATTGATGCAGATAAAGCATTTGACAAAATACAGCATTTTTTCCTGATTAAAACTCTTCAGAGTACAGGGATAAAGGAAACATTCCTATCATAAAAACCATCTATGAAAATCCCACAGTGAAAATCATTATCAATGGGGAAAAGCTGAGAGCATTACCCTTAAAGTCAGGAACATGACAGGGATGACCACTCACACCACTATTGTTCAACATATTGCTTGAAGTCCTAGCCTCAGCAATCAGACAACAGAAAGAAACAAAACACATTCAAACTGGCAAAAAAGAAACCAAACTCTCTCTCTTTGCAGATGACATGATATTTTATGTGGAAAACCCAAAAGACTCCACCCTCAAATTACTAGAACTCATACAGCAATTCAGCAATGTGGCAGGATACAAAATCAATGCACAGAAATCAGTTTTTTTCTGTACATGAACAATGAGGCAGAAGAAAGAGAAATTAAGAAATCAATTCCATTTACAATAGCACCGAAAACCATAAGATACCTAGGAATAAACCTAACCAAAGAGGTAAAGAATCTATACTCTAGGAACTACAGAACACTTATGAAAGAAATTGAGGAAGACACAAAAAGATGGAAAAACATTCCATGCTCATGGATTAGAAGAATAAACCTTGTTAAAATATCTATCCTGCCCAGAGCAATCTACACTTTCAATGTCATCCCTATTAAAATACCATTGGCATTTTTCAAGGATCTGGAGCAAACAATCCTAAAATTTGTATGGTACCAGAGACCAGAATCACCAAGGGAATGTTGGAAAAGAAAAACAAAGCTGGGGACATCATGTTGCCTGACTCCAGCTTTGCTTTTCTTTTTCAAGATTGCTTTGGCTATTTGGGTTCCTTTGTGGTTCCATACAAATTTTAGGATTGTTTGTTCCAGCACTGTGAAAGATGATGGTGGTGTTTTCATAGGGATGGCATTAAATATGTACATTGCTTTTGATATTATAGAAATTTTTTTTTAAGGGCTTCCATCATCTTGGGGAAGGGAAGCCTTTTTTTTTTTTTTTTTAGATTTTATTTATTTATTTGACAGAGATAGAGACAGCCAGCGAGAGAGGGAACACAAGCAGGGGGAGTGGGAGAGGAAGAAACAGGCTCATAGCAGAGGAGCCTGATGTGGGGCTCGATCCCATAACGCCGGGATCACGCCCTGAGCCAAAGGCAGACGCTTAACCGCTGTGCCACCCAGGCGCCCCTGATATTATAGAAATTTTAACAATATTTGTTAGTGTATAAAAATACAATCGACTTCTGTGCTTTCATTCTATATCCTGCAACTTTGCTGAATTCCTGTATAAGTTCTAGCAATTTTTGGGAGTGGAGTCTTTTCTGTTTTCTTTTTTTTTTTTTTAAGATTTTATTTATTTATTCGACAGAGATAGAGACAGCCAGCGAGAGAGGGAACACAAGCAGGGGGAGGGGGAGAGGAAGAACCAGGCTCACAGCAGAGGAGCCTGATGTGGGGCTCGATCCCAGAATGTCAGGATCACGCCCTGAGCTGAAGGCAGATGCTTAACTGCTGTGCCACCCAGGCACCCCTCGGTTTTCAACATAGAGTACCATTTTATCTGTGAAGAGTAAAAGTTTGACTTCTTTGCTAATTTGGATGTGTTTTATTTCTTTTTGCTGTCTCATAGCTGAGGCTAGGACTTCCAGTACTATGTTGAACAACAGTGGTGAAAGAGGACATCCCTGTCATGTTCCTGATCTTAGGGGAAAAGCTCTCAGTTTTTACCTATTAAGGATGATATTCACTGTGGGTTTTTCATATATGGCTTTTATGATCTTGAGATGTGTTCCCTTTATCCCTACACTGAAGTTTTTTTGTTTTGTTTTTGTTTTTAATCAAGAAAGATGTCATATTTTGTCAGATGCTTTTTTTGCATCTATTGACAGGATCATATGGTTCTTATCATTTATTTTATTAATGTGGTGTATCACATTGATTGATTTGTGAATATTAAACCAACCTTGCAACCCATGAATAAATCCCACTTGATTGTGGTGAATGATTCTTCTAATGTAGTGTTGGAATTGATTTTTTAGTATTTTGTGAATAATTTTTGCATCCATGTTCATCAGGGATATTGGCCTATAGTTCTCTTTTTTACTGGAGTCTTTGTCTGTTTTTGGAATCAGCATAATGCTGGCCTCCTTGAATGAGTTTGGAGTTTTCCTTCCAATTATAATTTTTGGAATAGTTTGAGAAGAATGGGTATTAATGCTTCTTTAAATATTTGGTAGAATGCCCCTGTGAAGTCATTTGACCCTGGTCTTTTGTTTTTTGGAAGACTTTTGATTATTGATTCAATTTCCTTTATACTTATCAGTCTGTTCATGTTTTCCTTTTCTTGCTTTTACAGTTTTGGTAATTTATATGTTTCTAGGAATTTACCCATTTCTTCGAGGTTGTCCACTTTGTTGACACATGATTTTTCATAATATTCTAATTGTTTTTATTTCTGTGGTATTGCTGTTTATTTCTCCTATTTAATTTGTGAGTTTTATTTATTTGTGTCATTTCTCCTTTCTTTTTGATAAGTCTGGCTAGACACTTATAATTTTTTATTAGTGTTTTCAAACAAACAGCTCCTGGTTTCATTGAGCAGTTCTACTGTTTAGGCTTTTTTTTTTTTTAACTTTCTATTTCAGTTATTTCTGACCTAGTCTCTTTTATTCCCCCCCTTCTTCTCACTTAAAGCTTCATTTGTTGATATTTTCCTATCTCCATTAGGTGTAAGTTTAGGTTGCTTATTTGGGAGTTTTCTTGCTTCTTAAGGTAGACCTGTATTACTATATAGTTCTCCCTTATGACTGCTTTTGCCTCATCCCAAAGGTTTTGGACCATGGTGTTTTCCTTTTCATTTTTTTCAATGTATTTTTTAATTTTTTCTTTAATTTCCTGGGTGACCCATTAATTATTTGGTAGGATGGACTTTAACCTCCACGTATTTGTGGTCTTTTTTCTTGTGGATGACTTCATGTTTCATAGCATTGTGGTCAGAAAATATGCATGGTATTATCTTAACCATTTTACCTATTGAGGCCTGATTTGTGACATAGTATGTGATATATTCTGGAGAATAGCCCATGTGCACTTGAAAAGAATGTGTATTCTGCTGCTTTGGGATAAAATATTCTGAATATATCTGTGAAGTCCACCTGATCCAGTGTGTCATTCAAAACCATCATTTCCTTGTTGATTTTCTGATTAGGTGATCTGCCCATTGATGTGAGTGTGGTGTTAAAATTCCCTATTATTATTATATTATTATCAATGAATTCCTTTATGTTTGTTATAAGTTGTTTTATATTTTTGGGTGCTTCCATGTTGGTTGCATAAATATATGCAATTGTTAGATCTTCTTACTGGATTGTCCCCTTTATTATTATATAGTGCTTCATCTCATTCATTTATGCATGTAAATCCCAAATAGAGGGATTTTCCGGGTTTTTTTTTTTAAGGGATTCATAATCTCTTGCTCCCTCATTGTATATGATACAAGTTATCTGGACCTGCAGTAAGATTCCCAGCTATGTTTAGTTTTCAGCAGCTACCAGGCTTCTAATGTATGCCAAGACCAGTTCTTCAAGTCAGTCGAGACAGAAACCTGTCCAGTGGCCAGCTCCCTGAAAATGCATAATGTTGGATGCATGCTTCACTCCTCTCTTTCCATTCTGAGGACAGGTCCTAAAGCTGTATTTCCCTTGACTGTTGCATCATGTCTTGTAGGCCAGGAGTAAGCCACCCAGTTCTCTTTTGTCCTACATGTCTTCTTGGCTTCTAGAGTACACTGAATCCCATCAGCTTTCTGAGACAGGCTAGACAAAAACCACTACCTCAGGCAGCTTCCTGAAGAGCTAATATATTGTATGTATGCTTCAACTCTTTCCCTCCCCAGGAAGAAAGGCAGTAGTTGTGGTGTTTCTTCCCCTCAACTGGGGAGAGAATTATGTTGAGTGATTGTGTGCTCATCCAAGTCATTGACTTTGTTCTCAATAGTGCCCAATATGGGACCTCCTCCTACCAACACTTAGATCCAGACAAGACAAAAATCAGTCCCTAAAATATCTGAACACTGGATATATGTTTTAGTGATCTCTTTCTCTCTCCAAGGACAAGCTTATAGCTTGGAGTTTCCTTTTCATCATGCAATGCTGAACCAGAAGTAGGAATCATGGTATGTGAGTTACCACCAGGTTTGATGCACCTGTTTTGTGCTTGCTTGAGGTGCAGGAACTTTTGAACTGGTTCGACATTTCTCAAAAAGAGAATTGTTGTGTGTACTGTTGTTGAATCAGTGTCTCTGTGGCAGGAAGGAGCTTCTGGGTTTCCAACTCTGCCATTTTGCTGAAATAACCCTTCCAAAATATTTATTTTTATTTCACTTTCTTCATTACCTTCATTAGATTCTATGATCTATCATTAGAACCAAAACTTATAACTTCCTAGACTCTTTTTCTCCCCCTCACAATTGTCTGGCAAAATGCAACCCTGGTTAAATTTGACTTTTCCCTATTTTATAACTTCTCCTAAGCAACCCAATGAGGATGGAGGAAAATATACAACTATGTTGACTAGTCTCACAATAGATTTATGTCAAAAAACCGGAAGTGGGTTTTTACAATGTTAAGTGATCCTAGTACATATCTCTAGTCCAGGAGTTGGCAACCATTTTTCAAGCTCCAAATAGTAAGTATTATAGGGTTTGTGAAACATGATGACTCCATTGGAAATAGTCAGCTTTGTTATTATAAAGCAGTCATAGACAATATGTGAAAAAAAAAAATAAGCAGCTCTGTGTCCAGAAAGAAAAAAAATATTCATAAAAACAGTCAATGGTCAGATTTGGCCCATAGACCATAATTTTCTGACACCTGCCTTAGTCAATTTACTTTCCTTACTTCCAGAGATGACTATTTCACATGCTTTTTCTGTTATCAATTCAACTCCTCATTCTCTCTTCCCCACTCTAAGATAATGATTTTTTAAAAAATTTCATTGAGATGATAGAAGACATCAAATGAGCACTGTTCAAGAGAGGAAGGTGGCACTGGAAAAGGAGGACCCTAGGCTCACTTCACTCCACAAACACACCTAGATAACTATCGAAACATCCTAAATACCCTAGAAATCAATCTGAAGCCTGTCAGAATGAGCTCTACAACTAAAGGAAGAGAAGAGACCACATCAAAGAAGGTAAGAAGTATGAAGACATGGTTTAGGGGAGAAATGGATTTTTAGTGCTGCAGAGGGGAGGTAGTCATGGTTGTGGACATGGGGAAGAGAGAGAGGAGCATGCAGGGGAACACACAAGGGGAAAGTTTCTCCAAAGCCTTTGGCTTGGAAAATTGGAGGAGCTGAATTTCATGAATTTTTGCAGCCAGCAGGGTAAAAGCCTAGAGATTTAGTTTAGTTTGGCCGGGACAAAGTGTGGAGGGAAGTGGGGCTAAGGGCACTGGGACTGCTCCTGGAGAAAAGGCAGGCAAACAACCCAGGGGTACATAGCTTGGAAAGAGTGATCTGAAGGTCTGGGGCACATAGTGGAGAGAATATTTCCCCTTCTCAGAGTGCATCCCTGAGAGGCAGCATTCACAGAGACACCACTTCAGGAACGAAGAAGCTGGCCAGCACCATTCACCTCTGTGAAGCTCAGTGAAACACAGGAGCACCTATAGGAAGGAATACAGCACTGATACTGGCTGCCTAACTTGCTTACACTAAGTCCCACCCAGTTGAGCTCTGATGGGACTGCCCTACTCAGTCATGCTTGCCTGAGTCTCGGTGCAGTGAGCCCCTTCCCCAAAAGACCAGCACAAACCCTTACCCAAACCATATCTCTGGACAAAATCTTCTGCAGGGCTTCACTTCTGGTGGAGTTGGTGTCAGGTATCATTTCACAAGCAGACCAGAGCACACCTAGATAAAACTCACCACATTCAGGCCAGGGATGAAACATTGCACACGACAGACAAAGATAGCCTCTGCAGATGACTTACCTGAAGGATAGAGAAGCCAAAATACAGCACCAGGACCTAGGCACTACATGACCTCTTCCTCATAAGGTCATTACTTTCAGGAGTAGGAGACATAACTGGTTTTTCTGACATACAGAAGAAGGCAGAAACTTAGACAAAATACCAAGACAGAGAAATTTATCCCAAATGAAAGAGCAAGAAAAGTCTATGGCCAGAGATGTAAGTGAAAACAGATATAGGTAAAATGCCTAATGGAGAATTTAAAACAAGAATTACAAGGATACTCACTGAAATGAGAAAATAATTTAAAGAGTGCCTGTGTGATGTAGTTTGTTTAGGGTCTGACTCTTGATTTTGGCTCAGGTCATGATCTTAAGGTCATAAGGTCAAGCCCTGTGTCAGGCTCTGTACTCAGCACAGAGTCTGCTTAAGATTTTCTCTCCCCCTGTCCCACCTGCCCCTCTATTTAAAATAAATTTTAAAAATCTTAAGAAAAAGAATAAAAGACATAAGTGAGAACCTTACCACAGAGATAAAAGAGTTAAAAAAGAATCAGTCGGAGATGAGGAGCACAATTAATGAGTTTAGAAACAGGCTTGATGCAACAAACCCCGGGCTTGGAGAAGCAGAGCAATTAATTAATTAATTTGACCTAGAAGACAAAATAATGGAAAATAATAAAGGTGAACTAAAGACAAAAAGAATTATAAAACATGGGAAGAGACTTAGGGAACTCAGAGACACCATCAAACATAATAGCATTCATATTAGAAGAGTCCCAGAGAAGAAAAGAGAGAAAACAGGGCAGAAAATTTATTTGACAAAATAATAGCTGGAAAGTTCCCTAATCTGGGGAAGGAAACAGACATCCAGAGCCAGAAGGCACACAGAACTCCCATCAAAATAATAATTTAAAAAAGCAGATGCACACAAATACATAGCACAATTAAATTTGCAAAATATAGTGATTAAGAAAAAATTCTAAAAGCAGCAAGACAAAAGAAGTCCTTCACTTACAAGGGAAAATCCATAAGGTTAACTGGAAATTAAAAAAAGAAAAAAGTAAGCCAGAAGGGAGTGGCACAAAATATTGGAAGTGCTGAATAGGTAAACTCAGCAGCCAAAAATACACTAACCAGTCGGGCTATTATTAAGAATGCAAGGAGAGATAAAGAGTTTCCCAGAAAAACAAAAACTAAAGTAGATCATGGCCACTAAGCAATCACTGAAAGGAATATTAAAGAGGACATTTTGAGTGTAAAAAAGAGACCAAAATTGACAAAGACAAGAAAGGAAGAGAGAAAATCTCCAGAAACATGACAAAACAAAGGATAAAATGGCAATAAATGCATATATATCAATGATTACTTAGAATGTAAATGGACTAAATGCTCGTATCAAAACACATAGGGTGTCAGAGTGGATTAAAAAACAAGACCCATCTATATGTTGCCTTCAAGACACTCATCTGAAACCTAAGAACACCTGCAGATCAAAAGTGAGAGAGTGGGAAAAATTTTTCTCACAGATGGATGTCAAAAGAAAGCCAGAGTCTCAATACACTTATCAGAAAAACTGGACTTTAAAACAAAAAGTGTTTGCAACAGATTCATTTAAGACCCAAAGACACCTCCAGTTGAAAGTGAGGGGGTAGAAAACAATTTATCATGCTAATGGATATCAAAAGAAAGCTGGGGTGGCAATCCTTGTATCAGATAAATTAGATTTTAAACCAAAGACTGTACTAAGAGATGGGGAAGGGAACTATTTCATAGTAACAGAGACAATCCAACAAAAATATATAACAATTGTAAATATTTATGCACCTAACATGGGAGCACCCAAATACATAAAACGATTAAAAGCAAACATAAAGGAATTAATTGATCATAATACAATAATGATGGGTGATTTTTACACCCTGCTTACATTAATAAAGAGATCATGTCAACAGAAAATAAGCAAGGGACAGTGGCTTTGAATGATACCCTGGACCAAATGAACTGAGCAGGTATACTCAGAACACTGTGTCCTAAGACAGCAGAATACACATTATTTTCTAGTTCAACATGGAACATTCTCCAGAATAGATTACATATTAGGTCACACAGCAGGCCTCAACAAATACAAAAGTAAGTCATACCATGCAAATGTTCTGAGAAACAAACTGACCACAACACTATGAAACTAGAAGTCGACCACAAGATAAAATCTGGAAAGAACAAATACATGGAAGTTAAACAATATGCTACTAAAGAATGAATGGGTCAACCAGGAAATCAATGAAGAAATCTAACAATATGTGGAAACGAATAAAAATTAAAACACCACAGTACATGGCATTAATGAGGCCATGTGATATGATGAGCACTGGTTCAGTATAACAATACTGAACTAATGAATCATTGAACATTATATCAAAAACTAATAATGTACTAAATTTTTTTTAAATTTGATTTTTCCAGCTTTACTGAAATAAAATTGATATATAACATTGAAAAAAAAAGAAAGAGAGAAAACACAATAGTGCAAAACTTTTCAGTGCAGCAAAGAGGTCCTAAGAGAGAATTATATAGCAACACAGGCCTAACTCAAGAAGCAAGGAAAACCTCAAATAAACCACTTAAACTTACACCTAAAGGAGATAAAAAAATAATAACAAATGAAGCCAAAATCTAGTAGAAAAAGAGAGATATTAAAGGTTAGAGCAGAAATAAATGATATGGAAACTAAAAAACAATAGAACAGGCCAATGAAATCAGGAGCTGATTCTTTGAAAAAAAATTAAAAAATTGAAAAATCTCTGGCCAGACTCATCAAAAAAAAAAAATGAGAAAAGACCCGAATGAATAAAACCACAAGTAAGAGAAGAGAAATAACCACCAACACCACAAAAATACAATTGAAAGAAAATATTATGAAAATCTATATGCAAGAAGTTGGAAAAAATAGAAGAAATGGATAAATTCCTACAAATAAATAAACTATCAAAACTGAAACCGGAAGATCAAAAAATTGAACAGACTGACAATGAGCAAAGAAATTGAATCAGTAATAATAATAATAATAAAACTTCCAACAAATGAAAAGTCCAGGACTAGAAGTCTTCATGGGAAAAATCTACAAAACATTTAAAAAAGAGTTAATGCCTACTCTTCTGAAACTATTCCAAAAAATTAAAAAAGGGAGGAAAAATTCTAAATTCATTCTATCAGGCCAACATTACTCTGATACCAAAAACAGATCAAGCACCACTATAAATGAAATCTACAGACCAATATCACTGATGAACATACATGCACAAATTCTAAATAAAATACTAACAAACCAAATCCAAAAACATGTTTTAAAAAATCATTCACTACCATCAAGGGGATTTATGCCTAGGTTGCAAGAGTGGTTCAACACTCTCAAATCAATCAATGTGATACATCACATTAATAAAAGAAAGAGACATGCAATCATTTCAATAGATGTAGAAAAAGCATTTGAGGGGCCCCTGGGTGGCTCAGTTGGTTAAGCGTCTGCCTTTGGCTCAGGTCATGATCCAAGGGTCCTGGGATCAAGTCCCGCATTGAGCTCCCTGTTCTGCAGGAAGCCTGCTTCTCCCTATGCCTCTCTCTCTCTCTCTCTCTCTCTCTCTCTCTCTCTCTCTTTCTCTCTCTCTGTCTCTCATGAATAAATAAATAAAATCTTAAGAAAAAAAAAAGGAAAAAGCATTTGACACAGTACAACATCCATTCATGATGAAAACCCTGAACAAAGTAGGTTTAGGGGAAACATACCTCAACCTAATTAGGGACATATATGAATAACAGCTAATATCATCCTTTATGGAAAAAGAAAACTGACAGTCTTTCCTCTATGGTCAGGAACAAGACAAGGATGCCTCTGTCACTATTTCTATGTGAAATAGTATGGGAAGTCCTATCTACATCAATCAGACAAGAAAAAGAAATAAAAGACATTTGAATTTACAAGGAAGAAGAGATACTTTCACTATTTCCAGATGACATGATATTCTATATAGAAAACCTGAAAGTGTCCATGAAAAAAATTGCTAGAACTAATAAATGAATTCAGCAAAGTAATAGGACGCAAAATCAAGGTATCTATTGCATCTCTATACACAAAAAATGAAGTAGCAGAAAGAGAAATTAAGGAATCAATCCCTTTTATAATTGAACCAAATACAATAAGATACTTAATAATAAATCTAACCAAAGAGGTGAAAGAATTATACTCTGGAAACTATAAAACACTTACAAAAGAAATTGAAGATGACACACAAAAAATGGAAAGACATTCCATGCTCATGGATTGGAAGAACAACTATTGTTAAAATGTCTGTGTTACCCAAAGCAATCTACACATTTAGTGTCATCCCTAAGAAAATACCAACTGCATTATTCACAGAGCTACAACAGAGCAAATTTTATATGGAACCACAAAAGACCCCAAATAACCAAAGCAACCTTGAAAAAGAAAACCAAACCTGAAGGCATCAAAATTTCTGACTTCCGGGGCGCCTGGGTGGCACAGCGGTTAAGCGTCTGCCTTCAGCTCAGGGCGTGATCCCGGTGTTGTGGGATCGAGCCCCACATCAGGCTCCTCTGCTAGGAGCCTGCTTCTTCCTCTCCCACTCCTCCTGCTTGTGTTCCCTCTCTCGATGGCTGTCTCTATCTCTGTTGAATAAATAAATAAAATATTTTAAAAAAAATTTCTGACTTCCAATTATAAAATAAATCTGTAGTAATCAAAACAGTATGCTACTGGCACAAAATAGATACATAGAGCAATAGAACAGAATAGAAAGTCCAGAACTGACCCCACAACTGTATGGTCAATAAATGTTTGACAAAGCAGGAAAGAATATCCAATGGGAAAATCTGTTCAACAAATGGTGTTGGGAAAACTGTACAACAACATGCAAAAGAATGAAACTGGACCACTTTCTTAAACCATACACACAAAAAAACTACAACAGATGAAAGCCCTAAATGTGAGACATGAAACCATTATAACCCTAGAAGAGAACAAAGGCGGTAATCTCATTGACATTAGCCATAGCAACTTCTTTCTAGATATGTCTCCTGAGGCAACAGAAACAAAAGCAAATATAAATTATTGGGACTTGATCAAAATAAGGTCTTTGCACAGAAAAAGAAAAAATCAACAAAACTAAAAGGCAACCTAGAATGGGCAAGATATTTGCAAATGACATACCTAATAAAGGGTTAGTATCCAAAATATATAAAGAACATATAAAATTCAAAATCCAAAAAGCAAATAATCCAATAAAAATTATAGGTATTAAGGAGGGAATTTCTGATGAGCACTGGGTGTTATGCACAACTGATGAATTGTTGGACACTACATCAAAAACTAATGATGTACTATATGTTGGTTAACAACATAAAAAATAAATAAAATTAATAAAAATGAACATATATAGAGGCTCCCCATCCTCCACCCCAAATCTCCTATTATTTGCCTAAAATCAGAGCTTCTCCAAGAACTCAACTGTCATAAATCATCTTCCAGGGAGTTTCTTAACCAGGAAAGTTTGACTGTTAACCCCAGAGACAGATGTCAGCACCAGGACAAGAGATCACCTAAACAGGCATTGTCACAAAACTATTCTATGTCCCATCTATTTTCCTAAGGACCCATTTATCTTTCCTAAAAGTCGTTTGTTTTCCCATAAATGCTCTTTCTCCATCTTCCCTTTCCCTATTAAAATGCTATATAGGCCCCAAAATCTAACTGACCCTTTCAGTCACATGCTTCTCTGTGTTCCTGTATATTACTTGCATTGAAGATTTGTCTTTTCTCCTGTTAAGTTTTTTTAAAAAACTGGGCAGAGGACATGAATAGACATTTTTTTTTTCCAGAGAAGAGATACAGATGGTCAACTGACACATGAAAAGATGTTCAACCTCACTCATCACCAGGGAAATTCAAATTTCCCTGCAATGAGATATCACCTCACACTTGTCAGAATGGCTAAAATCCACAGGAAAAGCAACAGGTTTTGGTTAGGGTATTGAGAAAGGGGAACCCTCTTGCTCTGTTGATGGGAATGCAAACTGGTGCGGCCAATTTGGAAAACAGTATGGAGATTCCTCAAAAACTTTAACATAGAACTATCCTAAAATCCAGAAATTACACTACTAGATATTTACTCAGAGAATACAAAAATAGAAATTCAAAGGGGTACATGCACCTCAATTTTTATAACATTATCTACAATAGGTAAATTATAGAAAAAGGCCAAGTATCCATTGACTGATGAATGGATAAAGAAGTGGTATACACACACACACACACACACCACACATACACACATACAATGGAATATTACTCAGCCACAAAAAAGAAATAAATCTTTCCATTCGCAATGACATGGGTTGAGCTAGAGAGTATTATTCTAAGAAAAATAAGTCAGTCATAGAAAGATGAATACCACATTATTTCACTCATATGTGGAATTTAAGAAAGAAAATAAAGGAGAGCTTGGAGTTAAGATGGAGGAGGAGTAGGGGACCCCTTTTCAGCCGGTCCACTGAGTCGAGGTGGATAGGTACCAGACCAGCCTGAACATCCATGGAATCAGCCTGAGACGCAGGAAGATACATGTGGATCTCTACAAATGAACATCTCCAGCGCTGAGTACTGAGGTGCGAAGTGGGGAGCCGTGAAACAGTGCACAGGTATCTGAAGATGAACAGAAGGGGGAGGGAGCCACTGCGTTCCGGCGCTGGGAAGCGGTAGCCACCTGCACGGGGGAGTGGGCGCACTCTTGGACCAGCACCCGTGAGAGAGCAGACTGAGACCGTGAGCCGGGGAACACAGGCGACCAGACTGAGAGCCAGAGCTTCGGAGCGGGCGAGGGCGGCTGGCGGCTGGCGGTATGAGAAACACAAAGGACAGAGACGCGCTGGCCCTGGAAGTGAGGGCTGGGATGCTGGGTGTGGGGCGCACATCCCGGGATGCTGCAGGGTTGAGCAGCACCAACAGTAACAGAGTTAGACTGGCCAGAACATCAGTGGAGAATGGCCGGCGATCCCTCTGTTCTGAGACATAAGCTGAGATTCAGCCACTGCTGCTCTGACTCTCATAGGAGGCACAGCAAACTGCCAGGGAAAGCCACCAGAGAACAAAAGCCTGGAAATACCGGCTCACAGTGTGCCCATCCCCATTCCCCCTCACAGGGGACACAGAGACTCTACCCAAACAAGGTTGCCGGAGTATCAAAGCAGCAGACCCCTCTCCCAGAAGGCAGGCTGAAAAAAATCAAGAAGCCCACATCCCTAAGATCCCTATAAAGAAGGGCGCATGGCCTGGGTCCAGGTAAATAATTTGGGCTCTGGACAACCCCGCAAGCTCTCCTGATCAGAATGACGAGAAAGAGAAATCCCCCCCAGCAAAGGAAAGAAAATGAGTATGTGGCCTCTGCCACAGACCTAATGGATATGGATATAACCAAATTATCCGAATGGAATGCAGAGTAACAATGGTCAAGATGATGTGTAGACTTCAAAAAAGTATTAACAAAAATGTTAATGAGAATATATAATCTCTAAGGGTGGAAATGAGAGCAAATCTGGCAGAAATTATAAATTCTATGAGCCAAATGCAGTCAAAACTAGAAGCTCTGATGCCCATTGTGAATGAGGCAGAAGAACGTATCAGTGAATTGGAGGATGGGTTAGTAGAAGAAAAAGCTAAAATAGAAACTGGGCTCAAAAAAATCCAATATGAAGAATGTAGGTTATGGGAGATTACTGACTCAATGAAACATTCCAATGACAGAATCATTGGCATCCCCAAAGGGGTGGAGAAAAACAGAGGTCTAGAAGAGATATTTGAACAAATTGTAGCTGAAAACTTCCCTAATCTATCAAGGGAAACAAACATTCGTGTCCAAGAGGCAGAGAGGACCCCTCCCAAGCTCAACCACGACAAACCTACACCATGTCACTTCATACTGAAATTCGCAAATATTAGATCCAATGATACACTATTGAAAGTGGCCAGGCAAAGAAATTTCTCACGTTCCAAGGCAAAGGTATTAGAATTACGTCAGACCTGTCTACACAGACCTGGAATGAGAGAGAGGGTTGAGGGGGCATTTTTAAAGCTCTTTCAGAGAAAAACATGCAGCCAAGGATCCTTTATCCAGCAAGGCTGTCGTTTAGAATTGATGGAGAAATAAAGACCTTCCAGAATCGCCAGTCACTGACCAATTTCGTAACCACAAAACCAGCCCTACAGGAGATATTAAGGGGGGTTCTATAAAACTAAAAAGGCCCGAAGAGTGATACAAAACAAAAAGTCGCAATCTATAGAAACAAAGACTTTACTGTCAACATGGCATCATGTCCAGTCTCAATATTCAGTCTCAATGTAAATGGCCTAAATGCTCCCATAAAATGCCACAGGGTAGCAGGTTGGATAAAAAGATATGACCCATCCATTTGCTGTCTACAAGAGACTCCTTTTGACACTAAAGATACATTCAGACTGAAAGTAAATGGATGGAATACCATCTTTCACGCCAATGGACCTCAAAAGAAAGCTGGGTTAGCAATTCTCATATCAGACAGATTGGATTTTAAGCTAAAGACTATAGTTAGAGACATAGAAGGGCACTATATAATTCTTAAAGGATGCGTCCATCAAGTGGATATGACAATTATAAATATATATGCCCCACACAGGGAAACAGCAAGATACACAAGCCAACTCTAAACCACAATAAAGAGACATATAGATAAAAATACACTAATAGTAGGGGAACTCAACACTCCACTATCAGCAATAGACAGATTGCCTAAGCAAGAAATGAGCAAGGAAACAAGAGCTTAGAATGCCATACTCGATGAGTTGGACATCATAGATATATATAGAACACTACACCGCAGATCCAAAGAATATTCATTGTATTCTAATGTTCTTGGAACATTCTCAAGAATAGACCATGTTCTGGGACACAAAAGAGGTCTCAACCAATACCACAAGACTGAAATTATTCCCTGCATATTCTCAGAACACAACACTTTGAAATTGGAACTCAAACACAATGAAAAATTTGGAAGAAACTCAAACACTTGGAGACCAAGAAACATCCTGCTCAGGAATGACTTGATTAACCAGGAAATCAAAAATCAATTTAAATAATTTATGGAGACCAATAAGAATGAAAACACAATGGTCCAAAACCTATGGGATACTGCAAAGGCAATCCTAAGGGGGAAATACATAGCCATCGAAGCCTCACTCAAAAGAACAGAAAAATCTAAAATACAGTTTTTATATTCTTACCTCAAGAAGCTGGAACAGCAACAGAGGGACAGGCCTAATCCATGCACGAGGAAGCAGTTGACCAAGATTAGAGCAGAAATCAAAGAATTAGAAACCAGGAGTACAGTAGAGCAGATCAACAGAACTAGAAGCTGGTTATTTGGGAGAATCAATAAAATTGACACATTGCTGGCAAGACTTATCCACTAGAATAGAGAAAGGACCCAAATTAATAAAATAATGAATGAAAAAGGAGAGGTCACAACCAACACCAATGAAATTGGAAAGATTATTAGAAATTTTTACCAACAGCTTTATGCCAATAAATTAAGCAATCTGGAAGAGATGGAGATCTTCCTGGAAACCTATAAACTACCGAGACTGAAAAAGGAAGAAATTGGTTTTTTAAACAGGCCAATTAATTATGAAGAGATAGAGGCCAATTAATTATGAAGAGATTGATTCAGTGATAAACAACTTTCCAAAAAACAAAACTCCAGGCCCAGACGGTTTTTCTGGGGGAATTCTACCAAAATTTCAAAGAAGAAATAATACCTATTCTCCTAAAGCTATTTCAAAAAATAGAAACAGAAGGAAAGCTAACAAACTCATTCTATGAGGCCAATATTAGCTTGATCCCCAAACCAGGCAAAGACCCCCTCAAAAAGGAGAATTACAGACCGATTTCTCTAATGAATATGGATGCCAAAATCCTCAAAAAGATCCTGGCTAATAGAATCCAACAGTACATTAAAAGGATTATCCATCGTGACCAAGTGCGATTCTTCCCTGCGATGCAAGGGTGGTTCAACATTCGCAAATCGATGAGCGTGATACATCATATTAACAAGAAAAGACTCAGGAACCATATGATCTTCTCAATTGATGCAGAAAAAGCATTTGACAAAATACAGCATCCTTTCCTGATTAAAACCCTTCAGAGTGTAGGGACAGAGGGTACATTCCTCAATCTCATAAAAACCGACTATGAAAAGCCTACAGAAAATATCATTCTCAATTGGGAAAAGCTGGAAACCTTTCCCTTAAGATCAGGAACACGACAAGGATGCCCACTCTCGCCACTATTATTCAACATAGTACTAGAAGTCCTTGCAACAGCAATCAGACAACAAAAAGGGATAAAAGGTATCCAAATCAGCAAAGAAGAAATCAAACTGTTTCTCTTCGTGGATGACATGATACTCCATATGGAAAAACCAAGAGAATCCAATCCCAAACTACTAGAAGTTATAGAGCAATTCAGTAATGTGGCGGGATACAAAATCAATGCTCAGTAATCAGTGCATTTCTATACATGAATAATGAGACTGCAGAAAGAGAAATTAGGGAATGCATCCCATTTACAATAGCACCAAAAACCATACGTTAACTCAGAATTAACTTAACCGGAGACGGAAAGGATCTATATACTAGAAACTATAAATCACTCTTGAAAGACACTGAAGAAGACACAAAAAGATGGAAAAATATTCCATGCTCATGGATTGGAAGAATTAACATAGTTAAAATGTCCATACTACCCAGANTAACCCAGAGCAATCTACACTTTCAATGCTATCCCGATCAAAACACCAATGACATTTTTCAAGGAACTGGAATAAATAGTCCTTAAATTTGTGTGGAACCAGAAAAGGCCCCGAATCGCAAAGGAACTATTGAAAAAGAAAAACGGAGCTGGGGGCATCACAGTGCTGGATCCCGAGCTGTTCTGCAAAGCTGCGATCACAAAGACAGCATGGTACTGGCACAAAAACTGACACATAGACCAATGGAACAGAATGGAGTACCCAGAAATGGACCCTCGGCTCTTTGGGGAACTAATCTTTGTTAAAGCATGAAAAAACATCCGGTGGAAAAATGTCAGTCTCTTCAATAAATGGTGCTGGGAAAATTGGACAACTACATGCAAAAGATTTAAACTTGACCACTCTCTCACACCATACACAAAAATAAACTCCAAGTGGATGAAAGACCTCCATGTGAGACAGAAATCCATGAAAATCCTAAAGGAGAAATAGGCAGCAACCTCTATGACATTGGTCAAAGCAACCTTTTTCATGACATATCTCCAAAAGCAAGAGAAACAAAAGAAAAAATGAACTTGTGGGACTTCATCAAGATATAAAGCTTCTGCACAGCCAAGGAAACAGTCAAGAAAACTAAGAGTTAGCCCATGGAATGGGAGAATATATTTGCAAATGATGCTACAGATAAAAGACTGGTATCCAAGATCTACAAAGAACTTCTCAAACTCAATACATGAGAAACAAATAAACAAATCATAAAATGGGCAGAAGATATGAACAGACAGTTTTCCAATGAATACATACAAATGGCTAACAGACACATGAAAAAATGTTCAAAATCATTAGCCATCAGGGAAATTCAAATCAAAACCACACTAAGATACCCCCTTACACCAGCTAAAATGACAATAATTGACAAGGCTAGAAGCAGCAATTGTTGGAGACAATGTGGAGAAAGGGGATTCCTCCTACATTGTTGGTTGGAATGTAAGTTGGTACAGCCACTCTGGAAAACAGTGTGGAGGTCCATTAAAAAGTTAAAAATTGAGCTACCATATGATCCAGCCATTGTACTACTGGGTATTTACTCTAAAGATACAGACGTAGTGAAGAGAAGGGTCATATGCACTCCAATGTTCATAACAGCATTGTCCACAATAGCTAAATCGTGGAAGTAGCTGAGATGCCCTTCAACAGATGACAGGATTAAGAAGTTATGGTCCATATATACAATGGAATATTACTCAGCTATCAAAGAGAAGGATTTCTCAACATTTGCTGCAACATGGACGGCACTGCAAGAGAAAATGCTGAGTGAAATAAGTCAAGCAGAGAAAGACACTTATCATATGGTTTCTCTCATCTATGGAACATAAGAACTAGGAAGATCGGTAAGAGAAGAAAGGGATCAAGAAAAGGGGGGTAATCAGAAGGGGGAATGAAGCATGAGAGACTATGGACTCTGAGAAACCAACTGAGGGCTTCAGAGCAGTGGGGGCTGTGGGAATGGGATAAGCTGGTGATGGGTAGTAAGGAGCGCACGTATTGCATGGTGCACTGGGTGTTATACGGAACTAATGAGTCATCGAACTTTACATCAAAAACCAGGGATGTACTGTATGGTGACTAACATAGTATAATAAAAAAAAACATTAAAAATATTTCACTTGTTGTGTTGAGCCCTGGGTGTTGTATGGAAGTGTTGAATTCCTATATTGTACACCTGAAAATAATACTACAATGTATGTTGGAATTTGAATGTAAATTTTAAAATAGGAAACACACTGTGGGTTGCTGAGGGGAAGTTGGTGGGGTATTAGGTAACTGGGTAATAGTCATTAAGGAAAGCACTTGATGTAAGGAGCACTAAGTATTATATGCAACTGATCAATCATTAAACTCTACCTCTGAAACTAATAATACACTATATGCTAATTTATTTAATTTAAAGAAAATTAAAAAAAATAAGAAAGTATAATAGTGATTACTAAGGGCTATAAGTAGACAAAGTGGGGAGATATCATTAAATGGTACACATTTGCAACTAAAATTATAAATAATTTCTGGAACTCTAAAGTACAGCATAGTGATTTTAGTCAATAATACTGTATTACCTTTTCAAAATTGCTGAGAGACTAGATCTTAAATGTTCTTACCAAAAAAATGAAATGATAGTTATGTTACATGATAGAAGTGTTAGGTATAAAGCTATAGTGATAATCATATTGCAATACATAAATGTATCAAATCAACTACAGTACACCTTAAATTTATACAATGTTATATGTAAATTATATCTAAATAAAAAGAAATGGTTAAATCTATAAATAATAAATGCATATTGCTTTACAAAAATAAATATAATGTTTCATGGTGTTCACATATATGTGTGTTTATATATATATACACACATGTATCATTAAATTTTTTACAGTGATAGCACAAAAGATAAAAAATGTAAATGGAATTAAAATTCTCTATAATCTTTGCATTATTTAAAAATGGTGTGTGTACTAATTTTTTGTTTTAATTCAAGGATGCACGTTCTAATATTTAGAGTAAGCTCTAATGGGTAATCTAAAGAACATATAACTAATAATATAATAGAGAACTGGGGGATTGTAATAAGAAATTTAGTTAATCCAAAGGAAGTCAGAAAGGTGAAAATAAGGAAGAAAGCACAAAGAGAACAAATAGTAAACAAATAGTGCATAACAAATATAAACCGAGCTATATCATAAATTATACTAAATATAATAGACTACCCCATTTAAAAGGAAGAGAGTTCAGACTGCATAAAAACCTATATAAAATGCAACAATACAAGGGTGCCTGGGTGGATTATTTGGAAGAAGATGCAACTTGATCTTGGGTCATAAGTTGTTAGAACCCCATGTTTGGTATTGAGATTACTAAAAACATAAATAAATAAACTTAAAAAAATCCCAACAATATGTGCTGCTTACTGAGATACATCTTAAATAATGGGAGGCAGAAAATTTGAAAATAATGTATGAAAAAATATATACTATACAATCACTTGCCAGAAGAAAGCTGGACTCATTATACTCCACACAAGATGAATAAATAATAAATTAATTAATTAATTAATTAACTAGCTAACTAACTTATACATTAGAAGCATTACTAGAGACAAAGATAAACACTTTATAAAGTTAAATGGATCAATGTATTAAGAAGGTAAAATAATTCTAAATTTGAATGACTCTAATAGTATGGTCTCAAGATCTCTAAAACAATAGTTGTGAGAATTTAAATAGAATTTAAAAAGAGAAATAGACAAATAGATTTTAACACCTTTCTCTCAGAAGATGGCAAAGTAGGAGGATCCTAAGCTCACCGCATCTCATGGATAAACTAGCTAACACCCACATCAATGCAAATAAACCAGAAAATGACCTGAAGACTGGGAGAACAAACTCCACAACTAAAAGCAAGGAAGAGCCCATAGTGAAGAAGGTAGGAAAGGTGAAGAAGACATGGTCCAGGAATGAAAAAAACTATGGCTGTCTGCAGTGGGGAGGGAGCTGGTGTCAAAAAGAAGGGTGGAAAACAGACTTTTACACCAGGTATCCCACATATGGGGAGGACAAATCCCTGTAATATTTGCCTTTGAAAGGGAGAAGGGCACATTTCATGAGTTCTTAAATCCAGCAGAACCTAAAGCGTTTAATTTTAAACAGCAGTAGACTCAGCTTTTGGAGAGCTCAGATGGCATTAAGAAGAAGAGGCCAGATGGCATTAAGAAGCAGAACCCCCATCCTTAATTAAACAGCATGACAAACAGTCTGTGCAGATACAGCTTAGAACCAGCAGTTTTAAAAATATTGGGTGCAGGGGTACCTAGGTGGTTCAGTCAGTTAAATATGTGACTCTTTTTTAAAATAATTTTTATTTTGTTGCATTAGTCACCATACAGTACATCCCCAGTTTTTGATGCAATGTTCCATGATTCATTATTTGCATATAACACCCAGTGCCATGTAACATGTGCCCTCCTTAATACCCATCACCGGCCTAACCCAATACCCCACTCCCCTCACCTCTGAAGCCCTCAGTTTGTTTCCCAGAGTCCACAGTTTCTCATGGTTCATTCCCCATTCTGTTTACCCACCCCTTCATTCTTCCCTTCCTTCTCCTACTGATTTTCCTATTTCTTATGTTCCATAAATGAGTGAAAACCATATGATAATTGTCTTTCTCTGCTTGACTTACTTCACTTAGCATTATCTCCTCCAGTCCCGTCCATGTTGCTGCAAATGTTGAGAAATTGTTCTTTCTGATGGCTAAGTAATATTCTATTGTGTATATGGACCACATCTTAATCCAGTCATCTGTTGAAGGGCATCTCAGCTCCTTCCACGATTTAGCTATTGTGGACAATGCTGCCATGAACATTGGGGTGCATACGTCCCTTCTCTTCACTGCGTCTATATCTTTGGGGTAAATACCCAGTAGTGCAATTGACGGATCATAGGGTAGCTCAATTTTTAACTTTTTAAGGGACCTCCACACTGTTTTCCAAAGTCGCTGTACCAACTTGTATTCCCATCAACAGTGTAAGAGGGATCCCCTTTCTCCATATCCTCTCCAACATTTGTTGTTTCTTGCCTTGTCAATTTTTGCCATTCCAACTGGCGTAAGGTGGTATCTTAGTGTGGTTTTGATTTGAATTTCCCTGATGGCTGATGATGTTGAACATTTTTTCATGTGTCTGTTAGCCATTTGTAGGTCTTCATTGTTAAAGTGTCTGTTCATATCTCCTGCCCATTTTTTGATTTCATTATTTGTTTCTCATGTATTGAGTTTGAGAAGTTCTTTGTAGATCTTGGATCCCAGTCTTTTATCTGTAGCATCATTTGCAAATATCTTCTCCCATTCCACGGGCTGCCTCTTAGTTTCTTTGACTGTTTCCTTGGCTGTGCAGAAGTTTTTATCTTGATAAAGTCCCACAAGTTCATTTTTTCTTTTGTTTCTCTTGCCTTTGGAGATGTGTCATGAAAAAGGTTGCTTTGGCCAACNGATGTGTCGTGAAAAAGGTTGCTCTGGCCGATGTCATAGAAGTTGTTGCCTATGTTCTCCTCTAGAATTTTGATGGATTCCTGTCTCACATTGAGGTCTTTCATCCATTTGGAGTTTATCTTTGTGTATGATGTGAGTATCTGACTCTTGATTTCAGCTGAAGTCTTGATCTCAGGGTCATGAGTGCAAGCCCCACATTGAGCTCCATGCTTGGTATGGAGCCTACTTAAACAACAACAACAAAAAAATACAGTTGAAAAATATCAGGGACAGATGGGAGGATGAGTGACTTGCCTGTTTCAGAGCATGGCCCAGAGAAACAGGGATCACAGAGAGACATCTCCAGGAAAAAAGGAACTGAAAGTCACCATTTCCCTCCTCCATCACCCATCATAAAAAACGACCACCTCCTGGATCCAGTGCAGGGGCAATTTTCTTTCCCTAACTTTCTGCATCAAGATCACCCAAGAAGCTTCAGCTGATATACCCTTCCCGGTCGAACTCACTTCATTCTCTGTTGTGCTAGCATCTCCCTGGAAGACTAGCACAACTCTTGTTAAAACCACATCACCTGACCCGTGTGTTTTGCTGGACCTCAGTTTCTGCAGTTGTAGGGGCAGGTCTCATTTTGGAAGCAGACCACTGCACACTTTCCTTCCCAAAATAGGCAAAGAGAGACTCATTGACAGCTGGACAAAGGAAAAAGGCACAGAGACTCAAAAGCAGAGCACACACAACACACGTAGGAGAAACACCCTGAAGTACCAGGCCCTGGGTAACAGGGGACACTGAAATGCAGAGCACTACAGGACCTCATCTTCATAATGCTATTATCGTTAATAGTAAGAGGCATAGCTGGCTTCCCTAACACACAGAAATGGACACAGTAAATGGTGCTGGGAAAATTGGACAGCTACATGCAAAAGAATGAAACTTAACCACTCTCTCACACCATACACAAAAATAAACTCCAAATGGATGAAAGACCTCAATGTGAGACAGGAATCCATCAAAATTCTAGAGGAGAACATAGGCAACAACTTCTATGACATCGGCCAGAGCAACCTTTTTCACGACACATCTCCAAAGGCAAGAGAAATAAAAGATAAAATGAACTTATGGGACTTTATCAGGATAAAGAGCTTCTGCACAGCCAAGGAAACAGTCAAAAAAACTAAGAGACAGCCCACGGAATGGGAGAATATATTTGCAAAGGACACCACAGATAAAGGACTGGTATCCAAGATCTACAAAGAACTTCTCAAACTCAATACACGAGAAACAAATAAACAAATCATAAAATGGGCAGAAGATATGAACAGACACTTTTCCAATGAAGACATACAAATGGCTAACAGACACATGAAAAAATGTTCAAAATCATTAGCCATCAGGGAAATTCAAATCAAAACCACACTGAGATACCACCTTACGCCAGTTAGAATGGCAAAGATAGACAAGGCAAGAAACAACAATTGTTGGAGAGGATGTGGAGAAAGGGGATCCCTCCTACATTGTTGGTGGGAATGCAAGTTGGTACAGCCACTCTGGAAAACAGTGTGGAGGTCCCTTAAAAAGTTAAAAATTGAACTACCCTATGACCCAGCCATTGCACTACTGGGTGTTTACCCCAAAGATACAGACGTAGTAAAGAGAAGGGCCATATGCACCCCAATGTTCATAGCTGCATTGTCCACAATAGCCAAATCATGGAAGGAGCCGAGATGCCCTTCAACAGATGACTGGATTAAGAAGCTGTGGTCCATATATACAATGGAATATTACTCAGCTATCAGAAAGAACGAATTCTCAACATTTGCTGCAACATGGACGGCACTGGAGGAGATAATGCTAAGTGAAATAAGTCAAGCAGAGAAAGACAATTATCATATGATTTCTCTCATCTATGGAACATAAGAACTAGGAGGATCGGTAGGGGAAGAAAGGGATAAAGAAAAGGGGGGTAATCAGAGGGGGGAATGAAACATGAGAGACTATGGACTGTGAGAGGCAAACTGAGGACTTCAGAGGGGAGGGGGTGGGGGAAGGGGATAGCCTGGTGATGGGTAGTAGGGAGGGCACGTATTGCATGGTGCACTGGGTGTTATACGCAACTAATGAAGCATCAAACTTTACATCGGAATCTGGGGATGTACTGTATGGGGATTAACACAATATAATAAAATAAAATTAAAAAAAAAAAAGAAATGGACACAGTAAGTCTGACAAAATTAGGAGACAGAGAAATAAAACCCAAATGAAAGTACCAAATCACAACAAAGAGACCAAAGTGAATTGGATATAAGTAATATGCCTGACAGAGAATTTAAAGTAATGTTTATAAAGATACACACTGGACTTAAGAAAATAGTGGAGGACATCAGTAAGACTCTTAACACAGAGATAAAAAAAAAAAAAGAACCAGTCAGGTATCAAGAACACAATAAATTAAACTAAAAATACACTCAATAGAATAAATAGCAGGTTACATAAAGCAGAGAAATGAATCAATGATATGGAAGGCAAGGTAATGGAAAATAACCAAGCTGAACAAAGGAGAGGAAAGAAAACTATGCAAATTCAGGGTTGCCTTAGGGAACTCAGTGACTATAAAAAGTGTAATAATATTTGCATTATGGGGCTCTCAGAAGAAGAAAAAGGAGAAAGGGGGACAGAAAACTTATTCAAAGAAATAATAGCTGAAAACTTCTCTAATCTGGGGAAGGAAAAAGACATCCAGATCCAGGAGGCACAATAAGCCCCCCAAAAATTCAATCCAAGGTCTGCACCAAATGGCAAAAAGTCATGATAACAAATTTTTTTAAAGCAGCAAGAGAAAACATACAAGTTGATACACCATTAGGCTAACAGCTCATTATTTAGTAGAAATTTTGCAGGGCAGAATAGAATGGCATGATATATTCAAATGGCTGAAAGTAAAAAATCTGTAGCCAAGGATACTCTATTCAACAATGTTATCATTTAGAATTGAAGGGGAGATAAAGAGCTTCTTAGACAAAAAACCAAAAACCAGAAAACCAAAACAACAACAAGAAAAACCTCAAAGAGATCATGACCAACAAACTAGCCTTACAAGGAATATTAAAGGGGATTCTTTGAGTGGAAAGGAAGGCTGTAAGTGAGAGTAAGAAAAGTAAACAAACAAACAAAAACCCAGCAAAAATTAACATTTCTGTAAAAACCAGTCAAGGGATTCATAAAAGAAAAAAAAGATGTGAAATATGACACCATAGACCTAAAACATCAGTGGGACAAGAATAAAGAATGGGTTTAAAAATAAGTAAGCTTCAACTTAACATAGACTGCCATATGTAGAAGATGTTATATACAGACCAAATGGTAATGACAAATCAAATACCAGGAATAAAGAGAAAGGAATGTAGGTATGCCACTAGAGAAAGCCAATAAATCATGAAATAGAGGAAGAGAGTAAAGGATCAGAGAAAATCTACAGAAACAATCACAAGGGATGCCTGGATGGCTCAGTCAGTTAAGTATCTGCTTTGGCTCAGGTCTTGATTTTGGGATCTGAGGATTGAGCCCCACATCAGATTCCCTGCTCAGCAGGAAGTCTGATTCTCTCCCTCCCTCTGCCTCTTTCCCTTGCCCATTCTCTCTCTCTCTCTCACTCTCTCTTTCTCTCAAATAAATAAATAAAATATTATACAATGGAATATTACTCAGCCATCAAAAAGAACGATTTCTCAACATTTGCTGCAACATGGATGGGACTGGAGGAGATAATGCAAAGCGAAATAAGTCAAGCAGAGAAAGACAATTATCATATAGTTTCACTGATTTATGAACCATAACAAGTAGGAAGATCGGTAGGAGAAGAAAGGGAAGAAGAAAGGGGAGGTAAACAGAAGGGGGAATGAAGCATGAGAGACTATGCACTCTAAGAAACAAACTGAGGGCTTCAGAAGGGAGGGGGTGGGGAATGGGATAGACTGGTTATGGGTAGTAAGGAGGGCACATATTGCGTCGTGCACTGGGTGTTGTATGCAACTAATGAATCATCGAACTTTACATCAGAAACCAGGGATGTACTGTATGATGACTAACATAATAGAAAAATATTATTATTAAAAAATAAAAATAATAATAAATAAAAAAGTAAAAGCCAAAAAATATTTTTTCACATATAATATGCATTATTTTTTCTACTACAATAATGTGGTAATTTTTTATTGAGCATCTACTAGGTACTACTTATTTATTAATTAATGTTTTTTTAATTATATTATGTTAGTCACCATACAGTATATCCCTGGTTTTTGATGTAAAGTTCGATGGTTCATTAGTTGCATATAACACCCAGTGCACCTTGCAATACGTGCCCTCCCTACCACCCATCACCAGCCTATCCCATTCCCACACCCCTTCCCCTCTGAAGCCCTCAGTTTGTTTCTCAAAGTCCATAGTCTCTCATGCTTCATTCCCCCTTCTGATTACCCCCATTTCTTTATCCCTTTCTTCTCCTACCGATCTTCCTAGTTCTTATGTTCCATAGATGAGAGAAACCATGTGATAATTGTCTTTCTCTGCTTGACTTATTTCACTTAGCATTATCTCCTTCAGTGCTGTCCATGTTGCAGCAAATGTTGAGAAATCGTTCTTTTTGATTGCTGAGTAATATTCCATTGTATATATGGACCACAACTTCGTAATCCAGTCATCTGTTGAAGGGCATCTCGGCTCCTTCCATGATTTAGCTATTGTGGACAAAGCTGCTATGAACATTGGTGTGCATATGGCCCTTCTCTTCACTACATCTGTATCTTTGGGGTAAATACCCAGTAGTGCAATGGCTGGATCATAGGGTAGCTCAATTTTTAACTTTTTAAAGGACCTCCACACTGTTTTGCAGTGTGGTTGTACCAACTTGCATTCCCACCAACAATGTAGGAGGGATCCCCTTTCTCCACATCCTCTCCAGCAATTGTTGTTTCTTTTCCAATGAAGACATACAAATGGCTAACAGATATGTGAAAAAATGTTCAAAATCATTAGCTACCAGGGAAATTCAAATGAAAACCACACTAAGATACCAACTTACACCAGTTAGAATGGCAAAAATTGACAAGGCAAGAAACAACAAAAAAAATTTTTTTCACACTTTAATGATTTTTTAAAAATATTTTTAAAAAGAAACAATCACAAAACAAGTAACAAAATGGCAATAAATACATACCTATCTATAATCACTTTGAATGTAAATGGTCTAAACACTTCAATCAAAGACATAAGGTGACAGAGTGGGGGGAAAAAGACATATCCATAAGCTGCCTGCAAAAAATTCACTTCAGTTCAAAAGACACCTGCAGATTGCAAGTGAGGGGATGGAGAAATATTTATCATGCAAATGGTTGCCAAAAGAAAACTGGAGAAGTCTTACTTATATCAGACAAAATAGACTTTAAAACAAATAGTGTAACAAGAGACATAAAGGACAGTATATAATAATAAAGGGGGCAATAAGATATAACAATTATAAATATGCATGCACCCAACATGGGAACACCCAGATAAGTAAAAGTTAAGAACTTTATATAAGTAAAGAAATAATTAATATTAATACAATAAAAGTAGGGAACTTTAACACCCCACTTACATCTATGGGCAGATCCTCCAAACATAAGATAAACAAAGAAACAGTGGCTTTGAATGACACACTAAAAAAATGGATTTAACTAATATATTCAGTTCATTCCATTGTAAAACAACAGAATACACATTCTTTTTATGTGCATATGGAACATTTTCCAAAATAGATCAATATTAGGTAGCAAAACTAATCCCAATATATATTTAAAAAATCAAAGTCATGCCATGTATCTTTTCTGACCACAATGGTATGAAACTAGAAATCAACCATGAGAAAAATATGGATAAGAGCACAAATACCTGGAAGTTAAATAACATGTTCATAAATAATGAATGGATCAATGAAGGATTAAAGTAGAAATTAAAAAGTTACATAAAAACAAATGAAAATAAATGCAACTATTCATAATCCTTGGGATGCAGCAAAAGTTCTAAGAGGGAATTTTACACCAATACAGGCCTACCTCAAGAAGCAAGAAAAATCTCAAATAATCAATATAAACTACACCTAAAGTATCTAGAAAAAGAGCAACAAATAAAACCAAAATACAGCAAAAGGAAGGAAATAATAAAGATTAGAGGAGATATCAAGAATATAGAAATTAAAACCAAAATAGAACAGATCAATGAAACCAGGAGCTGCTTCTTTGAAAAGATCAACAAATCTAATAAACCTCTAGGAAGACTCATTAAAAGAGAGAGAGAGAGAGAGAGAACACAACTAAACAAAGCTACTAATGGAAGAGGAGAAATAACAACTAACACCACAGAAATGCAAACAATTGCAATAGAATATTATGGAAACCTATATGCCAATAAATTGGACAAGCTAGAAGAAATGGATAAATTTCTAGAAACATAGCCTACCAAAATTAAAGCAGGAAGAAACAAAAATTTCAACAGTCCAATTACCAGCTATTGAAATTGAATCAGTAATCAAAAACTCCCCCCCCAAAAAAATCCAAGATCATACTTCTTCATATGCAAATTCTACCAAACATTTAAAGAAGAGTTAATATCCATTCTCAAATTAATCCAAAAAATACAAGATGAAAGAAAACTTCTAAAGTTATTCTGTGAGGTCCATATCACCTTGATACGAAAACCAGATATAGACACCAAAAGAAAGAGAACTACAGTCCAATATCTCTCATGAATATAGATGCAAAAGTCCTCAACAAAATATTAGCAAAATGAATCCAACAATATATTAAAAAATCGTTCACCAGGATCAAGTGTGATTTATTCCTGGATTGCAACAGTCATTGAATATTTGAAAAAATCAGCATATGTCACATCCATAAGAGGATAAAAACCACATGATCATTTCAATAGCTGCAGAAAAAGCATTTCACAAAGAACAACATTCATTCAAGATAAAAACCTTCTGGAAAGTAGGTGTAGAGGGAACATATCTCAATATCATAAAGTCCTTATATGAAAAACCCACAGGCAACATCATACTCATGATGGAAAACTGAGTGATTGTCTCCTAAGGTCAGGAAGAAGAAAAGAATGTCCACTCACCACTTATTCAACATAGTATTGGAAGTCCTAACCACAGAAATTAGAAAACATAAATAAATAAAATGCATCCAAAATGGCAAGGAAGAAGTAAAACTCTCGTATATGCAGATGATGACACTATATATAGAAAATCCTAAAAACTCTACCAAAATTTTTTTGAAGTGATAAATGAATTCAGTAAACTCATAAGATAGATACAAAATGAATGTACAGAAATCTGCTGCATTCATATACACTAAAAATGAGTTGGGAGAAAGTGAAATTGAGAAGAGAATTACAGTTACAACTGCACCAAAAACAATAAAATATCTAAGAATAAACTTAACCAATGAGGTGAAAGACTTGTTCTCTGAAAACTATAAAACACTGACGAAAGAAAGTCAAGACAAAACAAAGAAATGGGAAGACATTCCATTCTTATTGATTGAAATAACAAATATTGTTAAAATATCCATACTACCCAAAGCAATCTATACATTTAATGCATTCCCTATCAAAATACCAACAACATTTTCCACAGAAGTAGCAAAAAAAATCTAAAATTTGTGTGGAACCAAAAAAGACCTTGAACAGCCAAAGCAATGTTGAAAAAGAGAAATGAAACTGAAGGTATAATAATTTCAGATTTTGAATTATATTACAAAGCAGTGGTAATTAAAACAGTGGGTGCTGGCATAAAGATAGACACGTGGAACAATGAAATGGAACAAAATACCCAGAAATAAACCCACAGTTTTATGGTCAATTAAGCCTAGAGAAAGAAGGAATGAATATACAAAATTAAAGAGACAGTCTTTTCAACAAATGGTGTTGGAAAAACTGGACTGTCACATGCAATAGAATGACACTCGACCAGTTTTTTAGATCATACACAAAAATAAACTCAAAATAGATTAGAAACCTAAATGTGAGAAAGGAAACCATTAAAAAACCCTTGAAGAGAGCACAGGCAGTCTCCCTGACTTCAGCCATAGCAATATGTTTCTAGATATGTATCATGAGGCAAGGGAAAGAAACAAAAATAAATTATTTGGCATACATCAAAATAAAAGTGTCTGCATAGCAAAGGAACCAATCAACAAAACTGAGGGCAACATTGTGATTGGGAGAAGATATGTACATATCTGATAAAAGATTAGTATACAAAATATATAAAGAAGTGATACAACTCAATATACAAAAACCAAATAATCAAATTAAAAATTGGACAGAAGACATAAACAGACATTTCTCCAAAGACATACAAATGGCCAACAGACACATGAAAAATTGCTCAACCTCACTTGGCATCGGGGAAATAAACATCAAAACCACAAGGAGATATGAGCTCACACTGGCCAGAACGGCTAAAATTAACAACTCAAGATACAACAGATGTTGGTGAGGATGTGGAGAAAGGGGAACACTGTTACACTGTTGGTGGGAATGTAAACTACTGCAGCCACTCTAGAAAACAGTATGGAGGTTCTCAAAAAGTTAAAAATAGAGCTGCCTGCAACCCAGCAATTGCACTTCTAGGCATTTATCCAAAGGATAGAAAAACAGTGATTCGAAGGGGCACATGCACCCCAATGTTAATAGCAGCAGTGTCCACAATAGCCAAACTATGTAAAGAGCCAAGTCAAGATGTCCATCAACAGATGAATGGATAAAGAAGATGTGAGATATATAGATAGATAGATAGATAGATGATGATAGATAGATAGATGATAGATGATAGATAGATGATAGATAGATAGATAGATAGATAGATGATAGATGATAGATAGATAGATGATAGATCGATAGATGAATATAGATATACAGATGATATAGATACAGATAGAGAGAGAGAGGGAGAGAAAGAGAGAGAGAGATAGATCTCACAATGGAATATTACTCAGCCATAAGAAAGTATGAATACTTACCATTTACATTGATGTGGATGGAATTGGAGGGTATTATTCTGAAGAAATAAATCAATCAGAGAAAGATAGTTATCATATGTTTTCACTCATGTGGAATATAAGAAACAGCACAGAGGATCATAGGGGAAGGGAGGGAAAACTGAATGGGAACTCATCAGAGAGGGAGATAAACTGTAAAAGACTCTTAATTATGGGAAACAAACTGAGGGTTGCCAGAGGGGAGGTGGTTGGGGGGATGGGGCAATTGTGTAATGGGCATTAAGGAGGGCACTTGATGTGATAAGCACTGGATGTTAAATATAACTGATGAATTATTGAACTCTACATCTGAAACTAATGATGTACTATATGTCAGCTACTTGAATTTAAGTTAAAAAAAGACATACAGATGGCCAACAGACATATGAAAAGATGCTCAACTTCAGTCATCATCAGGGAAATGCAAATCAAAAATACGATGAGATACCACTTCACACCTGTCAGAATGGCTAAAATGAACAGCACATGAAACAAGTGATGGTGAGGATGTGGAGAAAAACAAAACCTCTTGCACTGTTGTTGAAAATGCAAATTAGTGCAGCCACAGTGGAAAACAGTAGGGAGGTTTCTCAAAAAATTAAAACTGGATCTAACCTATGATCCATGATTCACACTACTGAGTATTTACCCCAAACATACAAAACACTAATCCGAAGGGATACACACACCCAACATTTATTACATTATTTATAGCAGCCAAACTATAAAAAACACCCAAGTGTCCATCAATAGGTGATGTGTATATATAATATATTGATCTAATTGATATATTGATAATACAATATACATTATATTGCATATTATAAATAATACATTATATAATGTATAAAACATACATTATTTGTATAGCTGTATATAAGTATACATTAAGATATCAAATATAGCATACACCAATATATTACATATTATTATATGATATTAAAATTATATATATATATGAATATTACTTAGCCATAAAAGAATGAAAGCTTGCTATTTGCAAAGACAGGGATGGAGCCAGACAGTATAATGCTAACTGAAATAAGTCAGAGAAAGACAAATACTGTGATTTCACTCATATGTGGCATTTAAGAAACAAAAGAAATGAGCAAAGAAAATAAAGACAAGAGAGACAAACCAAGAAACAGACTGTTAACTATAGGGACCAAACTGAAGCTTATCAGAGGGGGTGGGGGAGTAGGGACAATAGGGGATGGGAATTAAAGAGAGCATTTATCATGATTAAAAAATGACAAAAATTAAAATAGTTGTTCTTAACTCATGAAGCCACACCATGTATAATGTGTCTTTTAAGTAACATCTTCCTTCAGTAAGATGAGTGTCTACACATATGTAGAAGCATATGGAAAGATATGTATGCTTAACTAATCAAAACCACACTGTATGCAAACCGTCTTTAAGTAACATATCTTTCGTTAATAAATACGTGTTTGTAAACTCTGTAGAAGCATGTGGGAAGAGCCCTGTGCTTAACTCATTGAAACTAAACTGTGTATAATGCATCTTTCAAGTCACATTTTCTTTCTTTAAGATGTAGGATTTTGTAAACCTTTAGGTGGCAGGATGTGGGGATAACTTTACGTTCAACTCATTAAAACAACAGGGTATATTTTTAAAAAATGAAAAAAAATAACACATTTCTTTTTCTTTTTTTAATGTTTTTTTATTATATTATGTTAGTCACCATACAGTACATCCCTGGTTTCTGTTGTAAAGTTCCATGATTCATTAGTTCCGTATAACACCCAGTGCACCATGCAATACGTGCCCTCCTTACTTCCCATCACCAGTCTATCCCATTCCCCCACCCCTCTCCCCTCTGAAGCCCTCAGTTTGTTTCTCATAGTCCATTGTCTCTCCTGCTTCAAACCCTTCTGATTACCCTCCTTTCTTTATCCCTTTCTTCTCCTACTGATCTTCCTAGTTCTTATGTTCCATAGATGAGAGAAATCATATGATAATTGTCTTTCTCTGCTTGACTTATTTCACTTAGCATTATCTCCTCCAGTGCCGTCCATGTTGCAGCAAATGTTGAGAATTCGTTCTTTCTGATAGCTGAGTAATATTCCCTTGTATATATGGACCACAACTTCTTAATCCAGTCATCTGTTGGAGGGCATCTCGTTTCCTTCCACGATTTAGCTATTGTGGACAATGCTGCTATGAACATTGGGGTGCATATGACCCTTCTCTTCACTATGTCTGTATCTTTGGGGTAAATACCCAGTAGTGAAATGGCTGGGTCATAGGGTAGCTCAATTTTTAACTTTTTAAGGGACCTCCACACTGTTTTCCAGAGTGGCTGTACCAACTTGCATTCTCACCAACAATGTTGGAGGGATCCCCTTTCTCCACTTGTCAATTTTTGCCATTCTAACTGGCGTAAGGTGGTATCTCAGTGTGGTTTTGATTTGAATTCCCCTGATGGCTAATGATCTTGAACATTTTTTCATGTGTCTGTTAGCCATTTGTATGTCTTCATTGGAAAAGTGTCTGTTCATATCTTCTGCTAAATACCCATTTTCAAAAAGTAAAGGATGCCCTTTCATTCTACTTTAGCAGAATCTGGTTTGGGACATCTGTTGTTGTTGTTGTTGTTGTTGTTGTTTTTTCCTCTCTGCCTTTGTGGGTGTGTGAATTTTGATTACTTTCCTTACCATCACTCATCCTTCCAGATTGAAGAATCCCAATCTGTTTAATTTGACCTCTCCATATAAGGTTAACTCCCCAAATCCTTTGTTTTCTTGATCTTTTCATAACAGTGTTTTATATTGTCATAATAAGTGAACTGAATAAGTACATTGACATTCCAATAGAGGGTATCAAGAGTAGAATCCTTAGACAGAAGTGAAAAATAAAAACAAAACTAAGCATAATAAAAGCACTTTAACCAGGAAATTTACACATTGATGTGGGATATGCATGGCTTTATTTAGAGTACCTTTCAGAGTGATGCTATGTGAATTATCAAAACAACTTTAAAAGTTTGCTTTTCACCCAATTGTTAGGCCATACCTCTGCAATCCATCATTTTCTTCATTTAATATAGTTTGGAATTTATCAACGCACTCTTCATTGATTCCAGTTTACTTATCTCCCTTTCCAAAATATGTTTAATAATAATTTATAAAGGGCATATAAATATTCTCTACTAAGAACAAGAAGATTCAGTCCATCACATTCTAAAACAGAAAAAAAGGTCAGTTTAGTTGGAATTACTGTTTTCTAGTGTTTCAAAAGGATACGTTTAAACTAAGATGACATTGACAAATTGCTACTATTTATTTAAATGGTGTAATGCAATCTACCAGTAGTTCTACAATTTGCATTTTTTAAGCAGCTGACCTGACCAACTAATGCAAGCAAATTAGCCTCCGGGGTGCTAGCTGTATTCCATAGGCAGTTAAATATCATAATCTAGCATTATTTGATATATAAATCCTACTACCTAATACATTTTATTGAATTTGAATTGTAAAACTATGATACATAGTGTTGTTAAGCTCAGCGGCAATCATTTCTATAAATTACATGCTTAAAATACATTTAAAGTTCAAACCAGAAAAAAGTGTAAGCAACATAATGACTCCCCTAGATAATAATCAAAATCCTTTTTAGTGCTTCAAAAGAGTTTTCCTCTGAGGCTCAAATTTGAGTCCTTGGACATCACTAGAGGCAAGGGAAACAAAAGCAAAAATGAACTATTGGGACTACATCAAGATAAAAAGCTTCTGCACAGTGAAGGAAACAATCAACTAAACTGAAAGGCAGCTTAGAGAATGGGAGAAGATATTTGCAAAAAACCTATCTGAGAAAGGGCTAGTATACAAAATCTATAAAGAACTTACCAAAATCAACATCCCCCAAACATAATCCAGTTAAGAAATGGGCAGAAGACATGAATAGACATTTTTCCAAAGAAGACATCCAGATGGCTAACGGACACATGAAAAGATGCTCCACATCACTTATCATCAGGGAAATACAAATCAAAACAATGACGAGATACTACCTCACACCTGTCAGAATGGTTAAAATTAACAACACAAGACACAACAGATGTTGTTGAGGATGTGGAGAAAGGAGAACCCTCTTGCAGTGTTGGTGGGAATGCAAACTAGTACAGCCACTCTGAAGAACAGTTTGGAGGTTCCTCAAGAATTTAAAAATAAAACTACCCTATGATCTCTACCACCCAGGAATTGCACTACTAGGTATTATCCAAAGGATACAAACATACAGATTCGAAGGGATACATACCTCCTGATGTTTATAGCAGTATTATCCACAATAGCCAAACTATGGAGAGAGCCCAAATGTCCCTTAACAGATGAATGGATAAAGAAGATGCAGTACACACACACACACACACACACACACACACACACACACACGGTGAAATATTATTCAGCCATTCAGCCATCAAAAAGAATGAAATCTTGCCATTGGCAATGATGTGACTGGAGCATTATGTGACTGGTGTATTATGCTAAGTGAAATAAGTCTGTCAGAGAAACACAAATACCATATGATCTCACTCATATATAGAATTTAAGAAAGAAAACAGATGAACACATGAGAATGGGGGAAGAAAAAAAAGAGGGAGAAGTAAATAAGTCATGACTCCTTTTTTAAAAGATTTTATTTATTTGAGAGAGAGAGAGAGAAAGCATGATCGGGGGAGGAGCAGAGGAGAACCAGGCTCCGTGCTGGGGCTTGATCCCAGGGCCTTGAGATCATGACCTGAGCTGAAGGCAGACACTTAACCACTGAACCACCCAGGAGCCAAGTGATTATGCTATTTTTTTTTCTTAGTTACTATCTTACAGACTAAGTAAATTTAATTCTAAGAAGCAAATCAGTAAGCTAAAAAGAAGCCAAGAATGATAACCACACTTTACTTGAGAGGATTATCTCAAACTGGGCGGAAGGCTATTACTGTAAAGCATGCTAAAGTATGTATGTATTTTTCATTCCTAAATGTCAAAAGGTCAATGGTCAAGAGTAACTTGTGTACTGAAATGTCAGTTATATTTAGTCATTAGGTTGTATAATAATCAGTATTATAGCAATTGGTCCCAGTTATACGCAGCTGCTCTGTAATCAACCTACATGTGACTGATTGGAACAATAATGATAGAGATGATGATGAAAGCCTGAAAATCAGTTTTTCAAGGGCCCAGATTTTAAAACAATTTACATTACCAGGACTCATCTATGGAATATATGGTTTTTAACAAGGCTGTTAAGGCCTCTAGAGATACAGCTTATGAGGAAAGAAATTTCTTTATGAGAAAAAAAAGTTTATTTTTTATACAAATCCAACAATATGAACATACATGCCCTTTGAATGTTTTTGTTCTTGAAATTATATTTTTATAGAAAATAATATGATTATTGATAAATGAAGATTTTTTATTTCTCTTAATTGAAATTATATGTTAGTAGTTTCTACTATTGAAATTATATGTTATTGTATTTTTCAGTGGGCTTGAATGCTATCAGATTTTATTCCTTCTACTCCTCCATAATTATTCAAAGTTTTTAACCTGTAATTTAATTCAGCACAGTTATTAAACATGTATTATGTGAAAATAATTGTATTAGGACCCACAGAGGGGGGAAAACTTCCCAATTTCTACCCAGCAAGAATTTATAAACATGTGGGATGTGGAAATGTGT
This sequence comes from Ailuropoda melanoleuca, assembly GCF_002007445.2. NCBI lineage: Eukaryota > Metazoa > Chordata > Mammalia > Carnivora > Ursidae > Ailuropoda > Ailuropoda melanoleuca. The sequence goes on from NC_048238.1 coordinate 60,198,264, forward strand.
GTGTACGTATTTATGTACAACTTTAATTTATGGCTATCTTAAAATATTAAACAAATAGGTGAAATGCTTTATTATTAAATGCTGATAGCTTATTATGTACCAAACACATTGCTAAGCTTTTTAGGTATATTTCCTCATTTTGTCCTTACAATTACTTTATAAGTCAGATTCTAGTGTTAAGAGGAAACTAAGACAGAAAAGTTATATCCAAGTTTCAGTTATGCACTGTGATAATAAAAGCAAAGGAGGGATGTGATATCATTCAAGTATGTAAAAATTGTCAATTTTGAGATAAGCCCTGAAGAAACCATTTGATTTCTCTACAGGAGGATATTGTTAGGATGGACATTCAAAGGCAATATAATAGGTTTTCCAAAGTTCATAAACCAAAAAAGTTTATAGTTTGTTTAAAGAATGTTAAATGCAAGTAGACTATAGTGACTAAGAGCATGGGTTCTGGAATAAAAATACCTGCATTAAAAATCTTGCTATTATCTGTATGACCTTGGCAAGTTGCTTAACTTTTCTGTGTGATATTTGACTCATCTATAAATGAAACTTGCCGTTGTACCTTCCATTTATAGTATTGTTTTTTTTTTTAGAATTGAGTGAGAGAATTCATATAAAGATCATTATACTAGGCCTGCCACATAATAAGCAATCAATGTATCATTTTATTATTATCAATAGTACTGAGTAGCCTAGGGGGACTAGTGCAGTAATGTAGCACAATTATACTGAACCTCAAAGGCATTATTTCTTCTGTACTCCATCTAGTGCCTAGCACAGAGCTGGCAAAGCCCATATTGACCTCTTTTCCTTTGAACCTTTATTATTTCAGTTTTCCATATCAGATACTCAATAAATATTTCATTTTTTCCATGGCTACTTTATTTAACAGTGTCATATCTTCTTTGAACTCCTATTCTAGGAATTAGCTGGGGCATTTTTAAAGCTTATCATATTATAGCTACATTTTATTTTTTACTTTGTACATGACTTATTATTCCAAAGAAACTTCAGACTCCTAGAGAGTAGAAAATATGTGGTAGGTAACCGTGTATTCCCTCCAGCACTGAGTGTGTTACATAGTCATTGTGATTTGTTAAGAAAGCTAGCTTGCCCCCTGCACCCCCAAAAGAAAAGAAAGCTAGTTTTCCATTGGTAAGCCACATAGGTTTTTTTGAAGATGGTTTATTGGTTGATAATAATGATAATTCCTGTGGATTACATACTTACTATATACACATAAGGCAATATGCTTTTTTTCAACATTACCGATTTTTACAACAATTCTACGAACAATTATAAAGATCTAGACAAGGGCAATGAAAAAATAAATTGTATTAAACTCAAGAAATGAAAATGATGGGGGCGCCTGGGTGGCACAGCGGTTAAAGCGTATGCCTTCGGCTCAGGCCGTGATCCCGGCGTTGTGGGATCGAGCCCCACATCAGGTTCTTCTGCTATGAGCCTGCTTCTTCCTCTCCCTCTCCCTCTGCTTGTGTTCCCTCTCTTGCTGGCTGTCTCTATCTCTGTTGAATAAATAAATAAAAATCTTCAAAAAAATGAAAATGATAATTGTAATGGAATCAGGAGAATTATCTGAAATAATTCTATGTTCATATATTGAAAGATCAGGAAAGATTCTAGAGATAGTTTTCATTACTGCTTCCTTTACCAAGTGATAATCTCACCCAATTATTCTCATTTTGTTCTTTTAAACATTTTGTATGGTGTACTTTATATCACTGTACAGTGTCCAACCTCCTAGAACTTTATGAATTTCTATTAACTAGTCCATATTACTTAACCAATTATTACAATATTAGTGCTTCTTAATATTATGTATCCAGCCAAAACTGTCTTTGGCAATGTTTTCTCTTGTGCATTATCTATCTTTGTTCTTCCCAGTTCTTTTCCTAACACCAAATAGGATATTCTCAGAGTTTTATTATTTCTTTTAATAGTTATTAACTAATCCAATTAATATGTTAGTTCTAGTCTTTAGCTGAAATCTTTTTATCTTATTTATATAACCCTCTACATGAGCATTTCCCTTTTTACGATAAAGGTCTTTGTATCTTAATAAAGGAATCTGAATGATTTTAAAAGATTTATGCAATCAAGTCTCCAAAATGGTGACAGTTTTGTATTGTTTGGACTTGATCCTTGTGGGCAGGGGACAAGTACACCATGCCCAGAACCCCACAAACCTCAAATTGTATTGTGTAAACAGTCACTTTTCTACTGATTTGTTTCACCTCCCACCTTGTCCAGCATTTCCTTCCTTTGATAATGTTTTCATGCTCTTCATTGTTACCTTCCAACACTGCCTAGTTAACTCTTGGACTCCTTCCATATTTGTCACTCTTTACTTTTTTGTTTCCATTTAATCACTCTTTTTCATCTATTTATCTATCAAATATAATTTCTTCCTGTGAATTTGTCATGATTAATACAATCTCTCTTATCACCTTATTTTTTTGAACTACAGCACTTAGATCAGTACCATAGTTTAACTGTTGGATCTTATTTCACCAATGTTCCACATTCTGCATCAAAATTTACCTTTGATGATTGATTCATATGCAAGTTCAAATGGTGATAAGTTCTTAGTAAATTAGATAGGTGAGACTTCTTTAATGGCACTGTAAGAAACAGTGATAATCCACTCCCCATTCAAAGCAATGAGAACACTGAAAAAGAGTCATATTAACTGTTTCATAACTTACGAAATTAATGAAAGGCTTGAAATAATCCAAAGAGCATTTCCTCAAGAAAAACTACCCAATATCAGGAATAAGCACACTTTCTTCAGCTCAGTGGCAATCTTGAAAAACAGCAGTCTCTCAACCATAGTGATGCATTGGCCAAACTAATAACCAGTAAATTAGCTATCTAGCAATCATCAAAGAGGGGAAAACCAAAATTGGAGTTCTTTAAAATGTTTCATCCTCAAAGAATTGCCGCTATTTGATTTATCTGGAAGTTCCTTACAAAAGTTCCATTCACAGGGCTTGTAATTGTTTGACCTGACTGAGAGCCCATTCAGTGAACAAAACTTTACTCTGAGGGTATTTATTAAACAGAATCAGTGGTAGTTACTTAACATTGCAGCTTCCAGAGGCAGCAACATAAGTTGAGACAACTGCCTATCAGGAAACTATGCTAAATGAAGGTCTAACATACTTTTGAGAAACTACAAGATAATAAGCATGCAAAGGGCTTTACAAATGCCCAGAGAAGACATGAGAAGGCCCTAATCTCTCACTCCTGTTTGACTCTGAGACCCTTTGCAAATGCTAAGGCTAGGGTAGTGTTATCTACCCCAAGCATTGAAGTCATGCTCAACACACATGAAGTCTTTGGCAAAGGATAGATTTTTTTAGTTCAAGGCATTGTACAGTCATAGCCGACCTCTAAATTAACCAAGCAAATATTTCAGTCACCAAACAAACAAAAAACAACAAAACACCAATTAAAACAAATGGGGTGGGGGAAATTTCATTTACAAAGTTTCTATGTTATACTATTTTCAATGTTCACTTTTCAAACTAAGTTACAACACACACACACACACACACACACACACACACACACACCCAGAAAAAAAATCAATAAAAACTCTAGGAGGAAGACTGTATGTTGGATTTATTGATACAAATTTTATTTTTTAGAGGTAGATTGATTGATTTTAGAGAGAGAAAGAGAAAGTGGTTGGGGGGCAGGGTAGAAGGAAGGGAGAGAAAGAATCTCAAGCAGACTCCCAACTGAGCATGGAGTCTGACATGGGGCTCAATCTCATGACCCTGAGATCATGACCTGAGCTGAAACCAAGAATTGGACACTTAACCAATTAAGGTCCCCAGCCCCCCATCTGATACAAATTTTAAATCAACTATTATAGATATGTTAAAAAAAAACTACAGAAAATTATGTCAAAAAATTAAAGAAAAAGAGGTGCTCAACACAGAGTCTGCTTGAGATTCTCTCTCCCTCTCCCTCTGCTCCTCCTCTCTCTCTCATAAATAAATAAATAACCTTAAAGAATTAAAGAAAAAGTATGAATGGAATGTTTCTCCAGATATATAATACCACTAAAAATGTAGAAATTATTTTTTAAAAAGAACCAAATATGAATCACTGGAATTTAAAAATACAATAACTGAAATGAAAAATTCTCTAGAAGGGATCATCAATCAATTTGTACTATTATGGAGAAAGAATCAATGAAGTTGTAAATAGGTTGATTGAGATGGTCCAGTCTGTAAAACAGAATAAATGAAGTATATTAAACAGATTATCAATGATCTGTGGGATACCACCAAGCATACTAACACATTTATAATGGGACTCCCAGGCAAAGAGGAGAGAAAGGAGCAGAAAGAATATTTGGGGGGGGGGGAAGGTTGAAAACTTCCAGATTTGATGGAAAACATTAATCCACATATTTAAGAGGTTCAATGAGCTCCAAGTAGAATAAATTCAAAAGCAATTCATGCCTAAATGCATCATAAGCTGTCCAAAGCCAATGATAAATAATCTTGAAAGCAGCAAAAGAGAAATGATTCATCACATATAAGCAGTTCTCAAGAAAACTGTTGATTTTTCATCAGAAACCATGGAAGCCAGAAGTTGGTGGATTAACACATTTATTTTTTTAATAATAATTTTTTATTATATTATGTTAGTCACCATACAGTACATCCCTAGTTTTTGATGTAAAGTTCCATGATGCACTACTTGCGTATAACAGGTTTAAAGTTATGAAATGTAAAGACTGTCAACCAGCAAATCTATCCTTCAAAAATGAGGGAGAAATTAAGACAATACCATAAATACAAAAGAATGCAGAAATGCAGGAATAAAAGAACAAAAAAGACATTAGACATATGGAAAACAAATAAAATGACAGAAAATCTCTACTTTATCCATAATAGCATTAAATTTAAATGGATTAAACCTTCAAATAAAAAGGAAGAGATTAACAGATGGATTAAAATATCTAACTCTATGCTTTCTAAAAGATACGCTCTGGATTCAAAGACACAAATAGGTTGAAGGTAAAAGGATGAAAAAATTATGCAGTGAAACAGTAACCAGAGCAGAGCTGAAGTGGCTATACTAATATTAGACAAAATAGACTTTAAGGCACAAAAATGTTATTAGAAAAAGGAACGATATTTTATAATAACAAAAGTGTCAATCCATCAGGAAGATATTCAATTATAAACATATATGTGCCAGAATACATGAAGCAAAAACTGTCAGAATTGAGGGGAGGAATAGACAATGTAACAATAGTATGAGACTTCAATGCCCAACTTTCAATAATAAATAGTATGACAAGGTGGAAATTAAGAAGGAAATATATTTGGAAAAGCAAATTATCTTAATGTACTACATCTTATATAAAATTCCAAGGTTTGCAATGATTTAAGCAAAATAAATTGACTTGAAATATGGGTACTTCAGGAAATAGAACAAATACTCTGAGAAATATGTTTCACTCTCAATTAGATTTGCCACATTTTAGGCAATTTTTTAGTCTTTTCATCTACTGTTCCTCTATAATTCTGTACTATAGTCAAACTTGACACCTTTCTATACCTCAAAACAATCCCTACCTTTTCTACTACATATTTGGTTTATACTAAACCCAATGCTTGGACAACTTTCCATTCCAAGAATGACTGCTGATATAATAACATGATTTCAGGAGTAATTCAAAGCCTCCTCAAGCAAATCCCTTTCCTATGTGCCACAACTAGGCAGTTGTGGAATCAAATGTTTGATGTGAAAATTGTAGGTCAAATTTTTCTTTCTTCTTATTAGACATTTTATTTTTTACTCCCTTGAGTCACTTTTTGTTCTTTATATTCTCATCAAATCTCTACTAGGTCATATAGTCCTAAAAGTTTGAGATGTGCCCTGGTCATTTCCATATCCTATACAACACTGAGCATGGTCCTTTGTGCTTAATAGATACCATATAAAATGTAAAATGAGTAAAAATGAGTGAGCAAATGAATAAAGAAATTAATGTAATCATTATAGATTGGAAAAGCAAGAGATTGTAAGAACAGAGAAGAATGTGGTGGCTACTGAGGTTGGATAATACAATGACAAAGTATTAGAGTTTTAGATAGTTTATTTAATTATATTCCTTATATATGGATGAAACTGTATATTATAACAAAATTTCATATGATACATAAATTTATAAATGATGCTATTATATTATCATCATTACCATTATCAATGATCACTCAATACCATACAACCTATTGTAAAATGCATTGCTGTATTAAGCCTTAGTGAATATATATTTCATTGTCAAACAGGGGAACATAGAGTTAAAGTAGAGTTAAAAAGAAGCAAATCTATAATAACTTGAATGAGAACATTTGATGTTTTATAAGTGAGCATTTCATTAAAATTTAGCCAAGTGATATGTCAATTATTCATTGCTTGCATTAGACCACTTATTGAGTTTAGTAACTACATGAAAGATAGAAATCTGATTTTCTTGAACTTCCCACATGGAAAATCAGGCTGTATTAAAAATATTCTGTTTTATTATAATAATATTTTTTATTATGTTAGTCACCATACAGTACATCCCTGGTTTCTGAAGTAAAGTTCCATGATTCATTGGTTGCATATAACACCCAGTGCACCATGCAATACGTGCCCTCCTTAATAACCATCACCAGCCTACCCCATTCCCCCGCACCCCTCCCCTCTGAAGTGCTCAGTTTGTTTCTCAGAATCCATAGTCTCTCATGCTTCATTCCCCCTTCTGATTACCCCCCCTTTCTTTATCCCTTTCTTCTCCTACTGATCTTCCTAGTTCTTATGTTCCATAGATGAGAGAAATCATGTGATAATTGTCTTTCTCTGCTTGACTTATTTCACTTAGCATTATCTCCTCCAGTGACGTCCATGTTACAGCAAATGTTGAGAAATCGTTCTTTTTGATGGCTGAGTAATATTCCATTGTAGATATGGAAGACATCTTCGTAATCCAGTCATCTGTTGAAGGGCATCTCGGCTCCTTCCACGATTTAGCTATTGTGGACAATGCTGCTATGAACATTGGGGTGCATATGGCCCTTCTCTTCACTACGTCTGTATCTTTGGGGTAAATACCCAGTAGTGCAGTGGTTGGATCATAGGGTAGCTCAATTTTTAACTTTTTAAGGGACCTCCACACTGTTTTCCAGAGTGATTGTACCAACTTGTAGTTAGGTGTCTGCCTTCGGCCCAAATCATGACCCTAGGGTCCTGGGATCCAGCCCCATATTAGGTTCCCTATTCAACAGAGAGTCTGCTTCTCCCTCTGCCTGCCACTGCCCCTGCTTGTGCTCTCTCTGTCAAATAAATAAAATCTTAAAAAAAAAAGACACGGGAAGATACAAAAAAATGAAGAGATAGAGAAATATGTCCCAAATGAAAGAACAGGACAAAAACAGCAAGAGAACTAAATTAAATGGAAATGGAAATTAAATGAAAAGCAAACTTTATTATCTATCAACATATGATAAAACTATAAAAAGGAGCATGTAGGTGGCTCAGTTGGCTAAACATCTGCCTTCAGCTCAGGTCATGATCCTACAGTCCTGGTATCAAGCCCCATGATAGGCTCCCTACTCAGTGCGAAGTCTGCTTCTCCATCTCTCTCTCTCTCTCTCTCTCTCTCTCTCTCTCAAATAAATCAAATCTTTATTAAAAAAGTGGTAGTAGTCATTGTAACTTCAATATTTTGGTCTTCCTTTTTATTTGTAATTTTTTTATGAGAGAGAGAGTGAGAGAGTGGGGGGCAGAGGGAGAGAGAGAGAATATCAAGTAATCTCCATGCCCAGTGTGAAGCCTGACACTGGGCTTGATCTCAATGACCCTGAGATCGTGACCTGAGCTGAAATCAAGAGTTGGATGTTTAGGGGCGCCTGGGTGGCACAGCTGTTAAGCGTCTGCCTTCGGCTCAGGGCATGATCCCGGCATTATGGGATCGAGCCCCACATCAGGCTCCTCTGCTATGAGCCTGCTTCTTCCTCTCCCACTCTCCCTGCTTGTGTTCCCTCTCTCGCTGTCTCTATCTCTGTCAAATAAATAAATAAAATCTTTTAAAAAATGAGTTGGACGTTTACTCGACTGAGCCACCAAGGTGCCCCTGGTCTTCCTTTTTATTTTTAAAAAGATTTCATGTATTTATTTGTTAGAGAGAGATAGAGAGAGTGTGCACACAGAGGGAGAGGGAGAAGCAGACTCCTGCTGGGCAAGGAGACTGATGTGGGGCTCCATTCCAGTACCCCAATATCATGACCTGAGTGGAAGGCAGACACTTAACCAACTGAGCCACCCCATGGCCCTTGTTAATTCAGTATATTAAAACTTTCCCCAAATTGCTACATAGTGATTATATATAAACAACAGAAAATGATTAAGTATATAATAGGGAAAAGATTTTTGCCCCTTTTCCCATCCCTCTTTGTATTGCTTTCTTCCTTTTTACCTTCGTCCTTCCTTTTTTTTCCTTCCTTCATTTTTCCTTCTTTCTTAATCTCAATCAGTGAATGCTTGCTAAGTATCTATGAAATACCCACCAATGTACTAGATGTAAGATAAGGAAAAGGTATATGTGAGGCATGAAAGTAATAGAGGGAGACAAATGGAAAACTCTGAATTAGAGGATATTAAAAACTATTTGAGGGAAACAAATATTCCTTGAATTGATCACTTTCTAACCATTTTGTACATCAGAAAATCAGAACTTCAGGTTACCACTACAGGAACCATCCTCAAATCTAGGAAGTAATTTATAAACCTACTTTGGATACAATAAGTATGATGCATTTAGCATACTACTTTTGAAAGTGACTGTGTATATACCTTTCTGTAAGACACTGCACTTGTTAAGTACTTACTACATGGAAAAGCACTCTTTGGGGTAAAAACCTAGCAGTGCAATTGCTGGCTCATGGGTTAGCTCTATTTTTAACTTTTTGAGGAACCTCTGTACTGTTCTCCAAATTGGCTGTACCAACTTGCATTCCCACCAACAGTGTAAAAAGGTTCCCCTTTCTCCACATCCATGCCAACATTTGTTGTTTCTTGCCTTGTCAATTTTTGCCATTCTAACTGGTGTAAGGTGATATCTCAGTGTGGTTTTGATTTGAATTTCCCTGACGGCTAATGATGTTGAACATTTTTGCATGTGTCTGTTAGCCATTCGTATGTCTTCTTTGGAGAACTGTCTGTTCGTCTTCTCCCCTTTTTTTTGACTTGATTATTTGTTTCTTGCATGTTGAGTTTGAGAAGCTATTGATCTTGGATATCAGCCCTTTATCTGTAATGTCATTTGCGAATTCTCCCATTCTGTGGGTTGCCTCTGTTTTGTTGATGGTTTCCTTTGCTGTGCAGAAGCTTTTTATCTTGATGAAGTCCCAAAAGTTCATTTCTTTCCCTTGCCTTTAGGGATGTGCCTTAAAAGAAGTTGTTGTGGCCAATGTTGAAGAGGTTACTACCTGTGTTGTCCTGTGGATTTTGATGGATTCCTGACTCACATCAAGGTCTTTCATCCATTTAGAGTTTATCTTTGTGTATGGGGTAAGAGAAAATTCGAGTTTCATTCTTCTGTGTATAGCTGTTCAATTTTCCCAGCACCATTTATTGAAGAGACTGTCTTTTTTCCTTTGGATATTTTTTCCTGCTTTTACAGATGTAGTGAAAAGAAGGGGCACATGCACCCCAATGTTCATAACAGCAATGTCCATAATAGCCAAACTGTGGAAGGAGCTGAGATGCCCTTTAACAAATGAATGTATAAAGAAAATGTGGTCCATATATACAAGGGAATATTACTCAGCCATCAGAAAGGATGAATAAGTACCGTTTGCATTGACATGGGTGGAAGTGGAGGGGATTATGATAAGAAAATAAGTCAAGCAGAGAAAGACAATAATCATATGGTTTCATTTATATGTGGAACATAAGGAATGGCATGGAGGACATTAGGAGAAGGAAGAGGAAAAATGAAGGGGGGAATCTGAGGGGGAGACAAACCATGAAAGACTATGGACTCTGGGAAACAAACTGAGGGTTTCAGAGGGGAGGGGGTTGGGGGGATGTGTTAGCCCAATGATGGGTCTTATGGAGGGCATGTATTACAATGAGCACTGGGTGTTATACACAAACAATGAATCATGGGACACTACATCAAAGACTAATGAAGTAATGTATAGTGACTAACATAACAATAATAAAAATGCATACTTTGGGCATTTTAGCAGACTGAACACACAGAGACAGTTTTCAGAATTACCTCTATATCAATTATCTATAGGTTTTGATAACTTCCTCTATGTACAAGCCAGACATCTCACCTTGTTGCGTTCCAGGCATATGCATCTCAAAAAGGCTTACCAAGTTCAATTCATAGATAGGGAAGAGCAACCCATACATTTAAATACAATGAAGTTATAGCTATTAAGACATTTACAAAAGAAGGTGCAAAAAGTTCTGTAGCTCAAGGTAGCACTAAGTTAAGCACTACTATTTGCATGCATTTTTTATGAGACTATTCATTCAACTTTTTTACTCATTAAAAACAAAAGTACTTAGTATAACAACTGTCACCATCTCTTTGGCCTAAAACAGATATTAACACAGTCCTTTAAAAAAATACATTCATGCACCAAGTGAATTATTTTCCTTTTAACATTTCAAGGCCCTTGTATTACAGAACCCAATGGAGGTGGGGGTACCTCCAGACAATGTTAAGTGAGAGATCAAAATTTATACCTGAATGCAGAGATAATCTAGGCAATATGGAGCAGTGTGTGAAGCTTGTATTCTTGGATTTTTTTGCTCTTTTCTTCCATCCATCCATTACTACAACTCTTTCTAAACATAAAGGAAAGTTATTTTAGTGTCCTCTTTCTGTGTCTAACGTAATTCATTCAAGTTTATTATTACTCTGATGTATGAAATGTGGTGTTATCTTCTCAAGGTAATTTATGTTTTAATATTTAATATTGCAAAAAGAAACCTGGAGGGGATCTGAGTTGTGCTCTGTCTTTGCCATTAAATTGCTTTGCAGTTTTGGGTAAGGCTCCACCCCCATGTGTAAATTGAGCCAGGTTGATTATTTTCACATCTCAATGAGGGGAGAAGTATATAACAATGTGAGGGAAGGTAGTTTGTAAAAATCATATGGGTAATCTGAATAAACCCCACACCTGAGAATTGCATCTTGTTACACACACACTTCTACTTGAGAATCACTAGACTAGAAGATCTTGTAGGTGTATTTTCTGTCACCAAATTCATAGCTGATAATGTATTGGAGCACTTATACATTTGTCTGTCACTCAAATGCTGATTTGTGACTCAGGAAAAATGTATAAATACAAGATTGATATTTCTAAAAGGAAAGCCTTGTATCTGCTATGATGCATAAAAAGCAGTTATTTCATTGTATGTTAACTATTCGCTCAATTTATTGGCAATAACAATTAACAATAAATGTTTATTATCAGTAATAAAATGCATGTCACATTTCTCACAATTCAATGGGATAAAACAGTGAATACTAGGGGTGCCTGGGTGGCACAGTGGTTAAGCATCTGCCGTCGGCTCAGGGCGTGATCCCGGCATTATGGGATCGAGTCCCATGTCAGGCTCCTCTGCTATGAGCCTGCTTCTTCCTCTCCCACTCCCCCTGCTTGTGTTCCCTCTCTCCTGTCTGTCTCTATCTCCGTCAAATAAATAAATGAAATCTTTAAAAAAAACAGTGAATACTAAAACAAACAAACAAATAAAAACAACAGAACTGTAGCTCCTTAAGCTCTCTATATGATTCTAAAATTCTATTAATCTCTAGTGGCCAGAATTACAAGTTCCAGACAGATGCATAAGGGAAATATCTGGGAATGGAGAGCTCTGATGGTCTATTCTAAAGCTCTCTACACTGACACCCCCTTAATTGATATTTGTATAAAATTTGCTGTGGCTGTCTTGGGATGAATGGATGAAAGTATGCATTTTATTAGCCATATACTGATGGCTGTTCTTTTTTCTCAGGTTTGAATCACAAATCTCTCATTTACAAGTTTTGTGACTGGGTAAGTCTCTACACCTTTCTTAACCCCAGTTTCTTCATGGAAATAATGTAAGGATAATGATGCCCATCTCATACGGTGTTGCAAAGATTAAATTAGCTATTTTATTGGCACTTGCTTCATAGACTCTAAATCTGAGGAGTTACATGGAAGAAAATGTGAGAGCTTGTCAAATAGAAAGTGAACTTTGTATGTTTTTTAAAAAATATTTTATTTATTTGTCAGAGAGAGAGAGTAAGAGAGCGCATGAGAGAGCACAAGAAGGGGGAGTGGCAGGACAAGCGAGAAGCAAGCTCTCTGCTGAGCAAGGAGCCCAATGTGGGACTTGATTCCAGGACCCTAGGATCATGTAAGCTGAAGGCAGACGCTTAACCAACTGAGCCATCCAGGTGCCCATAAACTTTGGATGTCTGTCTATTCCAGTGAGGTAAGCATTTAGTATATATGGGTAAGATGAGAATTTGTTACAACTCCATGTTGGGCCAGTTTCGGCATGAGAATTGATAGGAAACAACATGAGATCTCAATATAACTGATGGTTAAATAAAATAACTCTAAGTCAGCTGGGCTTTCCAGGAGTTTTCATTTCTAGCTGAATATTAAAATCACTTGGAAAAAAATAAAAATAGAAATAAATCACTTGGGATTCTTTTAAAAAATACATTCATCTGGGCTCAATCCAGACTAATTAAATCAGAATCTTTGGGAAGTAGTGCCTGAGCATGAATATTTTCTTTAAGTCTCTTTGGTAAATTTTATATGCAACCATGATTGAGAGACCCTGCATCTAAGTAATTATGCAAAGTTGTCAAATTTGACTTTTCCCCTGGGTTCCAAATGCTCTTTTCCAGGTCCTTCATATCAGCTGGTAAACAATCAGCACAATTACTTCAGAGTGAAGTGTCCTAGGAATGAATCTTAATAGGTGAAACTTCTAGTGCTATAAGATCAGACAAGGTATGAGTGCTGTCCCAGCATAGCCTTGATGCACTGCACACTAGACTTTTGGAGCTAGGTGGGTTTCCTAGTGTTCCTTAAATTTTGTCATTTAAGTATTTCACTGTCTTCTTTGTCCACGTATAAGTCTTTTAGACTATAAGAAATAGAAGTGTTATGTGCAGGTAAGCTTCCTTGATTGAAAGGTGATCTTCTACTGTTCAGGTGTTCCCTCTGGAGGCAACTGTAGCATTCTAATCAAACTATTTGGTATTTGGGATGCATTGGTTCAGAGTTATGACATAGAATAGCTCTGCCTCCCGATCATGAATGATGAGGAGTATAAAGTTATAGTTAGATAAATTGCTTTCTAGACAATGTGGGTTTTTTTCTGAGGTAATAAAATCTACTTCCTGGTTAAAAATATGGGCTGGCCATCCCACTTGCTTTGGTTAACAGAATAAAACAAATGCAACAGTGTGCCAGTTGAGAGCTTAGGCTCTTTGCACACTTATGTTTCTCTCTTGAAACTCTGACTCTCAATGAGAACATGCTGAAGTTAGTCTAATAGAAATTGAGAGACTGCATGAAGCAGTGCTATTTGTCCTAGACAAAATCCAAAGTGACCAGTGAAATGACTGAAGACACATGATCAAAGCCAACTAAGATAACTCATACCTGTTCCTGATCAGCAGAATTGCTTAGCCAATCTGTAGACTAATGAAAAATAATAAGTTGCTCTTTTAAACCAATAAGTTTTGACATGATTTGTTATGCAATAATAGCTAAATGTTGCAAATATCTTAAGATTGATTAAAATATTTAACCCAGAAAAGATATAACATGTGCACAGAGTAGGAAGTATGCAACCACTGCAATGGTTATGTTATTTCCAATTCTCTCTTCCGTTGGTGCCAGAAATGGTCATTTGGATTAAACTTTACTCCTACTCATCACACTTTTCTGACTCATTTAAAGAAAAATAAATCAGAATGATGAATTCAAATTTATTTACTCATCTTCATGACCATTATAATTAGTTTTGTGAGGGAAAAAAGTAATCCACTTTGTACACTACTGTATCTCCATACTACCTGGCACATAATAGATGCTCTATAGATCTTTGAATGTGTGAATGAATAAATAGTTGTAGTAACAAATATCTGAACACAGACGTGGCAGAAGAAATTGGTAACATTTGAAATGAAGGATAGAAGACTTTGAAAGGGTGTGATAATTTCCTGAAAATACTTTCAGGACTGCCATAGGAAAATTCATATCATCTCTTGGTTAGCAAGGAGGTAGTAAGCTCTTTATTACTTAGGTGTGTCAAGCAGAGGCTAAGTGATCATCCACTACCTCTTCTTCTGCAGAGTGTTTTCATTGGATAAAAGATTCAACTTTGGAAGATCTTGTCTACTGAAAGTTCCTGAAAATGCCACCTCAGACACATCATAGTTAGTGCCCGGTGCTTAAATGAAAATGTGTAGGATAGATTATTTGCCTTGCTGGCCGCAACATTACAAGAAGCAGTACAATGTAGCAAGTTAGAGCTGTAGAGGTTTTGGTATAAGACTGATCTGGGTTCAATTCCTGGTTGTGCTACTTAAAAAATAGCCTCAACATTATATTTAAATTCTCAGGAATTGTCATATTTATAAAATGGGAATGATAGAAATAGAACATATGATAAAGGATTATTAAATGGGTAAACTATTATGCTTAAAAAATAAGAAAAGCTTAGAAAATATTACCTACTACCTCTATTATTATGTGTATTTTGATTATCATCATAACCTAATTATTGAGAAAGATCAAGAAAATAGAACATGGTGAGAGCCAATGGGGCATTTATTTTCCAATTTATTGTGAATTGTCTCTATTCTTATAAGGCACTTGTATATGCCTTTGTGGATTTAATTGTGCAACAGTTTCCCAAAAACCTTAGTTTATCATGTCTCTTATGACAATGAAACTGCCTGCCTGGTACGTAGAGTGCTTGCCATTGCAGGCAGAAATGTCTCCATGGAAATCTCTCTTTTTATTTTAACTTTATATTTTATTTTTTACATGATTTATTTATTTGTTTATTTGAGAGAGAGAGAGAGGAAGCACGCACAGAGGGAGAAGGAGAAGCAGACTCCCCACTGAGCAAGGAATCCAATGCAGGGCTCAATCCCAGGACACTGGGATCACAGCCTGAGAAGAAGCCAGATGCTTAACCAACTGAGTCACCCAGGCACCCCTTAACTTTATATTTTAATCACCCAGTGCTAATCATGACAAATGCACACCTTAATCCCCTTTACCTATTTCACCCATCCCACCACACACCTCCCCTCTAGTAACTACCAGTTTGTTTTCTATACTTAAAAGTTTGTTTCGTGGATTGTCTCTCTCACTCTCTTTCCCTTTGCATATTTGTTTAATTCCGACTATAAGTGAAATCTTATGGTATTTGTCTTTCTCTGACTAATGTATTTTGCTTAGCGTAATATACTCTAGCTCCATCCATGTCATTGCAAATGGCAAGATTTCATTCTTTTCAATGGCTGAGTACTATTCCACTGTGTGTGTGTGTGTGTGTGTGTGTGTGTGTACACACATATATATCACATCTTTACACATTCATCAATCCTTGGACACTTGGATTGCTTCCATATTTTGGCTATTATAAATAATTCTGCTATACATATAGGAATGCATGCATTTAAAAAAATTTTGCCTGTGTCAAATAGAATTTCTCTCAAGTGTATGGTCTCAGATTCTGAAATATTTAAAACACTTAATTCTTGGGTAACCTGGGTGGCTTAGTCAGTTAAGTGTCTGCCTTCAGCTCAGGTCATGATCTCAGGGTCCTGGGATCAGGACCTGCATCAGGCTCCCTGCTTAGCAGGGAGTCTGGTTCTCCCTCTCCCTCTCACTCCCTCTCCCTGTTCGTGCACTCTCTAGCTCAAATAAATAAAATTTTTCTTCCTTTTCTGTCTTTGGGATAATTTGAGAATAGGTATTAACTCTCCCTTAAATGTGTGGTAGAATTCATCTGTAAAGCCATCTGGTCCTGGACTTTAGTTTCCTGGGAGTTTTTTGACTACTGATTCAATTTCTTTGCTGGTAATTAGGCTGTTCAAATTTTCTATGTCTTCTTGTTGGGTTTTGGTAGGTGATATGTTTCTAGGAATTTTGTCATTTCTTCTAGGTCAGACAGTTTGTTAGTGTATAGTTTTTCATAATATTCTCTTAGAATTGTTTGTATTTCTGTGAGATTTTTTTTGTTGTTGTTGTTGTTGCTGCTGTTGTTGTTATTTCTCCTCTCTCATTTGTGATTTTACTTATTTGGGCTATTTCTCTTTTTTTCTGTATAAATCTGGCTAGCTTTTTATCAATTTTATCAATTTTTCAAAGAAACAGCTCCTGGTTTCATTGATGTCCTATTATCTTTTTTGTTTCTGTATCATTTATTTCTACTCTAATATTTGTTATTTTATTCCTTTTGCTGGTTTTGGGTTTTGTTTATTGTTTTGTTTATCATTCCCCTATTCTAGCTCCTTTATATATAAGGTTAGATTGTTTGAGATTTTTCTTGCTTCTTTAGATAGGCCTGTATTGCTACAAACTTCTCCCTTAGAAGTGCTTTTCCTGCATCCAAAAGTTTTGGACCATTGTGGTTTCATTTTCAGTTGTTTTCATGTACTTTTTAATTTCTTCTTTGATTTCCTGGCCATCCATTCATTGTTTAGTAGCATGTTATTTAACCTCCATGTATTTCTGGTTGTTCCAGATTTTTTCTTCTGGTTGACTTCTAGTTTCATAGCTTTGTTGTTAGAAAAGTTGCATGGTACGACTTTGATATTTTTGACATTGTTGATGTTTTGTGGTCTAATATGTGATCTATTCTGGAGAATGTTCCCCGTGGACTTGAAAAGAATGTGTATTCTACTCTTTTAGTGTGGAATGATCTGATTATATTGGTGAAATCCATCTGGTCCAGTGTATCTTTCAAAGTCTCTGTTTCCTATTGATTTTCTGTTTAGATGATCTTTTTATAAGTGAAGTATTACAGTCCCCTACAATTATTGTATTATTGTTGATTAGTTCTTTTATGTTTGTTATTAACTGTTTGATGTATTGGGGCTCTCCTATGTTGGGTGTGTAAACACTTACAATTGTTATGTCTTCTTGTTGGATTGTTTATTTCATACAGTGTCTTTTGTTATTACAGTCTTGGTCTTAAAGTCTATTTTGTCTGATATAATTATTACTATTCCAGCTTTCTTTTGACATCCCTTTGCATGGTAGATATTTCACCATTCCCTCACTTTCAACTGCAGGTATCTTTGGATTGAAAATGAGTCTCTTTTGGACAGCATGTAGATGTATCTTCTTTTTTATCCATTCTGTCAGCCTATGTCTTTTATTGGAGAATTTATTATATTTATATTCAAAATAATTATCAATAGATATGTGTTTATTGCCATTTTGTTACTTTTTTTGTGGTTGTTTCTGAAGACTTTTTCTGATCCTTTCTTCTTTTTCTCATTTTCATGGTTTACTAGTTTTCTTTAATGGTATATTTAGATTTCATTATCTTTATTCTTTGCATATTTATTAGTGGTTTCTTATTTGTGGTTAGCATTAGGTGTGTATATAACCTCTTGAGTCTATATTAAGCTGATAGTTATTTAAGTTTGCATCCATTCTTTACTCTTCTCCTCCTCATCTTTTATGTATATGTTGTCATATTTTACATCCTTTTATTCTGTGAGTTCCTTTACTGATTTTTTACAGAAATAATTTTTTAACTGCTTTTGTGTTTCATACCTTCATAATTTCATTTTTGGTCTTTCCTTTCCACTCAAAGTGTCCTCTTTATTATGTGTTGCAGGGCTGGTTTAGTGGTCATGAACTCCTTTAGTTTTTGTTTGTCTTGGAAACTTTTTACCTCCTTTCATTCTGAATCATACCCTTCCTGGATAGAGTATTCTTGGCTGCAGGTGTTTCCCATTCTACATTTTGGATCTATCATGCTACTCCTTTCTTTTTTTTAATAGTAATTTTTGTTATGTTATATTAGTCACCATACAGTACATCCCTAGTTTTTGATGTAATGTTCCNGTTCATTCCCCCTTCTGTTTACCCCCCTTCATTCTTCCCTTTCTTCTCCTACTGATCTTCCTATTTTTTATGTTCCATAAATGAGTGAAACCATCTGATAATTGTCTTTCTCTTCTTGACTTATTTCGCTTAGCATTATCTCCTCCGGTCCCATCCATGTTGCTGCAAATGTTGTGAAATCATTCTTTTTGATGGCTGAGTAATATTCCATTGTATATATGGACCAAATCTTTTTTTTCTTAAAGATTTTATTCATTTATGTAACAGAGAGACAGCCAGCAAGAGAGGGAACACAGCAGGGGAGAGGGAGAGGAAGAAGCAGGCTCCCAGACGAGGAGCCCTATGTGGGACTCGATCCTGGAACGCCAGGATCACGCCCTGAGCCGAAGGCAGACAGTTAATGACTGTGCTACCCAGGCACCCCTGGACCACATCTTCTTAATCCAGTCATCTGTTGAAGGGCATCTCGGCTCCTTCCACAATTTAGCTATTGTGGACAATGCTGCTATGAACATTAGGGTGCATATGGCCCTTCTCTTCACTATGTCTGTATCTTTGGGGTAAATACCCAGTAGTGCAATGGCTGGATCATGGGGTAGCTCAATTTTTAACTTTTTAAGGGACCTCCACACTGTTTTCCAAAGTGGCTGTACCACTCCTTTATAACTTGTAAAGTTTTGACTGAAAAATCTATTGATCTTATGTGGTTTCCATTGTATGTAACTGTCTTCTTTTGTTGTTTTTCACATTTTTTAAAAAAATTCATCACTCTATTCTGCCATTTAGTCATAATATATCTTGGTGTGGATATGCTTTTGTTGATTTTGTTGGAAGCTCTCTTCTATTCCTGGATCTGTATATTTATTTCTTTCCCCAGATTAGGGAAGTTTTCAACTATTATTTCTTCAAATAAATGCTCTGCCCCTTTTCTCTTCTTCTTCTTCTGGGACTCCTATAATGTGATTGTTATTTAAATTTGATGGATTCACTGAGTTCCCTAAGTCTAATCTTATTTTCCACAATTTCTTTTTCTCTTTTGTTTGGCTTAATTACTCCATTACCCTGTCTTCTAGGTCATTAATTTTTTCCTTTGCTCCTTCCAGCCTGCTGTTTATTCATCATGCATAATTCTCATTTCATTTATTGAGCTCTTTATCTCTGCTATGTTATTCCTTATCTCTATGTTAATGGTCTCACTGATATCCTCCACTCTTTCCTTAAATCCAGTGAGTATTCTTCTGATCATTGGTTTATTTTTTCTTTGATAATTTTTATTTTGTTATATTAGTCACCATACAGTATACCCCCAGTTTTTGATGCAATGTTCCATGATTCGTTATTTGCATATAACACCCAATGCACCATGCAATATGTGCCCTAATACCCATCACTGGCCTATCTCTATCCCCCACCACCCTCCCCTCTGAAGCCCTCACTTTTTTCCCCATGATCATTGGTTTAAATTCACCATCAGGCATGTTGATTACATCAGTTTCACTTAGATCTCAATTCATGGCCTTGTCCTGCTCTTTCATTTGGGATAAATTCCTCTGTCTTTTAATTTTGTTTAAGTCTCTGTGCATGTTTATGTGGTTAAGAAAGTAATCTGTGTCTCCTTTTCTTAAGTGTAATGGCTTTATAAGAAAAGGTTCTGTAGTTCCTTGAAGTGTAGTGTCCCCTATTCCCCAGGGCCTGGTGCTTCTGTGAGTGTTTCCAGTGTAAGTTGTGTGTGCTCTGCTGTTGTGTCCTGGCTGGTTGATCTTTTAGGCCAGCCATCTGCAGAGGATCTCTTTGCCTCTTATGGTCTGTGTTTGGTCCCTGGCCTGAATGTGGCAAGTTTAACTTGGTGTGTTCTGGTCTGCTTGTGAAATGAAACCTGTCTCTGAAGCCACTGGAACTATGGCCATGCAAAGCTCCTGGTTTTGGAGATGCAGTGTAGGCAGGGGCTTGGGCTGGACTTCTGGTTGAGGGGCCACCATGCAATCATGACTGGGAAGGGTAGTTCTTCCAGAGAGCTGGGGGTGGGGTGGGACAGGACATTGTGTAAGCAAGTTAGGTAGCAAGTGTGGGTCTTGTGCTGGTTTCCACAGGTGTCTGTGTGTTTATGCTGAGGGCAGGAGAAGGAAATGGCTCCTGCCTCCTCCTTTTTTCCTTGGAGGGGTCTGTCCATTAATGCTGGCTATCTGGGGCACACTCCAAGTTGAGCAACTATCCTTCCTATTGTGTGGCCTAGGTTCTCTTTAGATTGCTGTTTCTACACTATATGTTCATGGGCTGTTTGCCTTGCCTTTTCTCTAAGAGTAACACCAATGTCCTCTGAGCTCTCCCAGAGCATAGCATGCTGACCTTTAAAACTCCAGACTTTAAGCCCCACTGGTTGCAAAACCTCACAAAATCAACCCTTCTCACTTTCCAAGCCAAATGCTATGGGGAATCATTTCTCCCATGCCAACCATTCTGTGCCAGTCTGTCTTTCACTCTTTTCCACAACCAAAGCTCCCTCCCCACCACAGCAGCCATGATCCATTTTTTCTCCCAAGCCCCATCTCAGTGCTTCCTACCTTCTTCAGTGTGGCCTCTACTCTACCTTTAGTTGTGGAGCTTGTTCTTCCAGTCTTCAGACTGATTTTTGGGGTATTTAGGATGATCTGATAGTTATCTAGATGTATTCATGGGACAAGGTGAGCTTAATGTCCTCTTAATCCACTGCCATCTTCAATATCCATGGGAATCTCTTTAGTCTCAACAGAAGTCTGTTTTGTTCATTGATTGTGAGACAGAGATTGTTAGTATATGTTTATTTGGGTTACACAGAAGTCTAGTGCTTATTTTGGTCAATGGTGATTACTCCTATCTCCACAATTTAGATCACCTGAGAACAAGTGAACATAGGCAGACAAGTCACCTAAATCACTTTCCTAGTTTATATGAACAATGGACTGATATTGGGCTTTTGTTTGTTTTGTTTTTATTTTTGTTTTTTGTTTGTTTTTTAACAAGTGACTAGAAAGCGTACAACTAGATTCCTGGCCTCCACTCACCCTTAATTCTCCATTAGGAAAGATCACATAGAAAAATATTCCATTTAGAAACATGTCTTTGTCAAGACGTGTTATATTTCCCCCTTTTTCTTTCTTTCATATCAAGTATTGTCTCTGTCTGTGGATACCACCTCTTACTACTACAACATTTCCATTTTATCTTGCCTTCAGCAAATTGGAAGCAATTTCTAAAAAAGGGGTTAAATAGACACAGACTTCCAATGTAATAACATATATTAGGTGGGTTTGGTGAGGCTTAAGTCCTCAAGACTGGTAATAATTGGCCTCTTAGACATGAAGTTACCTAAGAGATTTTTTCAGGGGCCAACGAGGTATCTAATTAGATACCTTTAACTGCATGAAGATGCTGAAGTGTGGGACAGGAGGAGTGGCATAGAGAAGTGGAGAATGAATATCTCACTAAATAGTGTCCAATTCATTTATTTAAAAATGCTGGTCAGCCCAAGTAAAATGCAATTAAAGCCTAGATTCTACTTGTTTGGCCTCAACGTGTGGTCCCACAAATCTCAAAGGGAAGTTTCTCAAATATTACAATCCTAGAGCCTGTAGTAAGTAGTGTTAGCATAACTTGGAACTGAAGGACCAGTCAGAATCCCTTCAGAGACTCCTCAAAATTGTAGCAATGGCCCTAGAAATCATATTCCAGGGATTGTCTTGTAGATCATCTTAATTAGGTCATGCCTAAATATAATTTTCTAAGGGGCTTCCTAAAGACCCTACTTTCCTTCCCACCTCTAAGTTTATTGCCCAAGTTGTAATGGTGATACTCTTCAGGGAGGTACTTATGTCAGCTGTGCCTTCAGTGGTTCTGTTCAAAGCCACCCCCTTTGGGGTTCTAATTACGATGAACTGTCAGAGACTTGTTTCTCACTTATGCTTAGATGCACTACTGCTTGGCCTCTCTAAGCTCTGATTAGCCTTCCTGCATGATGTGTAGGAGTAGACAGTAGATTAATGATTAAATATCTCATTTAATTTTGCTTTTGGTGAGACAACAGTCATAGTTTTTGTCCTTTATCATGTAGAAAGGCACATTTCGATACTGCTTGGGTCTTTAAAAATAGGGCCAAGAATAGCAGAACAATTAAAATTCAAGAGAAGTCATAAATTCTATTGGGATTTAGTATGTTATTTAATTCTTCTAACAGGAGCTGAATCCCAGGGATGATAGAAAAACCTGGATGTTAGTTGCCAGCCCAGAGACATGGCTAATTACAAACTGGAATTTTGTCTGACTTGGGGCCAGAGACCTCTCTAAACTGATTTGTAATGGCCTTGATCCATCCTACTGAGATAAATCTATCAGTCAACAAAATTCACCGCATTCCTATTGCACACTTTGTCCTGAATTTAGTGATGGTGAGAACCCAGAAAGAGCAGATCGAGTTGCGGCTTTTGTGAAGGCCACATCTGGAGAATTTCTCTAAAAGTGATGCATATGGAATGACAGTTCCACTTCTATTTCTATGGAGTTCTACATTTGACAATGCTTCTCCTTGTATATAGTTACATTAGATTTTACAGAGACCCTAGACTGGAAGCGTGTACTAATTTAGTGAAGCAGGGCTTGAATTAATGCTATAGAAGAATCTAACAGAATAGTGTTTCCTGATATCTCCAAATATTTTTCTCTATTATAAACTTGGAAGAAAGCTAGTGTGACAAAGTCAGTGCTAGAAATGCCTGAGGTAAAATCTGGTCATCTTTGTGCTTTCCTACCAGGCTTGAGTACAGCTGGCCTCTTTAGCAATCCATAGGGAAAGGGATGGTCTCAGGATTATCTATATGAAGGCTGCATCCCCTCCTTCCCCACTAATCCTATTCCAGAAAGGTGTTCATGAGTGACTATTGTTTTTAGTTTTAGAGCTATATTTTCTTCTGTGTAACTGCTGGCTAAAACAGATTTGTAAAGAGAGTGAAGGTTCACATATTTCAGAAAGAAGTTGAATTTTGTGTTATACGTTTAGAAGGGTCAGTTTACTGTTAATAAGGTTCAGCTTTGCACATAATTTCATTTGATGGTTACCTATCTTACCTGATTGCATGTAGAAGAGGAAAGTACTTTTTATCCCTAAATGCTTGAAATTTCATCACTGGCAAATCTTTCCTCTCTATTCTTTTCTTAATATTGTAACCTTCCTATGTTTAAGTTTTCCCCATCACTAAACTTGGGACAGAATATGTCAGAAATGCTGTGAATCTATGTTGCTTGATTGATGTAGATCAATGAAATATAAACAAGAACATTACAACTCAGTTTAGAAAGGCCTGTGCCTCAATTCAGACAAAATGCTAGTTAGTAACTAGCTGTGTTTCTGGGCAGATGATGTATCATTCCTGAGATTCAGTTCCAGTTAAAGTCATTAAGTTATACACAAACATAAATTTAACTGTGCTTCCTGCCTTTAAAGATTTCATAGGCTAGTAGAAGAGAAAGTGATTGAACTAAATAATTACAGGATTAATCAATCTGATAGCTTTATCAAAAGTCATAAGCAATTCTCCTCAGGAGACAGGCAGGTAATATAAGCTAACTATTAATAAAATAATAAGCAGTTTTGGAGAATGACAATTTATAAGTGAACATGTCCTAACTAAAGACATCAAATTTAAAATTATTTTAATGCTCTACTTGACAATATATTGTTTGTCACCTGGCTAGGATATCAGGACACTTTACCTCCCTGGAAGAAAATAGGCTATAAGTACAAGGGACAGAATTGCATGAATAGAAAGGTAAAATTATGTTGATAGCTGCACTAGACTCAATTTAACTGAGTTTATAATAAATATATGTATTTCAAATAGACTGTGGAATGTCCAATCGTGGAAATAGCATGTAGATGTCAAAAATTGTCTTAAAAGAACATTTAATGGTATACAAGATGAAGATTGAAAAGTCCTGACAAAACTCTATCTATCTATCTATCTATCTATCTATCTATCTATCTATCATCTATTATCTATCTATCTATCTATCTATCTATCTATCTATCTATCTATCATCATCTGTCACAATCCTACTACATGGACACACTCATGGAGAATAAAAGACTAAGAAAATATACCAAAATATTTGCATTAGTTTATTCTGGGTGATGGGTTAGCTACACTTTTTATATTCTTTATGTTCTTTCACGGTTCTGTTACTAAACTATATGTTGTTATAATCAGGACAAATTATAATTATATCTTAATGGACATGCTAAACCTAAAGAATGAATAAGGGGATTTCAATGCAAGTAGGGCAAAATAATATATGGTAGAGAAAGGGCCATCCTACAACCTCCAAAGTCATTATCACCTAGGCAATTGTGTAAACACAAGGCTATTTCTAGTTTAATTTTGAGCCTGTTCTAGGTAGTTTATGCAAAACTGTATGGCAACTACAAAACCTAAATCCAGTTTTATTTTCAAAGGCTGTAAACAATTGTGTGTGTGTGTGTGTGTGTGTGTGTGCACATTTGTCTTATTTTTTTGTCAAGGCTCTCCCTTCTCTGTGTACTGGTACACCTTGCTTCAGCTAATAAGTTTATTCTTTTTTTTAAGATTTTATTTGTTTATTTGAGAGAGCACAGATGGAGAAGCAGACTCCCCGCTGAGCAGGAAGCCTGATTTGGGGCTCAATCCCAGGACCCTGAGATCATGACCTGAGCTGAAGTCAGATGCTTAACCAACTGAACCACCCAGGTACCCCAATAAGTTTATTTTTGAAAACATATGTGTGCTTGTGTATGTGTGTATGTGTGCATTGTAGACTGCCCTGTAGGAATAGAACTTTCTTTAGTTAAGTACCTACTATGTTCCGGATACTGTGCTAGTTGATTTTCAAAGTTTCACTCATCTATATAAGTTAGAAAATTAGGTACTGTGTTCTGTATTTTACAGGTGAGAGAACTGAGATTCAATGAAGTTATATTACTTGCTCAAGGAAATTGACACAGTTCAAGACTGGCAGAGCAGAATCTTGAATTCACCATGTTCTGGTCACAGTCTGTGCTTCTTCCGTCATACCCATTTGGCCTCAGTTTTGCTACCCAACCTCTGAACCTTCGTTTCTTTATCTTTAGTATGAAGAGATGACAAGATAATAATGCAAGACTTTTTCAGTTCTGACCTCTTATGAGTCTGTAATTACAGCCAACCTCATAAAGCTGTTATGAGGATTCTGTGCAATTGTCTTTAAAAAGGGGGCAAAGCATGATAAAAGTCACGGTGTTATTTTGTTAAATCAAATACCATTGTCCCATACACTCACATTACAATTTCAGGGCTGCTTCAACATTCCAGCTAACAACTCTCCAACAGACAGTTGTACCTAAAGTTGTCTCTCTAGTTTCTCAGACTCCACATCCTTATACAGATAAACACATGCATGCATAAATGCTTGGTGTGTGGATGTGTGTGTATTGAGAAGCAGGGAACTTTAAAAAAATTGAAAAAATTTTTTTGTATTGTGAATGTCAACATTTAACTGAATTTTTATATATTACTTCATTTTATGGGTTTTGTTGTATTACTAAATAGGGCCTGCTTGAAGGAGCATGGAATATAAACCGAGAAATCAGCCTGAAGTAAATGAAATGTTACCTCACTCTGCCAAGATTCTTCAAGATGTTTTTAAAGTATTACCTTTAGCCTAGTACTATGAAAAATCTGCATTCACTTTGTGCTTCTGTCAGGCATTTGTAGCAGATTTTCAGATAGTTAGTTAAAAAGGAATATCCTTTCCATAGCTATTTACTACTCTTGCCCAAATTTAGCCATCCACAATGTAATCCAAATTGTAGAACACCAAAAGCCTTTCACTACTAAATTTCATGTGCTAATTGGGCAAATGTGCTTTCTTGCCTGTGTAAATGGCTTACATATGTGACCTCCAATACAGCAGGCTTAAATTAAAAACACAAAAATTATAAGGAGAGGACCTTCTGCATTGTGGACTACATTTTTTATTCTTAAAAAAATTATGTTTAAACATTACACAATTGACACATATTTTTATTTAAGTTATATTATGAATTATATATATATTTACATAGATATATAGTCATGCATTTAGTGTAACAATATTTTACATGTTCTTGGAAGAAGGGGATGTTTTAAAGGAAATTATAGGAAAATAATCACTTTGATCTGTTCATCTTTTGAAATAATGTAACAATATTTATCGTGACAGATTTTCCAAAAAACAAAGATCAAGACAAGAAGTTTCAGCATAATATTCTATTGTATATATGGACCACATCTTCTTTATCCATCCTTCTGTTGAAGGGCATCTCAGCTCCTTCCATAATTTAGCTTTTATGGACAATGCTTCTATGAACATTGGGGTGTATATGGCCCTTCTCTTCACTATGTCTGTATCTCTGGGGTAAATACCGAGTAGTGCAGTTGCTGGATCATAGGGTCGCTCTATTTTTGACTTTTTGAGGGACCTCCACACTGTTTTCCAAAGTGGTTGTACCAATTTGCATTCCCACCAACAATATAAGAGTGTTCCCCTTTCTCCACATCTTCTCCAACACTTGTTGTTTCCTGCCTTGTCAATCTTTGCCATTCTAACTGGCATAAGGTGGTATCTCAATGTGGTTTTGATTTGAAATTCCCTGATGGCTAATGATTTTGAACATTTTTTCATGTGTCTGTTAGCCATTTGTATGTCTTTGTTGGAAAAGTGTCTGTTCATATCTTCTGCCCATTTTTTGATTTGTTTATTTGTTTCTTGTGTATTGAGTTTGAGAAGTTCTTTATAGACCTTGGATACTAGTCTTTTACCTGTAGTGTAATTTGCAAATATCTTCTCCCATTCCATGGGCTGCCTCTTAGTTTTTCTGACTGTTTCCTTGGCTGTGCAGAAGCTTTTGATCTTGATGAAGTCCCACAAGTTCATTTTTTCTTTTGTTTCTCTTGCCTTTGGAGATGTGTCATGAAAAAGGTTGCTGTGGCCGATGTCAAAGAGGTTGCAGCCTATATCCTCCTCTAGGATTTGGATGGATTTCTGTCTCTCATCGAGGTCTTTCAGCCATTTGGAATTTATCTTTGTGTATGGTGTGAGAGAGTGGTCAAGTTTCATTCTTTTGCACGTAGCTGTCCAATTGTCCCAACACTATTAAAGAGACTGTCTTTTTTCCACTGGATGTTTTTTCCTGCTTTGTCAAAGATTAATTGTGCATAGAGCCGAGGGTCCATTTCTGGAGTCTGTATTCTATTCCATTGGTCTATGTGTCTGTTTTTGTGNTGTTTCTCTTGCCTTTGGAGATGTGTCATGAAAAAGGTTGCTGTGGCCGATGTCAAAGAGGTTGCAGCCTATATCCTCCTCTAGGATTTGGATGGATTTCTGTCTCTCATCGAGGTCTTTCAGCCATTTGGAATTTATCTTTGTGTATGGTGTGAGAGAGTGGTCAAGTTTCATTCTTTTGCACGTAGCTGTCCAATTGTCCCAACACTATTAAAGAGACTGTCTTTTTTCCACTGGATGTTTTTTCCTGCTTTGTCAAAGATTAATTGTGCATAGAGCCGAGGGTCCATTTCTGGAGTCTGTATTCTATTCCATTGGTCTATGTGTCTGTTTTTGTGCAGTACCATGCTGTCTTGGTGATCACAGCTTTGTAGTATAGCTTGAAATCAGGCAGCATGATGCCCCCAGCTTTGTTTTATGATTACCCAACATTTGCAGCAACATGGATGGGACTGGAGGAATTATGCTAGGTGAAATAAGTCAAGCAGAGAAAGACAATAATCATATGGTTTCACTCATTTATGGAACATAAGAAATAGCAGGGAGGGGCGCCTGGGTGGCACAGCGGTTAAGTGTCTGCCTTCGGCTCAGGGCGTGATCCCGGCGTTATGGGATCGAGCCCCACGTCAGGCTCCTCCACTATGAGCCTGCTTCTTCTTCTCCCACTCCCCCTGCTTGTGTTCCCTCTCTCACTGGCTGTCTCTATCTCTGTCAAATAAATAAATAAAATCTTTAAAAAAAAGAAATTGCAGGGAGATCGGTAGGAGAAGGAAAGAAAGAATGAAGGGGGGTAAACAGAAGGGGGAATGAACCATGAGAGACTGTGGACTCTGGGAAACAAACTGAGGACTTCAGAGGGGAGGGGGTTGAGGGATTGGGCTAGCCTGGTGATGGATATTAAGGAGGACACATATTGCATGGAGCACTGGGTGTTTCACACAAACAATGAATCATGGAACACTAGATCAAAAACTAATGATGTACTGTATGGTGACTAACATAATAAAAATTTTTAAAAAAGGAAATATAAAAAAAAGTTTCAGCATAGACAGTTGGAAGTAGGTAATACTTTAAATAAATTCTAGGTCAAAGATAGGATGGTTGCAGCCCATGTTCTATGTTAAGTTGTATGGACTTAATTCGTGATATTTCCAACACATTTAAATCATGTATTGTGATAATGTTGCATTCTGCTTATCTTTTAAATCATTTACATTACAATTTTACATAAGACAGAATATTTTTATTTTACTTCATTAGTCTATTAGAAACAACATAAATAGTTTAGAAGAAATAAATTCAGAAGTAAATAATTATATCCCTAGTATTAAATACAGTTGACTGAAACATGTTTAGGATTTAGAATAAAAATTTTCTATTTTTTAAAAAGATTTTATTTGTTTATTTAAGAAAGAGAGAGAGACAGCCAGCGAGAGACTGAAAACAAGCAGGGGGAGTGGGAGAGGAAGAAGCAGGCTCCCAGCAGAGGAGCGTGATGCGGGGCTCGATCCCAGGACCTCGGGATCATGCCCTGAGCCAAAGGCAGAAGCTTAATGACTGCACCACCCAGGCACGCCCAGAATAAAATTTCTAACCTATTTATTTATACTGATCATATTGGTAAGAAAAATAAAGGTCTGTCTTCATAAATGTCTCATTATTCTTACATGGATTGTTCTCTGCAGTAGCATTTGAAACTTTTGTTATTTTCATGTAAGGAATGGTGAACTTTAGTAACATTTGGCTTGAGGGCCAAATGTTGAAGTTCCTCTTCTTTTGGCCATCATATAAACTATTTGACATTATTTTAATTTACAAAATTTAAGTATTGTTGAGTGAGAGAAGTTTGTGCAAATCTATATTAAAAGTACACAACCGGTTCAAAATTGTGGAGTTTATAGTCAGTAATACCACCTGAGGGTAAACATGCCCAAGCTGAGTTCCTTGAGAAACAAGTCAGAGGGGAGTTATTTGTGTATTGGCCTGGTATTATTGTAAGCTTCATAAACAACCCAGAGGGAATTTTGTGGCTCTCTTCCATCTTAAGTCACTAATATCCACCAAAATATTTTTAAAAAGTGAATAGATAAATAAAAATAAAACACTGGAGGAGATAATGCTAAGTGAAATAAGTCAAGCAGAGAAAGACAATTATCACATGATTTCTCTCATCTATGGAACATAGGAACTAGGATGATCGGTAGGGGAAGAAAGGGATAAAGAAGGGGGGGTAATCAGAACGGGAATGAAACATGAGAGACTATGGACTATGAGAAACAAACTGAAGACTTCAGAGGGGAGGGGGTTGGGGGAATGGGATAGACTGGTGATGGGTGGTGGGGAGGGCACGTATTGCATGGTGCACTGGGTGTTATGCGCAACTGATGAAGCATCGAACTTTGCATCGGAATCCGGGGATGTACTGTATGGTGACCAACATAATATAATAAAAAAAATCATTTAAAAAATTTTAAAAAAATAAAAATAAAGGTATTTAACATACCTGGATAAGTGTAGTTACTTAATTTGGTTTAATTTTGCCTTAGTTGTATGCAAAATTCTTTGGTTTGATGAATTGGGAGAAAAACACCATAGAAAGTAGAAGTTGTGTTTGCAGTATTCAGCCTCCTTTGGATTAAAAACATTGTAGTAGTTCATTTTTTAATTCCTCTGACAGCTATATAGTTCAGCTGTCCTTTGCAAATGAGTGCAGTGCATTTCAGAGGAAATCCAGAAAACAAAAATGTTTACCTAACCATTTTGTGTTTATCAGGATACCATAAATCTGTTAGTGTCACATTCTTTAACTGTAGCCCTTGTATTAAAAAATATAGATTAAAAAGTAAATAAATAGGATCTACTAAGCCAAAAACTAAAAAACAAAAACAAAACCCAACTAAACTTCATTGTTTTTATTTGTTTTAACATCAATAGATTAAAAAAAATTTAAGAGAGGAAGCCTGACCATCCCAGTTGGATTATAAAATACAGCCAAACCACTACTTTAGAAGAGAAAGTACAGATATCTTATAATAAAGGGAACTGTGAATTCACCTGGGTAATCAACTTTGTGACCTCAAACCTGCTTCACTGTTTACAGGTATATTCATTTAGGTGAGACCCACACCTGGTAGTAATGATGAAAATGTGTTGGAATGTTTAAGATTCCATCATGCTGACATTCTCAGTAGCAAGTGTACAACATACCCTTGGATTGAGGATAAAAAAAATTGTTACAGTTGAGTTCCAGGTGTGACAGAAATTTACGACACCCTATTGACTATTATTTTCTTTAAGGCCTAGAATTCCTGCAGTAATTCATTTGAAAAACCTAGCAACACTGCAGTGGTTTGCAAAGACAACTAAGAAATAAGAAAACTTTGCTTCTGAGGGCATTAACTGTACAGATAATTACACTTATTAACTCATGTGCCATGCTTGTGTTTGAGGATAAGGCTAAATGGTTACTTCTCTACTGCATGTTCTTTGATATTTTCTACTTTTGAAATAGTTTCCGTAAGTGTTAGAAATAAAAGAAAAGTGGTCCATTTTCTCAATTTATTTCCTATGTTGCTCTTTCTCTTAAGCTTAATGTATGTGTCATACACACAAGTATATACTCATAGCCCACTAAAGTATGCTTTTCGGGATGTTTGATTATTTTATCTGTGTGGATTCTGACTTTTCATGGTGAAAAGTATCTATTTACAGACAAATATAAGTCAAACTTTTTTGATTCTAAATATAATATGTTTTATACAAAACTCCCAGTGAAAGCTTTTCTAATCCCCGAACTATGCTATTTTTATTATACCACCTGACCTCTTAAAAAAACAGAACAGTGTATTCACTTAATGGTTATGATAATCTTCCTTAAATGAATCACCAATTTAAGAGATAACACAAAATTCTAAAAATGTTAAGATCATAACTAATATTTTAAAAACTCAGGCTCCCTCACTTTCCTCATGCAATCGCATCAATTTAGAAACTCCTCTTTCCTTCTCCACGCAAACTATACCCATCAATCAGAATCAATGACAAAACAAGTAATAAAATGGTACTAAATACATATCTATCAATAATTATTCTGGATGTAAATGGACAAAACTCTCCAATCAAGGATATAGGGTGTCAGAAAGGATAAAAAACAAGACCCACCTATATGCTGCCTACAACAGATTTCATTTTAAACCTGAGACACCTGCAGATTGAAAGTGAGGGAATGGAGAAATATTTTCATGCAAATGGATGTCAAAAGAAAGCTGGAGTAGAAATACTTATATCAGATAAACTAGACTTTAAACAAAGACTGTAACAAGAAATGAAGAATGGCACTATATCAAAATAAAGGGGACTATCTAACAAGAAGAGTTAACAATTGTAGATGTTTATGCCCCCAAATTGAGAGCACCCAAATATATAAAACAATTAATGACAAATGTAAATGAACTCATTGATAATAATCCAATAATAGCATGGTACTTTAACACACCACTTACATCAATGGTCGAATCACCTAAGCAGAAAATGAATGAGAAAACAATGGCTTTCTATGACACACTGGATCAGATGGACAAAACAGATACATTTACAATATTTCATCTCAAAGAAGCAGAATGCACATTCTTTTACAGTGCACATGGATGGTCTCCAGAATGGATCACACACTAGGTTACAATTTAAGCCTCAATAAGTACAAAAAGACTGAAATCAAAAACAGGACAAAGAGACTGGCTTGTTATCTGACCACAACATTATGAAACTTGAAGCCAACCACAAGGAAAAATTAGGAAAGACAACAGATACATAGAGGTTAAACAACATGCTACTAAAGAATGAATGGGTCAACTGGGAAATTAAAGAATAAACTAAAAAATATATGGAAACAAATGAAAGGTAAAACACGATGGTCCAAAACCTTTGGGATGCAGCAAAAGTGGTCCTAAGAGGGAAGAATATACCAATACAGGCCTACATCAAGAAGTAAGAAAAATTTCAAATGAACAACTTAACCTTACATCTAAAAAGGCTAGAAAATAAACAACAACAAATGAACCTTAACGTCAGCAGAAGAAGGAAAATAATAAGGATTAGAGCAGAAATAAATGATAAAGAAACTAAAAAAAAGTAGATCAATGAAACCAGGAGTTGGTTCATTGAAAAAAAGTAATAAAATTCATATAGCTGTACTCAGACTTACAAAAAAGAAAAGAGAAAAGACACAAAAAAGTAAAATCACATATGAGAGAGGAGAAATAACAATCAACAGCACATAAATACAAAAAGAATTATAAGAGAATATTACGAAAATTTATATGCCAAAAATCAGACAATCTTGAAGAAATCGATAAAATCCTAGAAACATATAAACTACCAAAACTGAAACAGGAAGAAACAGAAAACTTGAATAGACCAATAACCTGCAAAGAAATTGAATCAAAATCAATCAAAAATACCCCAAGAAACAAAATTCCAGGGCTAGATGGCTTCATGGTGGCAATCTACCAAATATTTAAAGGAGAGTTAATACCTACTCTTCTCAAACTATTCCAAAAAATAGAAGTGGAAGGAAAACTTCCAAATTCATTCTATGAGGCCTGCATTACCCTGACTCCAAAACCAGTATCCCTGGTTACTGGTTCTCTATAAAGAGAGAACTATAGGCCAGTATCCCTGATGAACATAAATGCAAAAATTCTCAAGCAAACTAGCAAATTCTATCCAACAGTACATTAAGAGAATCATTCACCATGATCAGTTGGGAATAATTTGTGGGTTGCAGGGTGGTTCAATATTTGCAAATCGATCAATGTGGTACACCGGATTAATGAAAGAAAGGATAAGAACTATATGATCCTCTCAATACATGCAGAAAAAACATTTCACAAAGTACAACATCAATTCATGATAAAAACCCTCAGCAAAGTGAGGATACAAGGAACATACCTCAACATCATAAAGGCCAACTAGGAAAAACACACAGCTAATATCATCTTCAATGAGGAAAAACTGCAATCAGGAACTAGTCAGGTATGTCTATTCTCGACATTGTTACTTAACATAGTACTGGAAGTCCTAGTCTTAGCAATCAGACATCAAAAAGAAATAAAAGGTATCTAATCAGCAAAGAAGTCGTCAAACTTTCACTATTTGTGGATGGCATGATACTCTATATCAAAAACCTAAAAGACTCCACCAAAAAATTGCTTGATCTCATACATGAATTCAGTAAAGTGGCAGGATACAATATCAACATACAGAATTCTGTTGCATTTCTGTACACCAATAATGAAACAGCAGAAAGAGAAATCAAGGAATTGGTCTCATGCACAATTGCACCAAAGCCGTAAGATACACAGGAGTAAACCTAGCCAAAGAGGTAAAATATCTGTATTCTGAAAAGTATTAAACACTGATGAAAGAAATTGAAGATGACACAAATTCGGAAAAAACATTCCACGCTCATGGATTGGAAGACCAAATATTGTTAAAATGTCTATATTATCCAAAGAAATCTACATATGTAATGTCATACTTATCAAAATAGCACCAGCAATTTTCACACAGCTGGAACAACAATCCTAAAATTTGTATGGAACCACAAAAGAACCTGAACAACCGAATCAATCTTGGAAAAAAAAAAAAACAGCAAACCTGGAGGCATCACAATTGTGGACTTTAAGTCATATTACAAAGCTGTAGTGATCAATATAACATGGCACTGGCACAAAAACAGACATATAAATCAATGGTATAGAACAGAAAACCCAGAAATGAACTCACAGCTATATGGTCAACTAATCTTAAACAAAGCAGGAAAGAAAATCCAATGGAAAAAAGACAATCTCTTCAACAAATGCTTTTGGTAAAACTGGACAGCAACATGCAGAATGAAACTAGACCACTTTCTTATACCACCCACAAAAATAAATTCAAAATAGATGAAAGACCTAATTGTGAGACAGGAAACCATCAAAATCCTAGAGGAGAACCTCTTTGACAAGGGGCTTAGCACTTCTTACTAGGTATGTCTCCTGAGGTAAGGAAAACAAAAGCAAAATAAACTATTGGGATGTCATCAAGATAAAAAGTTTTTTGCACAGTGAAGGAAACAATTAACAAAACTAAAAGGCAGCCTTCAAAATGGGAGAAGATAGTTGCAAATGACATATCTGATAAAGGGTTAGTATCTAAAGTATATAAAGAATTTATGAAACCAAAAACATGAAAAACAAATAATCCAGGTAAGAAATGGGCAGAGGACATGAATAGACATTTTTCCGAAGAAGAAATACAAATGGCTAACAGACACATGAAAAAATGTTCAACATCACTTATCACCAGGGAAATATAATTCAAAACTACAATGAGATATCTCCTCACACCAGTCAGAATGTCTAAAATTAACAAACAGGAAACAACCTGTGTTATGAGGATGAGGAGAAAGGGGGAACTCTCTTAACTATTGGTGGGAATGCAAACTAGCATAGCCTCTTTGGAAAACAGTATGGGGGTTCCTCCAAAATAAAAATAGAATACCCTATGATGCAGCAATTGTACTGCTAAGTATTCACCCAAAGTACTCATTCAAAAGGATATATCATCCTGATGTTT
Source organism: Ailuropoda melanoleuca (assembly GCF_002007445.2). Taxonomy (NCBI): domain Eukaryota; kingdom Metazoa; phylum Chordata; class Mammalia; order Carnivora; family Ursidae; genus Ailuropoda; species Ailuropoda melanoleuca. Next base: position 60,233,360 of record NC_048238.1, read on the forward strand.
ATAGCAGCATATCAACAATAGCCAAATTATAGAAAAAGCCCAAATTTCCATAGACTGATGAATGGATATAGAAGATGTGATATTATATATATACATATATATATATCTATATATCTATACATAGGAATGCTACTCAGCTATGAAAAATAACAAAAATTTGCCATCTGCAAAGACATGAATAGAGCCAGAAAGTATTATGCTAAGTGAAATAAGTCTGTCAGAGAAAGACAAATACCACATGATTTCACTAATATGTGGAATTTAAAAAAGAAAACAGATGAACATGGAGGGGGGCAAAAAAAGACAGGAAATCAGGAAGCAAACTCTTAACTATACAGGACAAACTGAGGGTTACTTTTTGGGAAGTTGGCGGGGGGGAATGGTTAAATAGGTGATGGGTATTAAGGAGGGTACTTGTGATGAGCACTGGTGTTGTATGTAAGTGATGAATCACAAAATTGTGCACCTAAAACAAATATTACACTGTATGTTAACTAACTGAAATTTAATAAAAACTTGAAAAATAAATAAAACAATTTGTCATTTAAGGAATTGTTGTATATACAATGAACTACGCATTACTTTATCATATCTTCATTGTTAATCAGAGCTATTGATGTAAATCTTACATTATGTAAAGTTTTACTTTTTTGTCTCCTTCTCCCATTAGACTGTAAACTCTTTTTTTTTTATAGAAGGGGCTATTATTTACTTATGAAATTTAGTAGTGAGATTTTAACATTTAGGGAATGTTTAACATGTCCCAGGCACTATGCTCAGGGTTTCCCAGCATTATCTCATCTTCATATTAAAATGCTTAGTCTGGTATATAAACCTCATATACTTATTGTATCATAGGGTTATTAGGTACCTATGTCACTACGGAGTAGTTTTTAAGAGTCAGCATTTAAAGGCAGACATTCCTAAGGTAAAATGCTGACTCTGTTTCTTACTTGATCAGATAATTTACACTTAACTTACAGGTATGTTAAATTGCATGACGCATATAAAATTGGCATAGTAACAAAAAAAAAAAAATCTATGGGCTTAATAAGTAGTGAATCATTGAGCTTTACATCAGAAGCCGGGGATGCACTGTATAGTGACTAACATAATATAATAAAAAATCATTAAAAAAAACACAAAAAACCAACACACACACAAAAAAATAAGTAGTGGGTGCTTACAAAAACAACTGTTTTTGAGCCAGTGAAAGAACTTAGGGCCATCACTCTGAACATTAAATCTCACTTTAATTGGTCATAGGTTTTTAAGATTGAGATAAAGTTCTCAACTCTATAACACATAGATTAGTAGCTACTTGGAAAGGAAGGGTAGGGAAACATGAAACTTGCATATCAGCTTTTATGTACTTTTTTGTCTCTTTCTCATTAAATTGTGTATTTGAAAGTAAAAAACAAAACTGGTTTTCCATCAAGTAGGATATTATTGTCATCAGGAACGGTTTTTGAACTGTAATTTTAAAATGTATGTCAGATTTATAGGTACTTATGCAGTATTATTTCAAAACACCACACCCCCTATGTAATCGGGCTCAAGGAACTAGACAAGGAAAGTGAAAGATTCTGAAAGTAACATATAGATAACTTGATCACTTAACAAAAATAATAAAAAGAATCAGCAGGCTGTTCGACTTTCAGGTTCTGAAAATTTTTAGTTTAACTCCTAATCTCTTCCCTCAACTTTTTTTTTCATCACGAGGCATGTGGTCTAGAAGACTGGTGTACATTTCAGATGTGTATGTGGGTGGGAAAGCAAGAGAAACAGAGAGAGAAGATACTTCCATGTAGTTTACTTTACTATATAATGACTTGGCTTTCACGTATAGGGAAATGACACTAAGTATTTCTGGTCACTTGGCAGATCAAAGAGTAGACAAACAGCACAGGGACTGAAATGTCTCATGTCTGCTTTTTCCCTTCACATGTGTATTTCAAAACAAAAACCGGAAAAAACAGGCTTTCAAAATAGGAGACTTGGTAAGTTTCATGTGTGCTACAGCTACCCTGTTGCAGGCTTGTGTTTAGATTGGATCCAAATGCCTCACTGACAGACATTGGACAAATCCAAATAGTTGCTTCTGGATAAAGTTATTTACAGTGAAGTTTGACCCACAAGGGCAACAGAGCAGCTAAGCACCCTGGGTAATACTAACAGACAGCTCTACTTTGCTCCCGATCATTCAGATTAAAAACAAAAACAAACAAAAAAACTTTCTGATAACTTCAAAGCTTTTTTCCTCCCGGCATGCATCCTAGTTTCCGTGACAATAGGAATTTGAAACTTATACACTTTTATATCAAAATATCAGGAAACAGGACCTTAACATTTGGTCTAAGTCTCAAAAAACTTCAACAAAATTGGCCACATACCATTTTCTGTTATGGTTATAGGCCCACAAGTTCACACAATGCGAAGGAAGCAGAATCATTATTACATTGTAAGGTTGATATTAAGAATTTTGGAGTTAGACTGCAGAAAGGAAGGATTTAATTTGGGCAGCCATATGTGATTCATCAAGTATGAATATGCTTATGTAACATGTATTATACTGTATGCTTTCATTCCCAACCCCTTACACACTTGTGGCCCAAGGAGTGTCCAAATTGTGAGAACATTTTCTCAGGTCTTGGTTTGATTTAAATACAAATCTTGAGTTAAATGTAGGTTTAAATTTGGAATGTTTTGACAAAAGTTTCAGGAAGGGGTTGTAGTTGAGTAGAGATAAATTTGTTTTGTAATTGTTGATATAATGTGAGCTTTTAGAGGAAGGCTTCACTGAGCATGGGACATTTAAAATAAATATTGTTAAAGCCAATATCTCAATACAAGATGTCATCCAAGTCCCATGCCATTTTAATAGAAATATTTCTTTAAAATAATATTCAATACAACAATTTCCTTGTGCATGAAAAGAACTAGCCTCTTGTAGTTGAACTGTAACACAGAAGCTTTCTTTCCATTCATCCCTTGTCTCCTTTTATAGTAATATTGCTTTCCTTATTATTCAAGTAGAAAAAAGACAGCCTTGAAATCTGAAGGACAGACCTCCCTGATACACACACTGTTTGTAAATGAGTCTTTATACCATTGCATTGAATAAATGTTTTCCTTTTATGTCGTACATGTGATTCAAATTCTTTGACAAAAACTAAGTGTATTTTAACAGTTGTCAATAACCATAATGAGTACTTCCTCACTGAAGACAAACCTGTAATTTGGTAGTAGGAAATATGTTAATATTGTAAATCATGGTGTTCTTTTTGTTTACCTGTGGCAGTGATAACCTTTGAATTACAGCTGTGCCATTGATCTGGATTGCTGCTCATTTTACCTGGAAAATGATTATTTATAGGCTCAAAGGAACTTAATACTAATGTGAAGTTCAATGTGAGACAAATAAGGGGATATTTATTAAATGGGGTAAATTGATGCTAACTTTTTTATTTGAGGGTTTAGAACTTGAAGAAAGTTTATTACGTATCCAAAACAGTAGAAGAGAAGGAATTTCTTTAAATAGCCAGGGATAGGGGAACAACTTAATTTCAAGCCCTGTGCACTTTTTCTCCCATATTGCAGTTGTCTGACAAGTATGCCGGGATAGTGACTGAGGATCGGGAAAACATTCCTTTTTGCTTGGGAGAACAAAATGTTACACCAATTTCTTACTTAAGGAGACCAGGTCAAGAAAGTGCTCAACTCAAGGAGCACCAAAGAAACATTTGCAATGATAAATTCTGCTGTTTTTACTTCAGTAAGAATTTTCAATCTGTAGCCACATAGAAGATTTAACTTCCTTTAAAAAAAAGAGAGAAAATAACAGATAATAAAAATGCTACTGTGCATTTGAAGCATCCCTGAGAAAACTGACAAAATTAATCTTTATATAAAATTTGAGATTGTTTTTCCAATTCCTGTCAGGGGGCTCTGGAAAGATTCCATACTGAAATATTTTTGGAAAACCAGAAATAATAACGGGAATTTTTTTTTTCATTTTCTCCTCTGAAGATCTAATTTATTTTAATGACATGAAAACTGGTAGGTTTTTATGTAATAGTATATGAATATATTTATTATATTTCTAGTAACTCAGAGACCCTTCACTCTACTAAAAATCATAACCAAATAGCAAATCCATAGAAAGAGACATTTTATCTCATTTAGAATAAAAGAGAGATTTCTGAGTTTTTTCCCTCAAAGTTATTGCCTGGTAGAAGAAGAAGAAAAAAAGAGTTTAGAAGGTTAGACACCAAAATGTTAACATTAAGTACTTTTATGTACTTCTTTGTACTTGGTACTTACCTGAATTTCCTGTATTTTCCAAATATATTAGTAGATGAGTAAAAGTTATTTTTTAATTGTTGGTCTGATGTTATCATATACTCATTTTCTTTCCTTCTGTATGTACCATTTGAACCTTTTAGAAGTTACCATTCTGATTCCCAATTTTGAGAATAGTGAAGTAAATAGATAGTAAGTGGAAGTGAAATGTTTATTCTTCCTTATATTCATACTAAAATATTTCTTGTACCTCTCCAATGTACACTCAGCTAAGTACTCTGTGAAATGTAAAGTTTAAGACAGCATAATCCCTGATTTTGAGGAACCAAAAATGCTAGAAACTTTTACATATATCTGTAATAGACATATGTGATGAGAAGTTGTGGAGCAAGCTCGGTGTTTAAGAGAAAGCCATGAATACCAGATAAAAAATTTTGATTTTTATCTTGTAAGTAAAGATGAGATTGAAAGGTTTTAGATAAAAGATATGATCAAAATGATGCCATAGAAAGATAATTTTCTGGCCATGCTTGCAGTGCTGCATGAGAATAGGTGGGAGTCTAGAGTAAAGAGGCCATTTAGGGAGCTATTGCAATGTGAGACACTAGAATCACAACAGTCCTGTCAGTGTGCAAACACTGAGAAAGAAAAATCAACTAGTTTCAGTGTTTATATTGCTGTGGGGGGAGACTGGAGCAGGGAAGGAGGGGAATGGTAGCTGGCCACACAGAGAATTGAAACAAAACTATCTCCGAAGTTGTCAACTTTGAAAGACTAGGAAAATATTGTCACTTGATAAATAAAATTCCGTGCCTCCAGATGCATAGTGCTAATGATGAGTTTCAGTTTTAGCAGGAAAGTTTACAATTGAAGAAAAGGAAAACAAATTCCAGGAATTCTGTCCCTTGGCAATGTAGTTTAACAAAAAGACCCAGGCAAAGGCATTAGGAGCCTAAGGTCATATTTTTAGCCCTATCACTAGCCACTTTTTTGTGCCTCCCTTTCTCTGTCTGTGGACAGAGTGTAACCATACTTCTCTCACAGGGATATTCATTGAGAGATGGGGCAAGTGATTAGGCTTCCTCAGAAGGAAATAGACATAGAAATCCTAGTTTCATTATGCTCTGCTCAATAATAACCTACTCACAGGGTAGCAATGGCAATGGTTGAAATATCTGAGAAGCAGTGCCTGGAGGAAACAGAACAAGACTCTTTTGTGAGTTAAAAAAAAAAAAAGAAAAAGAAAGAAAGAAAGAAAGAAAGAAAGAAAGAGAAAGAAAGAAAGAAAGAAAGAAAGAAAGAAAGAAAGAAAGAAAGAAAGAAAAATTAAAAACAAAATGAAAAAACAAAACAAACAAACAAAAAAACCAAAAACAAAACCCCGGCCTTTTGAAGAGGAGAGAGAGAAAAGTAAAATCAAAAGAACTCCTTAGTGCCCTATTGGTGATCTCAGGGTCTAAAACAGTTAATGCATGTCTCTAAGCACCTTTTTCTTTCCTTTTCATTCCCTAAGCTGGTTAGATACATAAAATATTATAGGATGTGAAACTCATATTCAGGGGTACCTGGAACAGGTTGTGTAAATAAAAGAGGGAAAACCTAATTGCATGGTCCTTGGAAAAGGACTTTTGTAAAACCTGTTTGAAATTTTTTCTCTAACACAATTGAGCCTATCTTGTTCTCTATGGATAATTCCATTTGTATTTTTTAATTGCTATAAAGAAAAGATTAATATTTCATCTTTTAGACTATTATTTCAAACTTTCATTAAATTTCAAATGAGCAAAATTGTGTGGGAAATAATCTTTTTTTGTACAAAATCAAAATGAGGAACTAGGATTGGAAATGTTTTCACATTACCTTCATCAGAAATTTACATTCAGTTGTTGATTTTTATAAAGCAAAAACAGGCTGATAAAATTATATACCAAATCAAGAGTATAAATGTGCTCACAGATTTGATCCAAAAAATGCCATTTTAAGAGAAGTGTTTGTATTTAAAATAGATCCCTGATTATACTCACATTCTGTCCTAATTATCAAATTGCTCAGCATTGGTACAGTTTACCAAAATACAGTGAAATCCTACAGGAAAATGTGAGTTCCTAATAAGAGCAAGCTGATTTGAGAAAGTGATGCATTCTCATTTGTTTGCTTCTCATGGTGCAGAGGGGAAACTGGAGGATGGCAACTTAAGTTTTCATGACGCATTTATCAGATCACAACCCAATTTAAGACTCAAAAATAAGTTCACAACATAAATTGAGGAAAACTAAAGCTTATTCACTTTAATAACCATCAGGATTGAAGATAATATATTAAAATTGAAATGGGAAACCACCTGAAGAGTCAAGATAAGAAAATAAATCAGAAAAATTTCAATTGAAAGCATTAAAATTAGTGTTAAAGAATATAATTTTCACAAAGGATTAAAAAGAGGAAACTACACTAATTGAAAGTGTTAATGCACAGAAAAATGGAGATAGAAATCACGAAACAACAGCAAAAAGCCGTCTTTGCATGTAGCAGGGTTTTTTGTTTTTTTTTTTTTGGTTACCATTCTATGTTTTTTGCTTAGAAATAAGCAAACTCATAATCTTCCTTAAAGTAATGCATACAATAAAGGCAACACAACTAGGAAAAATATGAAGATTGAAAGAAGCTTTAGGAGAACATTTATTTTTTTATTTTTTAAGGGTATCTTAATTTTTATTTTTTATTTATTTTTTTATATTTTTTATTGTATTATATTAGTCACCATACAGTACATCCTTAGATTTTTTAAAAATATTTTTTATTATATTATGTTAGTCACCATACAGTACATCCCTGGTTTTTCATGTAAAGTTCGATGATTCATTAGTTGCATATAACACCCAGTGCACCATGCAATACACGCCCTCCTTACTAGCCATCACCAGTCTATCCCATTCCCCCACCCCCTCCCCTCTGAAGCCCTCAGTTTGTTTCTCAGAGTCCATAGTCTCTCATGCTTCATTCATTTAACTTTGGTCTTTCTAACCTAACTTTAGGGGGAAAAAAAGTCACTCAGATCATTGTTTCCATTGTTGAGGCTCATTTCATAACTTAAACAGAAACACCTCCATACTTGAAGGAAAAACTTAATCATAATATCTGAGATGAGGGTGATTGTGACCAAAACAATCTTTCTAAGTACCCCTCCCAAAATACATGACTCTATTTATCTGGGAAAATCGTACACATGCATTTCAAAATAAACAGCTTTTTATTTTATGGGGAACTGGTCACAGTGAACTTGGGTTGCAGAGCTCCCTCTTTGGACAGCCAAAAAAGCAGTCTCCGGGACTTAGAAAGTTAGGCTCACTTGTTTTATTGACACCGTGTTTTCCACATCTCGAAATAGCTCCCCAAGGTTCTAGCTCTTCCACTTAGCAATATTTCTAAATTATTTCCTTTTATCTGTCCTCTCACTTAGCAAACATGCAAAATACTGAACCAGTTTAAAAAATGACCAAAGCTTCTGATATTTTAGAAGTCTTTTAAATAGAAAGGATTTTTTTAAATGCTAGTGGTAACTAAATAGTGAAATCTGATGCTAAAGAGTATGGTTATTTTAACCACTGGTACAATTCCTGTGTGTGGAGGGTGATGGCTCTACATTCCTGCACCCCTAAGTAGTGGGCAGAGTGGACTTATTTTAGGGGCACTTAGGCCACCTGAATGTGGTCCTGTTCTTCCCAGATAATTCACCAGGATGCACTGGCATTCAAAACTCCTGAGCATAAGCAGCAAATATTTGGCAACTGTTGTGGTCAGGATGTGTGTGTGTGTGTGTGTGTGTGTGTGTGTGTGTGTGTGTGTGTATTCACATGCACAGATGCATGAAGTATGGTGTGTTGAGAAAAATAGACCAGTTTCAGCTGGGAGCCAGGCATTCCTTAGGCAATAGCAAGAACTAAGGAAGAAACAAGGGACGCTCACTTCCTTTATGCAGCCCAGGAGACTGCTGAGTTATCAACAGTGTTCCAGCCAAGGGCAGACTCAGAAGGAGAGCTACCCTCCTTAAGGTCCCTAGGACCCTATTTCTCTGAGTTCCGCAGGGGATAGGAGGTCTATGAAATAAATACAGTGCCACCTTAGAGCAGTGCTGGATAATAAAGTAATTTTTTTTGAGGATTCTAGCATCCCATTTATTATTTCTTATAGAACTTTCCTTCCTTTTTTCCTAGCCCCTGTCTCTCTTATTTCTAGCTGCTTCTCAATTAATTCCTATTAAAGGACTCTCTGATAATGAGTATCAGTTGCTCGGTAGGATCCCTTCCGAAGGAAATAGGAAAGTAGAGGCAATTAAGTCCTAAAATGTGTAGCTGTTATTTGAGGACCCACAAAAATCACATCTCATAGACAGATGGCTACTGACTAATCCCTATGCAAAGTCCTACATAAAATAATATCTTTGAACCAAGGCAGAATGCTACAGTTTGTGGACAAAAAAGGAGCTCAATAAATTCTTTCTGAGTTGAAATAACTTGGCTACAGACCTAAAAAAAATAGTATATGAGTCTCCTTAGCTTACTTATAGTTCACAAAGTATTACTCATATGTCCACGGAGTTTTAAGCATGAACCTAAGGATATTATTTTCATTGAAGGACATCATGCAAAATACACAAATTAATTTATGTAACTATCCTGTGGTCAGGGGCCCCAGCTTCCTGTTTGGCATGTTTTTGACATGGTATCAAGCAGTCAACCAATCATTAAGCTTGCATTTATTACTTCAGACCAACAGTTCCATGAAAACAAAGTTGTTTTATTAGATTTATTCTTTGGCATTTTGGCTTTCTCTAGAACTCTTGGTTGGAATTTTTCTAATTTCTTCTATTTTTGCTACCTAAGTAGTTGGAAGGCAAAAGCAGGAATGAATAAAAGGATACACTAGTTGCAAACATTTTTTCTCCGGTATGCTCAGAACCACCATTCCAAAAGTCTTCCCGAAATTTTGAGAGATCTGAGGACATAGAGGTCAAGAACAAGTTATTTGGATTGTGCTTTATATGTATATCTATCATATATCTATCTATTATTTATAATCTATTTCCATAATATATTTATCCTAAAGGTTTTTTAAAAGAAAAGCACTGAAGTCAGTTTGTGTGATCCCTTTAAAGCCAATGAAATAAGTTAGTCCTGGGCTTTAAAAAGGGAAGAATCAGGTCACATATCACCATAGGAGAAGGTGCCTGATTAGGTCATTGTTCACCTCCCTTATAACTTGCTTTCCAAATATCCAGAAGAAGTGGAAATAAAAAGCAAGAAGACATTAGCTGAAGGCTCAAAACCTCAGAAAATTTCTGTATATATGAGAACTTTATTTGATACTAACTCATTCCTCATATCAAACCACAGTAAAATATCAATGTGTAGATTGGGAGGAAATGCTAAAGGAATGAAGACAACAATGACAAATGGGATGAAACCCAATAAATAAATGATTTAACTGTCATCAAAATGGATTATGTGTTTAGGGAATATTATTTCATCCAAATAGAGGAGGCTTGGCTTGCATTTCCACTGTTAATATTTAGTCATTCTCTCCTTGGGTACAGAAGGGTCAGTCAATCCAAATTACCCGTCCTACAGGGCTCTCTCTCTGTCTCCTGCTTTTTGTTTGCCTATTCATTACTTGCACAAAGCCCAGCCTATAGAAGGAGTGGCTTGGGGGCGCCCGGAGGCATCTCACAACAATGGCTTTGAGTCCTCAGTTTAACTCTTCAACTGATTAATATTCTGTGTAGCCAGAAGCCAGCCCGACTCAGGGCCGTGGCTTAAAGAGCAGATGGATTATAGCCACTGCTCCTCAATTGATTCATTATTTAGGCCATTAATTTTCTTCTCACCAAAAACATCTGGCGTCTGATGCTTGGGGATAAACTGATATTAGCTTCAAGCAAATTTAATAACAGGTTCATCATCTATGATTGCAGGTTAAAACCACAGACAAGAGTTCAGAAAGTAAGCAAGTATTTCAAAAGAAAAGATGCTGAATAAGCTGCTCAGTTTAGAAATATTTCAGAGAAAGGATTAATTTTGCTCTGTTATCTTTCAATAAAATTCCACTCACTTTTTGTATTTTGTATTTTTACATTACTAATAATCTTTAATAAGATAATAAATATTAAAGAATTTTAAAAATTATAAAGTGTGACACAAATGTGAGGTTGATTTATAATTGTTATTCTTGCCTTCAATTCTTTTTAAAGCAGGTGGTAAGAAGGTAAATAAATGACATTATTATTTTAGATTATTGGATTTCTAATAATATACTGAATATATCTTATGTTTATATCCCATGGTAATTCATGTTTATTGGCCAGATCCTTTATACTCCAGATACTACTAAACCACATTTTGATCATTAAGCTTTCTTTTGCCAAAATAGCTAAAGGGTGCCTGCTATGATTCTATTACTCCTTTCTAAACCTTTTTCCTTCCTTTGAAATGAAAATTTCTCTTTTTAGTGTCTCAGAAGCTTTTGCCAATCCAAAAACTATTCTGGGGAAAGGTTCTACTATTAGTCATTTACATATTAGTATAAATGTGTTCTCTCTCCTATAAAGGATTTGTAGTTAAAGACTAAAATGAAAGTATAAAATGAAAGAACTCTATCAAAAGAACTTAATAGTAAAGGGATAAAAATATAAGTGCACACACCTACGTGTATATTATTCTGTCACTGGATACCTCCTGCCATACCAGAACACACGCTTATATAGATGACTGGCAATTCTGCCTGTGTGCCTAGATGTCCGTATTGGCTGCAGGTAGGTATTTCGCATCAATCTGCAAGAAGTTAAACACCCAGATTGGTTGCCAAAAATAAACAGTTGTGTGGGGGCCTAGCTAGACATTCACAACAGACATCTGGCTTGGACCATCCCTGTGGGCTATAGCTTCAACATGTTTCCTCCCAGCACCCCTCTGTCCCATCAATGCCTGCTGAAAGCTGCTCAAAGGTTAATGTTTTAAGAGAGGTGAATGAGCCTGTAGTGAACAGCCTCAGATTTGTAAACAAGCATACCCTTCAGCTTCTAATTCAGTAGAAACTGTGAGTCAATAACAAAAGTTATTTACCAGGCTAGTAAAGTCCCAGTAGAGATGATTGGTTATTTTTAAGGGTCTGAATCCCAAGCACACACACAAAAAGATATTTCAATTTAGTCAAAGCCAATTAGACCTTTTTCTCAATTCTCCATGAACAGAGAAAAGGGGGATCCCTTCCTTCCCCATCTTCCCACAGTTCTTTTCCTTCACTCTTTTGCTCTCTATGCTTCGATATATTTCTCCTTTTCAAGGAGAAAATGCCCCAGTGTGTGCAAGCTTTTAGAAGGTATAATGGAGGGTAAGGATGAGAACTGCACCTGTCTTTCAGGGCTTAAGTCCAAAGACACACTTTAGGGGCATTTTCAAGACTGGGGCAGCCAAGGTCATTTTTGAGGCAAAAGTTCAGTTAATTGGTCGTTTTGACAGTTTGATTAATTCCTCCTTCACAGGTCCTTCAGCTTACTGCCTATCACTAAGCACCCCATTTCTACCCCCACCACCATTTATGGAATTCCCAGAGTTAATGCATTGCTTCAAAGGTGTGGAGAAGAGTAGTTTCTAGATGTAAAGATTTCACAAGCCAGTTCATCTCCAAGAAAAGATTATTTGAGCAACATAAGGTTGAAAGGCTGCTAACTTTGCATTCAGCCAAATAACATATTTAATGCTGTGTACTTACACTGTGACTCCATATAAGAAAGGTTATTTTAACACCAAACAAAATGTAAGATTGACAAAAATCTCAGTTAAACAAAAAGCTATTTAGTTTTACATTACTCACTTCATTGTTCATATATATATATATATATATTTTTTTTTTTCCATTTCACTGTGACACAGGTCTGTTGGTGTCTAGATGAGGATTGGCATTTGGTAAAACTTGTGTAGACATTATCTAGATTCTCAGTGGACAGATGAACATAAGTCATGGAATCTATGTCTATGATATTTACATTCACTGTTTGCTTAAAGTTGCTATACTGGCTGCTGAATTAAAAACGGCTTAACACATGAAATTGTGATTAACAGAAATGGCCTTGCTCATGGATCTTTATTGACCTGTGTATTTTATAATTTGAGTAGTACCATAAAAATGCCCTGTCCCTGATTACAGTGTGCCCTTATTTAAATTTTTCCATTGAGGATTCACTACTTGGTGCTAAAAACACATGTTCTCTAAAAATTCAAATATTTTTGGAAAGTTGATTTTATACTATAAAGTATCATCAGTTGCTTGTACTTTTATGTAAAAAGCTTTTCTTCTAAAAATTAGCTGTGCTAAAGACATTGAAAAAGAAAAGTTTTTAAGTTCTAAGGACAAAGTTGAAGGACTAAAGGATAATTTTGAAACATGGAGGAGAAGGGTAGAGCTCTGATCTGGATATCTTTAAAGTCTGAGTATTCTAAGAACCTAGAAGGCAAAGTATAGGAGGTAACGGAAATGGGAAAGCTCTAATCTAATTTTGCCAAAGGTATCGAGACTCTAGATAAAATCTTAAATTCCCCATTTGTAGAGTTTTCCACTCTTTTTATTTATTCTGTCCTCTTATTCATACACCAAATATTTACTGAATATGTGAAGATAATGAGTAGTATTCTTTATGGTAAACAAAATAGTTTTCTACATACAATATAAGAGTGCATACAGAGCTAATTTTAAACCTTCTTAATAAACCTCTCTAGGGATCAACCTGCTGTTGGGTATGACAGCTCTCCAAGGTCACTAAGTACTTCTGTATCCCATGCCAGTTCTCCTTTTTACAGATATTCACATCAAGGACTTTATAACCCTGGGAGGGAAGGGTCTTGCTCTCACTGAATTTAACCTCCTTTATCTGGTAGACCCTATAGTAGGAGCATATGTATCTGTAGCAAAGTTCAGTGAAAGCAATCTGTCTTGTATTTTGCTTTAGTTTCTTGATAATTGGTCACATATACTACTCTGAAAAACAACTGTTCACTAAGATGAGAAACCAACTTCTAGGTCTCTCAAATGACCCTTTGCCCTCCTTCCCAAAAGTTTAAGAATGTGGGGCTTGCCCTGACTTCTGGTTCCCTTAAGATAGTTAAGTATGTTAAATTATACTATGACCCTTGGCCGTATTCATTAAGCCCTAGAGAGCCCTTGATTTCTCTTAATATCTTATTGATTCAAATTAGTGCTTAGTATATTGGCATTCAATATATGCCTGGTACATATGATGAAAATGAATCTGATGTAATTCCTTAGGTATTTGGGATGAGAGAAACATAATCAACCAGCTACTATGTAATAGAATGGTCACATTCACAAAGTACAAAATGAAATATTGTTTATCATATGATTCCTTCATACTGTCCAGATTTTACTCAGCAATCTGGGAAAAAAGGAAGATTAGTGTCTCTTCTGGCTGAAGTTGACTCTCTGGAGAATGTAGAAAATCAGAATGATGGAGCAAACATTAAACAATTGTCTATTTTCCAACTACTTTTCATGAGCTTCATCAGTCCTTCACTGCCCCTAAAGGGTTATAAATGAGATGTTAATTCCAACTTCCCAAACTCAAATATGATCTGATTTTGAAAAAGCCCTCTTTCTTTTGGACCCAAATAACACATATTTTAACATTAAACTCATTAGTCAAGTTAAGGTTGTCAGATAAAATGTAGGACATTCTGTATTTTCATTTGGTGAATCTGGCTACCATAGAAAGGGAAAATGTGTGACAGTATAGCACAGTGTTGAAGAAAACAGGCTTCAGTGTCTGACAGGCTCTGGTTCAAACCATGGCTTTGACATATAGTAGTTACATAACTTTAATAACATCACTTAACTTGTCTAAGCTTCAGTGTCTTCATCTGTAAATGGAGATGATAATATTTAGTTCATTGGGTTCTCTTAGAATACATTAGATTATCCATAAAAATTGATTAGTTAATAATAACTGTTGTTTTTGTTTTCTTTTCATTGAGTGTGCCTACCTCATAACAACTGGAACCTAAGGATTATAACCCTGAAGTAAACAGGTGACAAAAAAAATGAAATTTAAGAGAGAATTTAATGAGTGCTGTTCTCTGGCTGACTCTGATAACTGTCTGAATCTCCGAGAACAAATTTGGGAAAGCAGTGTTTGTTCAGTCTTGAAAGGGGCTACCTTCAAGCATTTGAATTAGCCATGTAATTCAGTATTGAAAGGGGCTACCTTCAAGCATTTGAATTAGCCATGTAATTTAATATTACTATTATAATTTACAATTATACTCAGGTAGCACTGTCAATGTCTATGTGAGTTTTTTTTTTTTCCTAAACGGCAATGCAACTTTCCAGAAATCATTAATTTAGCCTTGTGTTTCTCAACCCTTTCTTTCACACATTCATACATACCTGATAACTACATGTACTCATAACCTCAATGCCACTGTATTAGTTTTCTAGATTTCCCATAACAAAATAACACAGACCGAGTGGCTTAAAAAACAGAAATTTATTTTCTCACAGTTCTGAAGGCTAGAAGTCCAAGATCAAGGTGTCTCTTCTGAGGCCTCTCTCTTTGTGTTGCAAGTGGCCACCTTCTCCCTGTGCCCTTTCCTCTGTGTGTGCATTTCCTTCCCTATTGTCTCCCTTTGTGTCCAAATTTCCTCTGCTTATAAGCACAGCAGTTACATTGGATTAGGACACATTTTACCCTCATTTTAACTTAGTTACCTCTTTAAATGCCCTATCCTCAAATACAGTCATATTCTAAGGTACTGGGGGTTAGGGCTTCAATATACGAATTATGGGGGGTGGGGACACAATTCAGCCTACAGCAACCAAAAGTCATTGACTTACACTTACCATTGCTTTTACATTGCTCAGAAGACAAGAATATAGTTTAGATGGAGGAGGCTTTTCAGCTACTTGAAAAAAAAAATGCATGTTATCTTTTCTAAACACAATGTTGATTACTACTTCATGGAAATAGCCATTGGACTGAAAAATTAATGTTGGATAGCCCATGCTTAATTTGTCCTAGAATGCCATTGGCCATATCATATTCCTTTTTAATCATTTTTCCCTGTTCTATTTTGTTTTAAATATACTTTGTACTTTTAGAGCAGTTTTAGTTTCACAGAAAAATTGAGTGGAAAGTAGTTTCCACATAGCCCTCTCTACCCTGACAAACAAAGCCTCCTCCACTATTAACATCCTGCATGAGGATGACCTATTTGTTATAATTGATCAGCTTGCAAGGGCATATCATCACCCAAAATTCAGTTTCTATTAGGGTTCACTTCTGATGTTTTACATTCTATAAATCTTACCCAATGCATAATGTCATATATTCCCCATTATAGTATCATACAGAACAGTTTCACTGTCCAAAAATCCACTGTGCTCCTCCTCTTCATCCCTCTATCCCCTTAACCACTGACAACCACTGATCTTTCTACTGTGTCCATAATCGTACCTTTTCCAGAATGTTGTATGGTTGGAATCACATGGTGTGTAGCCTTATCAGATTGGCTTCTTTCACTTAGTAATATGCAGTTAAGTTTCTTCCATGTCTTTTCATGGTTCAATAGCTCATTCTTTTTAGCACTGAATAATATTCCATTATCAGTTTATTTAATCATTCACCTACTAATGGACATCTTGTTTGTTTCCAAGTTTTGGCAGTTATAGATAAAACTGCTATAAGCATCTGTGTCCAGGATTTTGTGTGTGCATAAGTTTTCAACTCAGTTGGGTGA
Organism: Ailuropoda melanoleuca; assembly: GCF_002007445.2. NCBI lineage: Eukaryota > Metazoa > Chordata > Mammalia > Carnivora > Ursidae > Ailuropoda > Ailuropoda melanoleuca. The sequence continues at coordinate 60,249,460 of NC_048238.1, forward strand.
AAACCAAGGAGGATAATTGCTAGATTGTACTGTAAGATTTTTGTAAGAAACTGCCAAACAATCATATTATTTATAGTTTATTTTATGTTATTTTTGTAAGGAAACATTGGAATATAAAGACAACATATGAAACCACAAATACCATGCTCAGAATGCATCCATAATAAATATATGGGCCTAGAGTCTACAATCATTGTCTAAAATTCGAACAGAGCAGTATTTTATAACTATATAATTTGAGCATAAGTAAGACAGATGGCCTTGTTAAAAAGGTACCATAATAATTTAGGTATCATGAGTCAATAGAATTATAGGTGTAAAAATAGTTTTAAAGATTAACTTAAATTGTATTGAACTAATTTTTTCAATTTAAATTACTCATGAATGCATCTTTTTTAAAGCTTTTTAAAAAATTGTTTATTTGAAAGAGAGAGAGAACACAAGCAGGGGAAGGGGGAGAGGGAGAAGCACGCTTTGCCCTGAGCAGAGAGCCTGATGCAGGGCTTGATCCCAGAACCCTGGGATCCTGACCTGATCCAAATGCAGAGGATTAACCCACTGAGCCACCCAGGTGCCTCTCATGAATACATCTTTATTCATATTAGCTTTAAATTTTTCAATTTCTTTCCTTTTGGTCCTCACATTTTTTGATAGCTAAAGAAACTTATAGAGAAGTTAAATCATCTCTTCCTTGATCAAAAGTCTTATTTTGAGAACAAACTGGAGCTAGAATCCAGGTCCTTTGACAAGTTAGCCTTATCTTACCTCAATGCTTACTGATAATTTCACTTTTATGAGAAAACTTGATTCATAAGAACTGAAACTCTTAGCTGATGTTCTCATTCAAGATTCATGCAACATAAGAACAGGGAGGTATATGATTTTTTTCCATGGAGGCATAGCACCTAAAAGAATTCCAATGTATTTCTGGAGTTTGTCTTTCTTCCGGAGGAAAGATTAATAATTTTACTTAAAATACAAAGAATCAATGGCATGCTACTTTGATGTGAGATCTTCATTCACTCATTTGCTTGGTTTCCATGTCAAGAACATAGAAACTTTTGGTATGTAATCGATGCAGTATAAAAAGTATTAACTTTTAAACTCAGTAAATGAAAGTTTTGTAGGACCAGTATTATGTGGGCTGGTGCAATTCTTTTAAACTTCAGGCCCTTCATTAGAAATTCTTATTAGAGTCACTAATAGGCAGATTGATTTCCTCAAAAGAAAATATCTAAAACAAATTGGAATTAGACCGCAATGAGTAAAACAAAGACGGTCCTACCATTTTCACTGTGGCAGTAAAATTGTCCACAATACTAGCCTAATCCGATGATACAACTGTTATCATTAGTAAACTATTGCCTGTGTGAAGAAAGTGCTATTCAGTGTTTATAATTAATTAGAAATGAAACAGATAAATGCTTCCTTTTAATGCATGCAAGTAAGGGCCATAAATATTGCTGTTATCCTCAAGGCATTATTCTTTATTTCTTGATTTTGAGCACGCGTTCACGCAAATGTGCATGCACGTGCACACACACACACACTCCTATGCTGTCACTAAAATATAGCCATTAAAAAACAGTACATTCACACACCTAGAATACAATAGACAGAGTGACAATATTTGGAACTCTGTAGTTTATGCCTATTGAAAACTTGAATATGAAAACAAGTAGATAAGTAAAATTTCCTGTTATAAATTATAAATGAGAGAACATTTTTCTGTCCGCAGGGTTTTTTTTCCAATTCCTTTTAATGTAAGGAAAGGATTCGCTAGAGTAATAAAAGATACCTATCATTAAGGATGACATAGATTTGTATTTCTTGGCTGGAACTTGGTGAAATATCTCAGTATGTTCTTAGAGAACAGCGTCAGAAATATAAATGATTATTTTCTTTTTCTCAAAGTGACTGAATTTGTATGGGTTATAGGAGACATAGAGCGGAAGGTATAACCCATTTTTTCTTAAGTAATGGGACTAGAAATGCTTGTAGAGGTAATGATTGTATACTTTTCTGTTGTTTTACCATGAGCCTGAACTTCAGTCTAGGTGATATTCTTTCTATGTTCTTTGAGGCCAGTCTAAGCCAGCAATGATGTAGAAGAAATTAGGTTAGGAGGCAGTTGTGAGTTTTCACCTCAGCTCTGAGATTTACATAACAAGTGATCTTTAGCAAGTCATTTTGATTCCGAGTTTCCTCTCCTTTATACATTAGTGACAGTATCTACACCACAGGGCTATCATGAGGATGTGAAGTGAAATGCAGGGACTGAAATGTATACACATGAAAGGTCTAAATTTTTAAACTATCAGTCTAGTTTGAAAAGTGTAAATTAAGTAAAACAACATTTAGATTATTCTGGTTAAGTAATTAAGTTAGTTTACATATGGCAAATTTTCTGAGTCTCATCTGAGGTTACTTCTCAATTAGTTAAGAATTTTACTGTAGCAATTTATTACAGACTTGTAAGTCTACAGAAAGTCTATCTTGCTCACAATATTGTCTTGTGGATCTAGTGTAATCACTTCTCTAGCCATCATTACCTTCTTTCTCTTTCATTAAGTAAGCTTTGAAAATATGAATATTTCTCTGTGGCACACAGACTCTTGCGAGTTCCTAGAGAAAAATGCACATTAATGGAAAATGAATTAGAAAACAAAAAGCAAAATGCATGAAATTTCTCTTTTCTAACTACCTGCTTATTTATAATGGAGTCAATATTGAATAAATAAGGAATAGATATGGAGTCTAGATCTCATTATACTTGCTACCCGAGACCCTGGCCAATCCATGGGGGAAGTACTTTTCTTAATCCATACAAGTTTATAATCCTGCAAGTATTTTAATGGTTTGTGTGTCCATGTATGCTGACACACATTTCTCTCTCTCTCCTTTTTTTTGGGGGTTGTAATTACAAGTTTTAAAAGCAGCTTAAAGGATTTAGATTAAGAAATTTAAGGAATCTTTAAGTGAGTTAAAGGAAAAGTTGAGATTGGGCACCACTCATTATCTAAAAAATGAACCCATTCCTCTTCCTTCCAGCTGTGGGCAAGGTCACATTAGATGGGGTGGGGGATCTAAACTTTAGAATGAGAAGCCAGCTTTCTCTCTTAGTAGGCTATTGCAAATCCTTCTAAAGACCAAAGATCAAATTTTAAGTTGTCATTTCATTAGGGGCAACTTGTACTCTTTGATTTTTTGCTTTAATAATAACTAGTCCTGACATCATTACTGTGAAAGATTCTGTAAAACAAAACAACACAAAAAATAGGAGGTTTTAACGAAGTTTCTATTAAATCAAAGAGCAAGAAAGTAACTAAACCAAATGACAATAGAGCCATGAAATGTGTCTTATTTTTCACACTTTTCTCTTGTGTGCCTGTTCCGCAAGTGCAGTACTAAGACACAAAACAATTTATCATCAGGGAACTGTTACCTTAATTATAAAGTGAAACAACCTTGCTAATGTAGTCTGAAAGCCTTGTTAGTTCACAATTCAGACATGTAGTTCTGAATGGGCTCCAAATTCAAATACTTAGACACCCTGCTACCATGTGATTGTGATGTGGAGGCTTGAAACAGCCTTCAACTACACCCTGTTGATTTGAGTCATCCTGGTTTTAGTCCTGTGTTTTATTTATTTATTGGGAACTGCAGCCTTTGCCCTTGGGGTAGAGATAAAATGCTAGTACTCCTGTGGTCCCAAGCAGCATGCACTTTTGAATAGTTCATTCATGGGGAACCATTTATTTGAAAAAGCTTTTTGTCTGATTATTGGCCTGGCCTTTAGGGCTCAGCCAGAGATGTGATGAGCCTTGCAGGAAAAATTAAAGAAGATGTAAACAGTAAATGCAGACATTTTGCAACATAGCTAAAAATAAATTGCACTACAGGCAATTATGCAAGTTTTACTGGATACATTAAAAAGACATTAAATGCACAGCTGTTTTAAGTGTCTTTTAAGCTGATAAATTAACTGTCTAATAAATTGTAAGATTTGTCAGCTAATAATGCTATTTTATCTGCTTTAACATATGCCTTCCTAGTTCATGAAGCATTATTGTAAGTGCCAAAAGGAGATAATGTGCATTTTACAGTGTTATGTCTTAAGTGGAATGGATCATTGGCCATGAAGAAGTGTGTTAATAAATCTCCTAGGCTTTGTTAATTGCACTCAATGAAGTGTCACTGTTAAAACACAAAAGATGTGATAGAGAACGCTGAACATAATGTCTTTCAGTTTTACAATTAACAGTTCACTAAGCAAATCGACCAAAAAGACCATAATTTGTTGAAGCCTTATTAACTTACATTTTTCTAGTCAAGGTCATAATTGTGGATGGCTTAAAGCTATCTTTTAATGCTCATCACAAAAAAGTAACCTTGCTATAGAAAGAAGAAACATTTTCTAGTAGCATGAGATGCCTACCAGGTTCAAGAAAAATAAAGCAGCACTGAATCAAACAATAGTCTTTTAGAATCATTCACCATCAAGCACATATGCTCGCCCTTGACTTGAGAAAAATGCTACTTTGTATTGCTTGTCCAGGAAAGTAAGTAAAAGAGGGTAGTGCATAAACTCTGAAATTAAGACACTACTTCAGAGGTCATTAAGTATAAGCTCTCAGCCATTAAAAAAAAGTAATACAATTTAAAAGTTAATTTACCTGAACTTGATTTATTCTTTCCCTTTATATTCAGATGACACCAGTATATTCAATTTGAAAACTCAATATGAAAATCTTTCTTATAAGCTTTGAGAAACTTACAATGAGAGTCATGTTGCTTATATATTAAAACAAGAAGTGCTTTCTTTTTACTGCTGGGAGTTTACTCTTGATAAATTTTTATTACCCTGCCAGTTTGCAATTCTGACCCCACAAAATTAGGAGTGGCATCTTTAATAATATTGAGGCTTTAACAATAATTTTCACAAAATGTGTAGTGAAAGCAAATGAGAAACAATGAAACTACATACTACCTTTAAAACCAGATGGAACTTCATCTTTTGGGCCAAGTATAACATATTTCATGTGTTTGTTTTAGTATAAGATTCTCCAAAATAGTTAACAACCAAAAAGCAAATTTGAGTCAATTCCAGAAATCCTGCATCAGAATCTCTGTTCAATTTCTGAGTAGTTGAGTGGCCCACTAAGCCCTCATTTATTTATCTATAAAGTAAAATAAAAACATCTACCTTATAGGATCATTGTCAAAATCAAGGGAGAAAATTTATGTGAAATGCTCTAAAAAGCCAAATTAGTATTATTTATCCTCAATTGTGCGTTAAAATATCAATTATATAATTGTTAATATTAAAAATATTTTCATGTCTAGTATCTCAATTAATTCTTACAACAATCTTTTGAGTAAAGCAGGACAAGTACTTCTAAACACAAAATATTTTCTGACGGTTTATTGAATATAAGGTGCTATGCTAGAGGTTATAATTCTATTACCAAGTATGATACTGACTTCATCTGTTAAAGTTCATTGTCTGGTTGCATAATCATGGTGGTATTACCATAGAGGCAATTAAAGCTCAGAAAAGTGAAGTTACCTTCCTAAGGCTACACAGTAAGACTAGGGGGAAAAAAAATTTAAGCCTTCAGATAGAGTTAGGTTCTAGAAACACCTTGAAGATGTGAAGCAAAGTTCCCTAAATGTCAGTCCAATGCTCTTTAACTTGCTCACACTCCTTTACTCAGACCACACAGAAAATGAAAATGGAATAGATCAAATGTTAGAAACTATTGTGGGCATTCTAAATGCCTTGATGATATTTGGACTAGATGGGATGGAAGGAATAGAGTGAAAGAACTTTAAATCTTTTGTGCTATATTCAGTAAACTATTTGAGTAGGGCTGCCTCAGATAGCTTCATTTCTGGCCAGACCACACCAAAGGAATGGAAGTCCTAATTATCTTCACCACCCATCCTCTTTTTGATTATGAATGGGATGATTTGATCTTAAGTGGAGATTATAAACTATGCTATGTCAGCCAGTCTTTAAATAAACTTAAAAGAAGCTTTTTAAAGAATATATGTCATCATTAGGGGAAAGTAGATTGGGAGGGTTTTTTTCCTTAACTCAAAAATATTCCAATCACTTGTTTTTGAATTGCTGCTTCTACTTGTGGTTAGAAACTGCAAGGAAAGAAATACCATCAGCTTGTTCATTAATGTCTTTAGTACATGTATAGAAAAAGCAAAAAGTTATACAATCTTCATGAGATTTCTTCATTCATGATGGGTGTACACGTGATTGAGAAATCTAGAAGTGTCAAAACTTCCAAAGATGGTCAAGTTAAAAAATGTATGTACCATATTCTCAAGGTAAGAATTGTATATTTTAAACAAGGTGAATTAGAAAGAAATAATCAAGAAATTTAGAAAGATAGAAGGATGGAGAATAGTAAAGAGAAAGACAGAGAGGGAGAAAGAAAGACTGAAAGGAAGGAAGGAAGGAAGGATGAAGGAATGAAGGAAGGAAGGAAAAGAAAAAGAAAAAGACAAAGATAAAGACAAAGAAAAGGAAAAGGAAGGAAGAAAGGAAGGAAAGAAGAATGGAAGAAAGAGGAAAACAGAGCATACTATATTAAAAGATGAGAAGTGCACATATTTGGAATATTTTATGGCCAAGATTCATATTCCTATAAAACATGTAAAATATGTCAGATCATAGCAAATTCAAATGTTACATTTTCCACCATATATAGGTTCAAATTTCCATGGCTTAATAATAATAACAGTAATAATAATTTGTCGAAGGCTTACTATACATTGTTCTAAGCACTTTGCTTATATTAGTTCGTTTAATCTTGGCAATAACCTCTTGGGACTGGCTATATAAGTATCTTCCATTTCACAGATGAAAATTAAAGGTACAGAGAGAGGTTAAATAACTTGATCTGGGTCACACAGCTAGCAAATTTTAGAGACAAGCTGTCTGATTTCAGAGCTTAAGATCTTAACCACTACAACATATTCACTCAATAGTATGCTCTTTCCATTATCTTCCAGGAAGAGAAGAAAATAGCCTGCCTGCTCAAGGGTTCTTATAGCTGGCCCAGTTCCATGTTGCAAGAAAAGGTGAGCTAAGGTCTGGGGGAGCTATCAGGGCTATTTTGAGTTTTTAGTTTAAATACCTAGGACTCCCCAAAAGATAATATATTTGTTTGGTTTTAACAACTTTCATTTTTTTTTATTTTTGCAAACAAGGTATATGTTCTTCATAGACAATTTAGTATATAGATACAGAAAATTATAAAACTAAGGGCACATGAGAGACTCAGTTGGTTAAGTGTCCTACTCCTAATTTCAACTCAGGTCATGATCTCAAGGTTGTGAGATGGAGCCTGCTTTGGCCTCCGTGCTGGGCATGGAGCTTGCTTAGGATTCTCTCTCTCTCTATCCCCTGCCCCCCCCATTTCTCTTCCCCCTCTGTAAAAAAATATATGGATAAGAATAATTGAAAGGCCCATAATCCACATCCAGCCAAAAATAATCACTACACACACACACACACGTGCACGTATGCACTCACAAAATCAACCATCTGCATAAAAGATGTGAAGCATAACTTAGTGGTCATACATGTAAAAAAAAAAAAAAAACCTCTAGGGTGTTTATCAACAGTAAGCACAACGTGAGAAAGCAAAATGGTATGTTTTTGCTCCCAAGATACTAAAGTGATCTTTAACAGAAGGAAAAATTCTGGAAACAAGAAGCCAAGAGGCCTGCTCTAGTTTATATTATTCCAACTACACCTGAAAAATTATGTTTAGTTATGGACACCACATAGGATATTGACAAACAAGCATCCATTCATAAGAAAATGTATGGGATAGTATAGGGGTATGAAGTCAGAGTAGGAAAAATTAATAGAGCATAGAACTTAGAATACTGAGAAGTCCAAGTGCCTTCAATTTCTGTCTTCAGGTAGCTGGGGAACTGTTACATGAAATAGTAGTAAAACCTGTATTACCACATAGCCCAAATTAGATGAACAATTTCTGATGTTTTTGAGGAGAACAAAGGTGGAATTAATTGCTTGGGAAATTAGTGAGTTCTTTGTCAGTGAAGATCATCAAACAAAGATAATGAACATTCACTTGTTTAAAATGTTCAAGCTTTGGAGGAAAGCATTGAAGAGTCTTGCCTTTGTTCAATATGGGCTGCTATAACAAAAATACCATAGGCTGGGTGTTTAAACAATACAAATTTATTTCTCACAATTCTGGGGGCTATAAATCTAAGATTAAGTCTCCAGAATATTCAGTATCTAGTGGAGGCCCACTTTTCAATTCACAGATGGCACCTACTCACTTTATCCTCACATGGTAGAAAGAGCATGGAAGCTTTCTAGTTCTCTTTTATAAAGACACTAATCCCATTCATGAGGGCTGTGCCCTCATGACCTAAATACGTCCTAAAGGACCCACCTCCAAACACCATCACACTGGGGATTAGTTTCAACATATGAACTTTTGGGGGAAACATGCACCCATTCTATAACAGGTCTCAAAAGTCCTCCTCTACCTTTGAGTCTATATGTAAGTCCTGAGCCTTAGGCATTCAAAGACCTTAAAACTTGGGTGTGATCCTGGGCAAAATTCTGAAGGTAATCCATTTTATTTTTCAACACCCCTTTCTGTTGTTGGGATCTTTCACTGTTACCTTTGGCTGTGCAATAAACCTCACTTTCACCTCCTCCAGAACTAGAAGCTCAGGTCCCTGCTGGCAGGCCTTAGGATCTGCTTTTCCCCCTAGATTCCCTCCCACCCCAGTCTTCTTTTCCATTCCCTTAAGTGCTAACAATTCAGACAGTAATCCAAGCAAAGTAGATTATAATGGATTAATGGCTTTATCCAAACAGATACAATATTTATATTCCATCAGTGACATCCCCCAAGCAAACAAAGGATATAAGGCAGCTCAGAATGAAGTCAAACACCTATGGTGATGTCAGGTCCTGAAAAGAGGAATGAGGAATGAAGGTAATTTTTCCACAGGATGTAGGTTGTTGTGAGAACTTTTTTTTTAATGTACTTTCTCTAACATATTACCTCTACCAGGGTATCCTAAGCTAAATGGAAATTCAGAGATAACATCAAAATATCTAGGGGAAGTTTGTGGAATCTTCATCAATAGAGATCTATAAAAAGAGCATAAATTAACCTTTCTGGGATTATAATAATACCTGTGGGTATTATACTACTCAATGCCCTTCCATGCACATAATCTCATATCAGTCTTTTAAAACTCTGAGGTAGGTGAGGTGGGAGTAATTATTCTAATTTTACAAATGAGAAACCTGAGGTTCAGAGTATTTAAGTGAGTGGCTTACATTACTTATGCTTAATTAGGGATAGAACCAAGAAAAAATAAATTCATATATCATAAAGTCATTGTTCAGTGATATTTTCTATGATGACAATTTTTAAAGTTACAAATGAATATTTATTGAATGCTTACCATGCAGTTAGCCTTGTATTAAGCAATTGACTCACATTATTTCATTGGATCTTTCGGAAAACACTATGATGTAAGTATTATCATGCCAGTGTTACAGATGTGAAAACTGAGATTCATAGAGATTAGTGACTTGTCTTGGACTCTGTAATTAGTAAGTGGCATATATAGTATTTTAAGCCAGATTTGTTTGACTATTAAGTCCATACTATTTTCTCTTCAAAGCCACCATCTGTGCATTATACTGGTCCTAGACTAAGAGTTGTTTACTTTTAAGCTCTGACTTCCAATTTGACCTTTTTAATCATATGTTAAATTCACACACAATATTCATTTCTTAATTTAGAAACTCAGGGGCGCCTGGGTGGCACAGCGGTTAAGCATCTGCCTTTGGCTCAGCATGTGATCCTGGCGTTGTGGGATCGAGCCCCACATCAGGCTCTTCCGCTATGTGCCTGCTTCTTCCTCTCCCACTCCCCCTGCTTATGTTCCCTCTCTCTCTGGCTGTCTCTATCTCTGTCAAATAAATAAAATCTTTAAAAAAAAATAAACTCAGATATTAGACAACAAAGATAGCTTTAGTTTTTAAAACAGATAATACATATGCAAAATGTATAATTGAATATATATCACTTAATATGTAATTCATATAATAAAAGTCAAAGAATACAGAAGAGAATAGAATGAAAAACAAGTTCATCAGTGGGTCCCCATCCCTGATTTCCCCAGCAACCCCACCCCTCATCCTTACTGTCCTCCTTCAGAAAGCAACCACTCTTACCAGTTTCTGGTTTATCTGTCTAAGGATACTTTATTGTTTTATTCACATAACTTTATGTATATATTTATGAATATGTATATATGTATAAATATGCAACTGTACATGATATACGTGAACACGTGAAAATCTCTATGACAAAAGGTAAAATTCCTAGAGGTGGAATTGCTGGAGTTCATGGTATTTACATTTTGTTATTTTGATAGATATTGCTAAGTTCTCCTCTGAAGTTGTATAAGTTTAAGTCTTACCAACAATTTGTCAGAAAGCCTATTTGCCCAGAGCCTTTACAACACAGTATATAATCAAACACTTTAAATGTGGTCAAAATTGTAGGCAAAAACTGGCATCTCATAATTTTAATTTGTATATATTTTCCTATTATTGATGTTGTGTTTCACTTCATACATTTAAAATCCATTTGCATTTTTCTGAGTTGTCTAGAAACAGCTTGGCTTATTTTTCTATAGGGTTGTTGGGTTTTTCTTATTGATTTTTAGAATTTAAGGTAGAGTAAAGAAAGAGGGCCATGTCAGAGATAAATTTTACCTTCTATTTCACCTTGTCATGTGTGTTCTTGTCTTTATTTATAGTACATTTTTCAATGCATACAATTTAAAATGTTATAAAGTCACATTTATTTAATTTTAATGATTTTTAGGTTTTGTGTATTGCTTAAGAAGGTCTAACCAGTCTAGGATTATTTAAATACATTCTCTATGTCTTCTTCTAGATCTTTTAAAATAATAACTGCTTTTAAAAAGCCTGGTTTGTGGGGGCGCCTGGGTGGCACAGCGGTTAAGCGTCTGCCTTCGGCTCAGGGCGTGATCCTGGCGTTATGGGATCGAGCCCCACGTCAGGCTCTTCTGCTATGAGCTGCTTCTTCCTCTCCCACTCCCCCTGCTTGTGTTCCCTCTCTCGCTGGCTGCCTCAATCTCTGTTGAATAAATAAATAAAATCTTAAAAAAAAAGCCTGGTTTGTGAAAGAACTGTGACCAAAACACTCTGATTTCAAAGATTTATTATCTGAGTGATTTCAAATTTTTAGCAAATGTTTAAGAAAATAATTATAGAAATACATACATGATGGATTAATTTTAATTCAGTCACTTATTAGGATAGATTTAGCCCAAATTTGTGTAACACAGAACCAGAAGGTAGACAAAGTAAACTTTGGTCAGAATAACGAATGTGGAAAGATGTAGAGACAAAGAAAATACTTCTTACATCAGATAGAGAAAAACTGCATGTACATCTAATAGTAAATGAATGGTCAGAAATACTATTGAAAGATGCTCAGTATTTCTCTTTTGTGATGTAGTATGTTGCATCAAGATTGGGAGAAACAATAAGCATAGGATAGTGGGATTTCTGCTATGCTCAAACTAATTTTCTGCCACACTGAGAAGTTCGTCCTGTTGATAGAACTGCTTTCCAGAGATAAAAGATGGGCACTTTCACATTAAATTAAGGATACATGAAGCATGCATGTATTGCTCTCTGCTAAACTCTGAAGGGCTTGCCTGTTGGCGGAAGTGACCCATTATGACTTAAACAGATATCCATCTGCAACATATTAAATAAACGAGAGGCTGAAATTACTTAACCCATGCTCAATATATTTGCCAAAACAATAGGATTTGAGAAAAGTGGATGCAGCTTTATTTCCCTAAGAAATTTCAATAATTCATTCATTAGATGAATACAACAAAACCAATTTTAATGCAATGTAACTGGCAGACAAGAGACTCAATCTCAGGAATGTGGAGAATGCTGCTTTATTTTCACATGCTTGGTGGTTTCTCTAAAAGACTTTTTTCTAAAGATAGTTAAATTATACATTTTTTTTCTTTAATCTTTATATCCTTGGTAGGAGTAAGTTGAAAAACTGAGATTTACCTTTATAATTTTGCCTTATCATTCACAATAAAGATGAAGACCAGAATATAGGAAGAATGTATTTAGCTCCATAAATGGCTTAAGTGTGCTAAAACTGAGAGAAGAATTGTTTATAAATTTGCAACCCACTTCTCATTTTTAATAGCCTGTCTAGGGGCGCCTGGGTGGCTTAGTCGTTAAGCGTCTGCCTTCAGCCCAGTGCATGATTCCAGAATCCTGGAATGGAGCCCCGCATCGGGCTCCTCCTCTGGGAGCCTGCTTCTTCCTCTCCCACTCCCCCTGCTTGTGTTCCCCCTCTCACTGGCTGTCTCTCTGTGTCAAATAAATAAATAAATAAAATCTTTAAAAAAAATAATAGCCTGCCTAATTCCAAACAAGATGTAAGAAAGTGGTCAGATCACATAAGAGCAGTAGGGAATGGGAACATCGGTGAAGAATATATGCCACAAGGAGGCCCGTTTTATTGGAGATTGGCCCAGGCGAAGTTATTAAGCAGGTAAGTTATATCTTTGCTGTCTGCCTCAGCATCTCTCATGCTGTCACTTGGCCTTTTCTACGTCATCATGCTACAAATCTCTGTTACTGTTGTTTTAATATTTAGTCGCAGAGAAGCAAACTTCTACTAGGACAAAAGCTGCTGAATTAACACCACCTTAAATCACCACATTGTACATACATAAAAACTCAGAGCAAAAACAGCAATGCTGATTCATAGCCCCAGTTGGGGAATAAGGCCAGGAGATTTAGAATAAAATGCAGTCCCCGCAACTTTTTACCTTTGTGACCTCAAAGAAACATCTAAATCTTTTTGATGCTCAATATGCTCATTTGTTGATTAGGGGTACTTAACTCACAGGAATATCCAGATAATTAAATTAGAAAATATATACAAATTGCCTAAATTGCTTAGTGTATAGTATATACTCAATAAATGCTATTATTATTTGATTATCCATCCTTCAATGTTGTGATGTTTGCATGTCTAACCCAGTGCCTAGCACACATAAATGTTAGTCAAATCTGAAAGACAAGCAATTACCTGTTTTATACTAAAATGTTAATGACATGGCAATTTAGTTTATTTGTTTGGATGAAACAGTTTATTTCCTTTATTCATATTAAGGAAGAATTCTATTTTTTTTAGGATGAATTCCATTGGATGGTAATACCTTAACTCAAACTTATGAATCACTAATAGTGCATATTCTAGAAATATAGCTGGGAACAAATATTACTTAAGATCAAGAGAGCTTTCCTTCATCCATCAGATCCCAACAAGAGCCTATGATCAGAAGGTAGAATCACTGTGATTAGGAATCTGGTCCTTGGATTCAGAATGATTTGGACTCAAGACCTGGCTCTACCAAGTTCTAGCTATGTGACCTTTAGGAAGTCACTTAATATTTCTGAGCTTCAGTTCAAACTCAATACATGTTATTTTTATTGTTGTTATTAGTTGAGATACAATATTGTCTTTAACATCACCTTTAAATACAGGACACAGAAATTCTGTAGTATAAGCCACCCCCCCAAAAAATGGATCCAAATGAAAGAGATAACTCTCCTGAATCTCAATAAACTAAATGGAACACATCCCAATTAAAACATAGATATCAAGCATTATATATCTGCATCTCTGTGTACATACAGACACAAATCCATGGTAAATGCATTTCTTGATAATAACCATACGTAAAATTTGATCTAGAAAGGTGAGGGCATTCTTTTTTTTTGGGGGGGGGTGGAGCACAGGGAGAGGGAGAGAGGAAATCATAAGTAGGTTCCATGCCCAACACGGAGCCCAATGCAGGGTTCGATCTCACAACCCTGAGATCAGGACCTGAGCCAAAATCAAGAGCTCGATGTTTAACTAACTGAACCACCCACATGCAAGGTGAGGACATTCTTAAAAGCAAAAACTCCTTTCAAACACCCCTAGTAATCTGAGATTCTTGTAAAAATGTAGCAGGACATAATATTCAACAAAAACATGTACCAAAAGAGCTCCATCATTTGTTCTTGCTGCCTTGGAATGGTCAGAAGCTAATCATATTTTAAAACACAAACATTTCTAATTAAGTGGTCTGAAAGTGAAAGGCCTTTTAAGTCTTAATGCTCTAGAATTTAGTACCTATCTGTGCTTTACAACAAACATTTTTTGAATTTCCTTCTCATTAACCTCTGTATTCTGCCTACTTTTGTGTAAACATTTTTTTCTGAAAGATATCAAATTTAAAGTGTTTTTCAAAACTAAATCTTTAGTGTTGATAGTCACAAAATGTGTCAAAACTGAAAAGTATCCTCTCTTCCCTTAGCAAACAAAATGTGTTTAAATAGCTAGCATAGGGGGTAAAATAATTAATAACCTACATTCAGATATTATCACCTTGTGAATTTAACCAAAAGACAGGGTATCAACCTTCATATTTTTCCATTGATCTTATAAAATATTTTGGATCATATTCTTCATGTTTTTCTCCAAATGTTACTGAGAGAATCTTTATCAGTATATGTAGATGAGCACAGCATAGTGATTCAGTACAGTTTGTTCATGATAGGTCTATGAGATCATTGAAGCAACTCTGCCACTTGATCAGTTCTTTAATTTATGCAAATTAAGTACAAACTATAAGTTATCTTCATTTCACATACTAACCTACATGGAAGTCTTTTACCTTCCAGAGCACCTCTCCTGTAGTAAATCCTGAGGTTGGAGACACAGAGATGAATAAAAACACAGATCCCTGAGCTAATGGTTTTCAGAGACTGGTGAAGGAGATGGATTTGTAAACATTTATAAATATGTAGTATCAATATGAAAGTCTTATAATGCGAATAAGTCTCAAGTGCTATGGAACCCTGGAAGAGGTAGCATTTTTTAATTGGATGAAAATTATTAAAAGAAATGAGGAAAGGTGCATTACAACAAAAAGGGTAGGATACGCAAAGGTAGATAAGTGAGAAATGAATGGGATGCTGAGGGAACTATAAACTATTCAGAAATGGCTGAACTCAAGGCCAGTTTCATGAGTGACCTAAGTAGTTGTATATGGCCCTCCACTCAGAAGGGTATCATACTTTTTTTTTTAAAGATTGTATTTATTTATTCGACAGAGATAGAGACAGCCAGCGAGAGAGGGAACACAAGCAGGGAGAGTGGGAGAGGAAGAAGCAGGCTCATAGCAGAGGAGCCTGATGTGGGGCTCAATCCCATAACACTGGGATCATGCCCTGAGCCGAAGGCAGATGCTTAACCGCTGTGCCACCCAGGCGCCCCTTGAGTCATAGTAATTTTTAGCTAGTTTTCATTAATTTTAGTTTGGAAAAACTTCCCTCAGCTGAAAGAATAATAGTAAGTGGAATTATCAATACAATTCTTATGATTCTTAAGTAATACTTAGATTAAATTTGAACCATTACCTCAGTTAGCCTTTCTCGTATAATAAAAACTTAGTGATTTAGAACAACAATCATTCATTACCTCAAGATTTTATAGTTGAGCAGTTTAGGCTAGACCCAACTCATGATAAAATGGAACTACAAAATACAGTACCCAATTTTTTCAATCAACCATAATCATGTACTTCACATATCATGGACAAACACTGTAATGTTACATATGACAAAGCATTGTCGATACATATTATGAGAATTTTTTTTAAGATTTTATTTTTAAGTAATCTTACACCCACCCTGGAGCTGGAACTAACCATCCCCACGATCAAGAGTCACATACTCTACAAAGCCAGCCAGGTACTTCTATATTACAAGATATTTTAACTTCACCACATAAATCTCCATACCTTATACTGTGATTTTTACTATTTTCAATGCAATATTTAAATCTATATAATATTGTATAATTTCTGGTTTACAAATTTCCAATGCTCACAAATTATAATACAACTTCATGGCAGTATGTTGTCCAACTTGTTCAAATGTCTTTCAATCAAAACTATATCTTGACCTAAAATGAAGAATAAGTCATTCTGTAGAGCAATCTTTATAGAAATTGTCTCGGGCAATATTTGTATATGAATATTTTTTCTTACTGTTGTGCACACATTTTTCTTATTTTAATTTAATTATTTTTGGAATGTCACTTTTATTGCATATTTCTATGCAGTTCCTTTCATTATAGAGCAACCATTTTCCCTATTTAAAATGTTTAATCCTGTTAAATATGAAATAGCCAAACTTACCTGTTTTCTTAAAGCTCCTGTTCATATTATTAGTAACAAGCAACAGTTTCAGACCAAATAACAGTGAATAGAGTAAATTCAAAATTAGTTTCATTTTCCACTAAAGACCACGAGTTGTTCTTCATTTAAAGATCTTTTGTTATTTCACTTAATTCTTCTAGTGTATTTTGCATTTTGCTTAAATTAAATGTAATTATTTTAATAGCATTTAGTTGACATAGCATCATGTGTCTAAGGAGGGTTGTAAGGTCCACATTAATATATATTATCTTAAATTAACAAGATCTATCTTTGCGCAGACCCAGAAATTACCATATATAATTTCAATTGTCAAAAAAACTCTCATTATTATCAGCACAGTTGAGGCCACGTCTTCCAATAACAATTATAATATGTTCAAGATGTATTCTGTACATAACACAAAAAAGGCTTCTCTATTTTCAGCCCAAATTTTGTCTTGAATGCTTTTTTTTAACCAAATTTGTCAGCATCATTAATATAGGCTTACCCTCAAGAATGATTTAAATTCTAGCTTAAAATTGAAAACGGTTGATTTTCCACTCTCTTACACAATCAAAACCTGTAATTTTATATTAAGTGTTAAATATTCAACATAAATTTTCTCTCCTATAATCTAAATATGCTCAATAAATTTCACTTTTAAATTTTACATGATTTATTTTCTTACTTTTCAATCTATTAAATTAGAAATACGATTTTCAATTTTTTATCCGACATAGTGACCATTTATTTTATTCATTTTTATCCATTTTATAGATTTAGACAAGCGATTTCAAAATAATATCTAACAAATCTAAAATTTCTGTGTTTTTTCTATAGTGTACACAATTATGCTTGCTTAATTTTGGATACATATGATTTTAAGAACACCATGACTGCATTCTGTATTTGCCTTTACTTGTCTTTGTTGAACTATACTGATAGCTTTTTTTTTTTCATTTTTCCTCTGTTCCAGAAGTTGCGTGTATGCAAGTGACATTTTGTATTCACTTAACTGCGAATCTTCCTCAGAGCCATAAATACCTTTATTAATCCAAGCTGATCTTAAGGGTTGATTGTAAAATGAGCAGCGACAGTGATGAAATATATTGTTTTTGAATATAGAATACAAAACCCATTTTCCAGTTATTTCTCCATTTGAAAGAACTTCAGTGCAAAATGAATTATTAAATGTCTGCTATGCTCATCTAATTGGTAAAAAATATAGCATTAATTAAAACTGGATTATGCTTCACTGGAAATATTCTCACGCTGTCATAAGGATATGTCAGCCATTTTTCATGACCATAATTCAATAAACATAATGAAGATTCAGAGGTTTCATCTTTCAATTTTCTGGATTTCATGAATGTAATTTTTTTCATTTTTTTTAATGGGCTGGACATAGTTGCATTTATTGCTTCTGAGTTGTGAAATCGATATGAATAATTTTCTTTTTATGTTTCATTGTTTTGATCAGTAATTAAATTTCCATGTTAAAAAAATCAAGGATTTCATCTGACCTGTTCAAATTGTGAATTTGATGAGAATAATATCCTGGCTCGAATTTTTTTGTTTTGATGAGGAATTAACTTTACATTAAATAAAGAATATATAATGTTCTGCCCTGTTGATGACTTTTGTGGGGGTTATGCTCAAGAGAAGTTTGCTCACTTTCATTATTTCTATTTTTTTTAAAAAATTAAACACACAATATTTCTTTCTTTTTATTTTTTATTTTTTATTTATTTTTTTTTAAAGATTTTTTATTTATTTATTCGACAGAGATAGAGACAGCCAGCGAGAGAGGGAACACAAGCAGGGGGAGTGGGAGAGGAAGAAGCAGGCTCATAGCGGAGGAGCCTGATGTGGGGCTCGATCCCACAACGCCGGGATCACGCCCTGAGCAGAAGGCAAGCGCTTAACCGCTGTGCCACCCAGGCGCCCCTCTTGCTTTTTATATTTATTTCTTTTCTATGCTCCACTTTCATATTATCTGTTTTCATTATCTGAATATTACCTTATCTTAATAATCTGGAGGATTAAAAAATACAGTTGAATTCAAAGGGTACAAAATTTGAATATATTTTCAGCAAAAATGCAAATTTAACTAAATATAAACATCAAAAATTAAAATATTTTGTTTTTATTTGCTTATAATATATTCAAAATCATTTATTGAATTTAAAAGATTATGAATTAGGGGAGGAGGTTAAGATGGCGGAGGAGTAGGGGACCCCTTTTTCAGCCGGTCCCCTGAGTTGAGCTGGATAGGTACCAGACCAGCAGGAATATCCACGGAATCAGCCTGAGACGCAGGAAGATACATCTGGATCTCTACAAATGAACATCTCCAGCGCTGAGTATCGAGGTACGAAGCGGGGAGCCGTGAAACCGCGCACAGATATCGGAAGCTAAACAGAAGGGGGAGGGAGCCGCCGTGTCAGGGCGCCGGGAAGCGGTAGCCACCTGCAAGGGGGAGCGGACAGACCGCGGACCCGCACGCTTGAGACAGCAGGCTGAGAAGGGAGCTCCGGGAGCGCACGCGGGACGGCTGGCGGTTGGCGGGCCACCTGCACGGGGGAGCAGGCGGACTCGCGGACAGCACCCGTGAGACACCAGACTGAGACGGGGAGCTCCGGGAGCCCGCGCGGGGCGGCTGGCGGCGGGCGGGGTTGGAAACACAAAGGACAGAGACGTGCCGGCCCTGGAAGTGAGGGCTGGGACGCCGGGTGTGGGGCGCACAGCCCGGGATGCTGCAGGGTTGAGCAGCACCAACAGAAACAGAGTTAAAGTGGCCAGAACATCAGTGGAGAACGATCCGCGATCCCTCTGTTCTGAGACAGAGGCTGAATTTCAGCCGCTGCTGCTCTCTCAGAAGAGGCATAGCAAACCGCCAGGGAAAGCCGCCAGAGAACAAAAGCCCGGAAATACCGGCTCACAGGGTGCCCATCCCCATCCCCCCTCGCAAGGGACACAGAGACTCTACCCAAACAGGGTTTTCTGAGTACCTGCAGGCAGGCCCCTCCCCCAGAAGGCAGGCTGAAAAATCAAGAAGCCCACAACCCGGAGCGCCTGAGTGGCGCAGTCACCAAGCACCTGTCTTCGGATTAGGGTGTGATCACAACGCTCCGTAAGGAGTCCTTCATCGGGCTTCTCCACCGGGAACCTGCTTCTTCCTCTCCCACTCCTCTGCTTGGGTTCCCTTTCTTGCTGACTGTCTCTCTCTCTCTCAAATAAATAAATAAACTCTTTAAGGAAGAAGCCCACATCCCTAAGATCTCTATAAAACAAGGGCGCACGGCCTGGGTCCCAGTCAACACTTGGGCTCTGGACAACCCTGCAATCTCTCTTCATCAGAATGACGAGAAGGAGAAGTCCCCCCCAGCAAAGAAAAGATAATGAGTCTGTGGCCTCTGCCACAGAATTGGCCTCGGCCACAGAATTAATACATATGGATGTATCCCAATTATCAGAAATGGAATTCAGAGCAACAATGGTCAAGATGATGAGTAAACTTGAAAAAAGCATCAGAGAAAGCGTTGCTGAGAATATAGAATCCCTAAGGGCAGAAATGAGAGCGAATCTGACAGAAATTAAAAATTCTATGAGCCAAATGCAGTCAAAACTAGAGGCTCTGACGGCCAGGGTCACCGAGGCAGAGGAACGCGTTAGCGAATTGGAGGATGGGTTAGTAGAAGAAAAAACGAAAATAGAAGCTGGTCTTAAAAAAATCCACGCCCACGAATGTAGATTACGGGAGATTACTGACTCTATGAAACGATCCAATGTCAGAATCATCGGCATCCCTGAAGGGGTGGAGAAAAACAGAGGTCTAGAAGAGATATTTGAACAAATTGTAGCTGAAAACTTCCCTAATCTAGCAAGGGAAACAAGCATTCGTGTCCAAGAGGCAGAGAGGACCCCATCCAAGCTCAACCAGGACAAACCTACGCCACGGCATGTCATAGTGCAATTCGCAAATATTAGATCCAAGGATACAGTATTGAAAGCGGCCAGGGCAAAGAAATTTCTCACGTACCAAGGCAAAGGTATCAGGATTACGTCAGACCTGTCTACAGAGACCTGGAATGAGAGAAAGGCTTGGGGGGGCATTTTTAAAGCTCTTTCAGAGAAAAACATGCAGCCAAGGATCCTTTATCCAGCAAAGCTGTCATTCAGAATTGATGGAGAAATAAAGACGTTCCAAAATCGCCAATCATTAACCAATTTCGTAACCACGAAACCAGCCCTACAGGAGATATTAAGGGGGGCTCTATAAAGGTAAAAAGGCCCCAAGAGTGATACAGAGCAGCAAGTCACAACCGATACAAAGACTTTAAAGAGAAATGGCATCATTAAAATCATATCTGTCAATAATCTCTATCAATCTAAATGGCTTAAACTCTCCCATAAAACGCCACAGGGTTGCAGATTGGATAAAAAGACATGACCCATCCATTTGCTGTCTACAAGAGACTCATTTTGAACCCAAAGATGCATTCAGACTTAGAGTAAGGGGATGGAGTACCATCTTCCACGCAAATGGACCTCAAAAGAAAGCTGGAGTAGCAATTCTCATATCAGATAGACTGGATTTTAAACTAGAGGCCATAGAGAGAGATACAGAAGGGCACTATATTATTCTTAAAGGAAGTATTCAACAAGTGGATATGACAATTATTAATATATATGCCCCCAACAGGGGAGCAGCAAGATACACAAGCCAACTCTTAACCAAAATAAAGAGACATATAGATAAGAACACAGTAATAGTAGGGGACCTCAACACCCCACTATCAGAAATAGACAGAACACCCTGGCAAAAACTAAGCAAAGAATCAAAGGCTTTGAATGCCATACTCGACGAGTTGGACCTCATAGATATATATAGAACACTACACCCCAGAACCAAAGAATACTCATTCTATTCAAATGCCCATGGAACATTCTCAAGAATAGATCATGCTCTGGGACACAAAACAGGTCTCAGCCAATACCAAAAGATTGAAATTATCCCCTGCATATTCTCAGACCACAACGCTCTGAAATTGGAACTCAACCACAAGGAAAAACCTGGAAGAAACTCAAACACTTGGAGGCTAAGAACCATCCTGCTCAAGAATGACTCGATAAACCAGGAAATCAAAAAACAAATTAAACAATTTATGGAGACCAACGAGAATGAATACACAACGGTCCAAAACCTATGGGATACTGCAAAGGCAGTCCTAAGGGGGAAATACATAGCCATCCAAGCCTCACTCAAAAGAATAGAAAAATCTAAAATGCAGTTTCTATATTCTCACCTCAAGAAACTGGAACAGCAACAGAGGGACAGGCCTAACCCACTGACAAGGAAGGAGTTGACCAAGATTAGAGCAGAAATCAATGAATTAGAAACCAGGAGCACAGTACAGCAGATCAACAGGACTAGAAGCTGGTTCTTTGAGAGAATCCATAAAATTGACAGACCACTGGCAAAACTTGTCCAAAAACAAAGAGAAAGGACTGAGATTATTAAAATTATGACTGAAAAGGGAGAGGTCACGACCAGCACCATTGAAATTGCAAGGATTATTAGAAACTTTTATCAACAGCTATATGCCAAAAAACTAAACAATCTGGAAGAGATGGAGGCCTTCCTGGAAACCTATAAACTACCAAGACTGAAACAGGAAGAAATAGATTTCTTAAATAGGCCAATTAACTATGAAGAAATTGAGTCAGTGATAAACAACCTTCCAAATAATAAAACTCCAGGCCCAGACGGTTTTCCTGGGGAATTCTACCAAACATTCAAAGAAGAAATAATACCTATTCTCCTAAAGCTATTTCAAAAAATAGAAACAGAAGGAAAGCTACCAAACTCATTCTATGAGGCTAATATTACCTTGATCCCCAAACCAGGCAAAGACCCCCTCAAAAAGGAGAATTACAGACCGATTTCTCTAATGAATATGGATGCCAAAATCCTCAACAAGATCCTTGCTAATAGAATCCAACAGTACATTAAAAGGATTATCCATCATGACCAAGTGGGATTCATACCTGGGATGCAAGCATGGTTCAACACTCGCAAATCAATCAATGTGATACATCATATCAACAAGAAAAGACTCAAGAACCATATGATCCTCTCAATTGATGCAGAAAAAGCATTTGACAAAATACAGCATCCTTTCCTGATTAAAACCCTTCAGAGTGTAGGAATAGAGGGTACATTTCTCAATCTCATAAAAGCCATCTATGAAAAGCCTACTGCAAGCATTATTCTCAATGGGGAAAAGCTGGAAGCCTTTCCCTTAAGATCAGGAACACGACAAGGATGCCCACTCTCGCCACTATTATTCAACATAGTACTAGAAGTCCTTGCAACAGCAATCAGAAGACAAAAAGGGATCAAAGGTATCCAAATCGGCAAAGAAGAAGTCAAACTGTCTCTCTTTGCAGATGACATGATACTCTATATGGAAAACCCAAAGGAATCCACTCCCAAACTATTAGAAGTTATAGAACAATTCAGTAAGGTGGCAGGATACAAAATCAATGCCCAGAAATCAGTTGCATTTCTATACACGAATAACGAGACTGAAGAAAGAGAAATTAGGGAATCCATCCCATTTACAATAACACCAAAAACCATACGTTACCTTGGAATTAACTTAACCAGAGACGTAAAGGACCTATATCCTAGAAACTATAGATCACTTTTGAAAGATATTGAGGAAGACATAAAAAGATGGAAAAATATTCCATGCTCATGGATTGGAAGAATTAACATAGTTAAAATGTCCATACTACCCAGAGCAATCTACACTTTCAATGCTATCCCGATCAAAATACCGAGGACATTTTTCAAAGAACTGGAACAAATAGTCCTTAAATTTGTATGGAACCAGAAAAGGCCCCGAATCTCCAAGGAACTGTTGAAAAGGAAAAACAAAGCTGGGGGCATCACAATGCCGGATTTCGAGCTGTACTACAAAGCTGTGATCACAAAGACAGCATGGTACTGGCACAAAAACAGACACATCGACCAATGGAACAGAATAGAGAACCCAGAAATGGACCCTCGGCTCTTTGGGCAACTAATCTTTGATAAAGCAGGAAAAAACATCCGGTGGAAAAAAGACAGTCTCTTCAATAAATGGTGCTGGGAAAATTGGACAGCTACATGCAAAAGAATGAAACTTGACCACTCTCTCACACCATACACAAAAATAAACTCCA
Organism: Ailuropoda melanoleuca; assembly: GCF_002007445.2. Taxonomy (NCBI): domain Eukaryota; kingdom Metazoa; phylum Chordata; class Mammalia; order Carnivora; family Ursidae; genus Ailuropoda; species Ailuropoda melanoleuca. Next base: position 60,273,055 of record NC_048238.1, read on the forward strand.
AATGGATGAAAGACCTCAATGTGAGACAGGAATCCATCAAAATTCTAGAGGAGAACATAGGCAACAACTTCTATGACATCGGCCAGAGCAACCTTTTTCACGACACATCGCCAAAGGCAAGAGAAATAAAAGATAAAATGAACTTATGGGACTTTATCAGGATAAAGAGCTTCTGCACAGCCAAGGAAACAGTCAAAAAAACTAAGAGACAGCCCACGGAATGGGAGAATATATTTGCAAAGGACACCACAGATAAAGGACTGGTATCCAAGATCTACAAAGAACTTCTCAAACTCAATACACGAGAAACAAATAAACAAATCATAAAATGGGCAGAAGATATGAACAGACACTTTTCCAATGAAGACATACAAATGGCTAACAGACACATGAAAAAATGTTCAAAATCATTAGCCATCAGGGAAATTCAAATCAAAACCACACTGAGATACCACCTTACGCCAGTTAGAATGGCAAAGATAGACAAGGCAAGAAACAACAATTGTTGGAGAGGATGTGGAGAAAGGGGATCCCTCCTACATTGTTGGTGGGAATGCAAGTTGGTACAGCCACTCTGGAAAACAGTGTGGAGGTCCCTTAAAAAGTTAAAAATTGAACTACCCTATGACCCAGCCATTGCACTACTGGGTGTTTACCCCAAAGATACAGACGTAGTAAAGAGAAGGGCCATATGCACCCCAATGTTCATAGCTGCATTGTCCACAATAGCCAAATCATGGAAGGAGCCGAGATGCCCTTCAACAGATGACTGGATTAAGAAGCTGTGGTCCATATATACAATGGAATATTACTCAGCTATCAGAAAGAACGAATTCTCAACATTTGCTGCAACATGGACGGCACTGGAGGAGATAATGCTAAGTGAAATAAGTCAAGCAGAGAAAGACAATTATCATATGATTTCTCTCATCTATGGAACATAAGAACTAGGATGATCGGTAGGGGAAGAAAGGGATAAAGAAAAGGGGGGTAATCAGAAGGGGGAATGAAACATGAGAGACTATGGACTATGAGAAACAAACTGAAGACTTCAGAGGGGAGGGGGTGGGGGAATGGGATAGACTGGTGATGGGTAGTAAGGAGGGCACGTATTGCATGGTGCACTGGGTGTTATACGCAACTAATGAAGCATCAAACTTTACATCGGAATCTGGGGATGTACTGTATGGTGATTAACACAATATAATAAAATAAAAAAAAAAAACTCAGCTGAACCACTTAAAAAAAATAAAAGATTATGAATTATAATTAATGAATATCAAGGTTAATAGCTTAGTTACTAAAATAAGTCTGATATCCTTCTATTTAATTTTCCAAAACTCTAAATCTAGTAAGATTTCTAATAATCATCTACTTGTTAATATAAAGAATCAGTATCGTGCTTGATTCACATAATATCTATATATATAAATATGTGAGTAATGTGAATTATTCAACAGCACAAAATGTTCCTCAGCTGATACATGTGCATACTGTAGGAATCATGAGTACCTCTACAATAATGGATTAGAACATGAAGGGAAACAAAAAAAATGCATGTTTAGCACCACTTAGAAATGATTCTTTGTTATGCAAGATCTATGCCATTGATAACATGTGAATGAGAGGATGTGACCAGTTAATTTACCATTTCACTTATCTTTGTACTTTTGCTGCCTAAATTCTCCTTACACTCCAAAGTAGTGCCCATCTCCAACACTGGTACAATCCATAAACCTTTATGCTATTTGAATGCAGTCATCATTTAGTTCAAGGATATATTGTAAAGGATGTGAAGGAGAATTTCCCTGGAGTCTCAAGAGCGCTAGCTAAAAGAGTAGATTTTGTAGTTATTAGTCACCCTATGCCAGGGATGACCACTGGGTCTTGAGTGATAGAACGATTCGTGTATTCTTTAATAGATTTCTTTTGTGTTTTGGATATGTATGAGGCTCTATAGCATAGATCCCAATGTCTAAGTGTAGTACAAATGTGCAAAGGTGGAAAAAAGATATTTACAGGATAAAAATGATAAAGTCTCATGAATCAGACACATTGGAAATGATTTCCAGATACCTGGTTTAAGTCCCTGGATGAATTATGTTATCAGTCATCAAGATGTGGAATACAGATGGTAGAACGTGTTTCAGGTAAAGACAGTGATTTCAATATTAAACATGTTGAAGAAGAGATAACTCTGTGATGTCAGGGTAGAAATAACCAATTTGTTGTTGGAAGTACAAGATAATGTTCATAAAAGTTAGACTTTAATAAAAAAATCTTAGCTAATCAGGGTTAGAAATTACAATAGAGCCCATAGTCTCTCGTGGTTCATTCCCCCTTCTGTTTACCCCCCCTTCATTCTTCCCTTCCTTCTCCTACCAATCCCTGCTATTTCTTATGTTCCATAAATGAGTGAAAACATGGACTCTGGGAAACAAACTGAGGGCTTCAGAGGGGAGGGGGGTGGGGATTGGGATAGGCCAGTGGTGGGTATTAAGGAGGGCACATATTGCATGGAGCACTGGGTGTTATACGCAAACAATGAATCATGGAACCCTACATCAAAAGGTAATGATGTACTGTATGGTGACTAACATGACATAATAAAAAATTTAAAAAAAAAGAATTACAATAGAGACCATATTGGCTGACAAATTTGGGTGGTATTTTTCCCATACATTATTTCTTAAATATCGTATTAGAGGAATAACAGGAACAATGCACATAACAATATATGAATGTGGAAATACAACATAGGAATCTCCATGTTACAGTGAAAATAACAGAAATATATTTATCCAACTTCAAATATTAATCTATGCTCTCCCAATTTTACTTCTACACATCAGGCAAATCAATTAGCTTCTATGAACCTCCAATTCTTCATCTAAAATAAAGTTAATATTTACCTGTATCAGTTTAGATTATTTTTTCTTGAAAATGACAGAAAATACTGGCTCTATTAGCCAGTGTGATAGTATGATATGTATTATCTGACATAACAGGAAATCCAAAGATAAGAGTGTTTCTAGGATTAGTTCATTCAATGGCTTGGTGACACCATGGAAGACCAAGGTTCTTGCTCAAGTTCTACTCTGCCATTCCAAGCATTTAAGTTAGGTCTCCTCATGAGAGAAAGATAGTTGTAGCACTTTCAAGAATCAGGTACAAACTTGGAAATATCTATAAGAACAAGAATAAGAAGGCCTGTTTCTTGCATTTATCTGTTTTCATTTTATTTAATCACCAAGGAATGTTTTCCAGAACTCTCCCAAACAGACTCCCTCAGGTCTCGCTGATCAGAAGTGCATCATATGCCTACAACTAGACCAATTACTGACCAGGAAAATTAACATCAATAATCTTGCCTAGATATTGTCATTCATCCCCGGGATTAGAAAAAGCACTGACTTCCTTTAAATATAAAAACTCAATAAGAAAAGTGATACCCAAACAAAAATTAAGGTTCTGTTAGAGAGGTGGAAGGGGAAGGCTGGATTGTTGTTGGATATGTAATCATCAATGTCTGCTGTAATGCCTTGGAATGTTTTTGGAGTATTAAATAAGGTAAAATTTATTAACATATTTGGAATATAATGACAACTAAATTACTTTAAGACTCATGATATCAGAATTAATGTTCATGTGAAAAGCAGCTGAAGATTTCTCTAGCATCATTATACAAAATGATTATGGGGAGGGCACCTGAGTGGCTCAGTCAGTTGAGTGTTGGACTCGATCTCAACTCAGGTCTTGATCTCAGGGTTGTGATTTCAAGTCCTGCATTGGGCTCCATGCTGGGCGTGGATCCTACTTAAAAAAAAAAAATGATCATCGGAATAGCATCATACCAGATACAAAGAGGGTTTGTACAATGTGGAGGATACACTGCAATTTATCTGACTAAGTTTCACTCTTACTTTTAGATATTCCCAATCTCTGGATGCTATGATGGAAAACATTATTCAATAAGCCAAATACAAAATCAGCAAAGCCTGAGACCAATTTGCTGCATCTGATTATGTGTCTTAAGCAAGTCAGTGTTCATGGGCTACTGCCGTGTACATGTGTGCATTAAGACCATTTTTTCATTAGTGCATCCACATTTTTCCCATTATCCACTTGTTTTTTAGGTAAACCATACACAAAATCAATGTATACACTGATCAGGAAAAAAATTACTTGTTTCATGCGAAGGAACAAGAAAGCTGCTGAGCTAAGTTTCAATGATATTCAGGCCATATGAGTGTGCCGTGGTAGTTCATACAAGTAATATTGAGCAAAATTGTCCTCCCATAGTTGAGGCTAGTAAAAATCTCACAAGCTCTGTCTTGGATACATAATACATTTGAAATATGTTTTCTTTGACTCCTTAGATTAGACAAGCACCAGAGAAGTAAGGGAAAAGGCAGAAAACCCACAGATTTTCTGAATTTTCTGTGTTGACTGAGTTGAATAAGAACATAAGTATAAAAAGCAGAATTTTACAACTTCAACCTAAAATTTGTTCCATTCAGTTTCTGCATTAATGAAATTAAATTCAGAAAATTGCTTACATGACACTTGCAGAGGACTAGGGGTTTGAATCAGAATGTAAGTGCATATATGTAAATATATATATTTAATTATATTAATTAACATTAATAATAATTATGTATTATATGAGATATTGTACTATTAAAGTATTATTTATATGACTAACTTCTATACTCAGTACAATCTCTCTCCTGTAGTAGCCAAAAAGTTCTGATCTGATTCCAGAAACAAAAGATGCCAAAACACCTCCTCAGCAGTAAGTTGCAAATGGAATTCAATCTTCTTTATACTTGAGTGAGGTTTATAACAACAAAAAGCTTTAACATCACTGTTGGTAAATAAATAAATAATTACTCTTCTTAAAGCACTATCTATATACCAGAACTGAAACAACAATCATCTCTAAATAAAGTAGGGTAATTATGATGACATCTCTTGTGTATCCTGGGAAAATTCCAATAAAGTTTAGCTTTCTGGAGGGCAGCTCACTTTTGTGTTTTTCTAAATTCTGGAAAAGTGAACAAAGTAGAGTGCTTCTGGGTGAGTCCACTTTGTTAAAACAGATAGTATTGTTCATAATGTGCTAGTGGAATTAATTTTAACTGGTATGGTGTGGTTACTTATTGGTGTTGTATGGTTAAAGGTTAATAAAAACCAGTATGAGTCTCATAGATGTCTTAAGGATTCAGTGAGATAATATAAGTTAAAATATCTAGAATAAATCTATTATATAGCAAATGTTCAATACATATTTTCTCCCTTCCAAGGTCACTTAAATTAGCAAGCGTTTATTTTACTCTATTATTAATGGTTATTTAACCACTGTGATGGAACAAAAATTTAAAAGCTTATAATCTAGAATTTAAAGAGCTTCAAAACGAAGCCAAGGCAATTTTTGGAAGACCAAAATGAATGTTTTTTTTTTTCTACATGTTTCCTATTCACTTTCCAGCAACAGTAAAGATTATCTTTTGAGTAAACAACCCTTTTTTGCAGAGTCCACTCAGGCTTATCTTCCTCAGGAGGCAAACTCCTTCCTTTTTTGCTAGCCTGGGATATGTCAGGGGCATTCCAAACATTAAAACTAAATCCACCTGGGAAAAATCAGAAACCCTAGCTTTCTCTGATAGAGGGGAAGCTAGGCAGTGAGCACAGAGCAAGAATATCTAATCTGTTTTTCCCATCTTGGGAAATTGGGATTTGAAGCATTTCTTCTTTCCTCCATTTAATGCTTATTATAAACTCCAAAGAGACAAGAAGCTACTCTTGGATCAATTATTTGAGTTTGCAGGACTTTTGGAAATATTAGCCCCTTCTACTCCCTAATATCAGAGAAGAAAGTTCATCCCTGATCTTGAAAGCAGTACAAAATTGACCTCACCAACCACCCATAATCCAGGCAGGCATACTTTGAAACCATGAAGGTGACAAATAACTTCCAATATATCTAATCAGTTCATCAGCTTGACTGTAATGTTCTTTTTATATACTTGCAGAAAATATACCACATTTAAAATTAATATTTTTGAACAGCTTGCATCATTCACACAGATGCCCTGGTAAGAATAATTAAATATATTCTCAGTGGGTGGATTTCTTTCTCTCTTTCCCTTCTCCTTCTGTGAAACATCTGTGGGTGATCCTTCTAAATAAATAGGGCTAGCTAGTTCACAAACATAAGATAAAAGTCCTCTGCGCCATACTATATATGCTCAGCTGTAATGCTTTTGTTTATTTGTAAAATATGCCACATGGTAAGTGATTGACTTATGATGATTTTGGAGTAGGAAATAATGAAATTGTCCCAGCAAAGTAATTTGAGAATACAGGAATTAGAACAATAGAACCAATCCCTAGTCAAGCCAGTGTAGCATTTGACTTAACCCAGGGGTATGTAGATGCTAGACTATTGTTGTTCTTTGTTAATACTTCTTTCCAAAAAGTGATCCTGCAGCCAGCTTTTAAAACTTTACTATTCTGTATTTAAAACTTCACTGTTCTTTTTTTTTTTTTTCAAACACATAATCATCTCCAATCCTTACTGTTATCTACACAATTCCTTACCATCTAGAAAAACTTCACGGTTCTGCTGGAGTCCCATCTCTTCCAGGATGCTTTCCCTGATTACTTAAGCTCACATTACTCTCTCTTCTTTTTGAACATGCATTACACCAATAATCTAAGCCTCGACTTTGTTTTTTAATATAACCTCATTCCTTGTGGTATTGGCTTATACTGATTCATGAATTGTTCAGTACCTGTTAATGTATATTTATCTTGTCTTTTCACATATGGTGTAAGTACCTCAAGGACAAGGTTCATATTATATGCTTATTTGTGTCCTACAGCACAGGGAACCATGGATCAGGACCATGCCTGTGGTCCTCACTTAGTATTTGTGTTAAATAGACGTGGAATAAATCTCATGTTGTCAGATGTAAAGATTGTTCAATTGTTCAGGTTTTTTTTTACAGTCTAACATTTTAGCTGATAACAAAATCATATGATGACCTCAATAGATGTAGAAAGAACTTTTGACAACATTCAACATCTGTTCAGGATAAAAAACTTTTAACAAAGTAAGTTTACAGGGAACATACCTCAACATAATAAAGGGTCTTATTTTGTGATAACTTCTCAATTTCCTCTCAGCAGTAATATGGATGCAAAGTCAGATTTTTAATTGCCAGAGACTATTTTACCATTTACTTATCCAGATGTTAGCAAGAAGTGTTGACAATGGAAAGTTTGGAATACATGTTTCTGCATATAAACCCAAATTTAAAACAAGAGGGAAATATGTGACAGGTACTATGTGGTGATTATGAACCACAAGGAGAAAAGTCTCTTCACAGATCCTTTGTCTTCTTTTTATTTTCTCCTGTAAATTTAGGAAAATGCTATATGGGTATATACAAATCAAAGACCTGATTATCATTAGCATTTCATGTTCATGCTCAATTTTAGCTAACACAGTTAACTCCCCCTTTCTATTACATAATCTTTCTAATCTGTATAATTCTCCAGTTAGAGTAGGAGTAATCTATCCAAACTTTCCTAGGAATGCATAATACCAGATAGCAGGCCATCTGCCTTACCTTTCTTCAAAAGTGGTCCACAGGCTCTATGCTGCATGTTTGTAAGCTAGACTATCATATGATGAGGCATTTCAGGTATTTTAATAAGTACACTCCTTTAGGGCATCTCTAATGTGGATGTAACTTAGTAAATCAGATCTACAGCAAATAGTGCTGGGATGAGTGGAGGAAATGTGGGATCACTTGTAAAAAACTTGATAGTGTTGTTTTTCCCTTTTTATTATTTTTGTATTCCACAAAGGGGAATGCACTCTTGTTTTTTATATTCTCATTTCTATCTTAAGATCTCAGGGTGAGAAAGGAGAACCTTGTATGTGAAGACTCTTCCTTCCTCCCACCCTCCCTTCCACTCTTTCTTGCTTTCTTTCCTTCCTTCTTTTCTTTTCTTTCTTTCTTTCTTTCTTTCTTTCTTTCTTTCTTTCTTTCTTTCTTCTTTCTTCTCTTTCTTTTTCTTCTCCCAACATAGTAAACATACAGTGTTCTATTAATTACTAGAGAGAACAAACTGATGGTTACCAGAAGGGGGTGTGGGTTGGAGGACGGGTAAAATAGATGATGGGGATTAAGGAGTTGTGGAAAGTACTGGCTCATGTACAGAATTGTTGAATCATTATATTGTACACCTGAAACTAATAGAGCAGAATCTGTTTTTTGATTTGCCTCTTTTTTTTCTTTCTTCATTTGTTTTATTTCTTAAATTCCATATATGAGTGAAAAATCATATGGCATCGGTCTTCTTTGACTTATTTTTCTTAGCATCATACTCTCTAGGTCCATCCATATTGTCACAAATAGCAGGATTCCATTCTTTTTCGATGGCTGAGTAATATTGCGTTGTATGTGTGTGTGTGTACGTATGTGTGTGTGTATATATGTGTGTATATATACAGGCATATATATATATGGTATTGCCAGATGTGTGTTTACACATATATATATATATATGTATATGTGTGTATATATATATATATATATACACACACACATACACACATCTGGCTATCCAAACACACACACAATACTGTATTGTGTGTATGTGTGTGTATGTGTCTGTGTATATATATATATATATATATATATAGCATATGCATATATGGAATTGCCAGACGTGTGTTTACATGTGTGTGTATACACACACACACACACACACACATACACACACACACATCTGGCTATACAAACACACACACACACACACAGAGCGAGAATATCTAATTATCTAATTAGTCTCTTTTTCCAATCTTGGGAAATTAGGATTTGAAGCATTTCTTCTTTCCTCCATTTAATGCTTATTATAAACTCCAAGAGACAAGAAGCTACTCTCGGATCAATTATTTGAGCTTGCAGGACTTTTGGGAATATAAGCCCCTTCTACTCCCTAATAACAGAGAAGAAATTCATCCCTGATCTTGAAAGCAGTACAAAATTGACCTCACCAACCACCCGTGCCAGGCAGGCATATTTTGAAACCACGAAGGTGGCAAGTAACTTCCAATATATCCAATTAGTTCATCAACTTTGTCTGTAATTTTCTTCTTATATATTTGCATAGAATATGCCACATTTAAATTTATATATATATACATTTATATTATATTATACTATTAATATAATTATTATATGGTGTATATATTATATATATGGTTTAATATATATTATTATATTATATATAAACACACCACATCTTCTTTATCCACTCATCTATCGATGGATACTTGGGCTGCTTCCATGATTTGGCTATCATAACTAATGCTGCAATAAACATAAGGGTACATATATCTTTTCGAATTAGTGTTTTTGTATTCTTTGGGTCCTTATACACCTAACTGTACACAGCCTATTAAAGTATTCTAAACTTTCAGTTTGATTTCACTAGCCTATAGTTTAGTGCTAAAAGATAGATTATGTTGTTATCAAACTGAAAACATCCATGGAGAAAAAAGATAATTCATATTCCACATTTAAACTATTTTTATTAATTTGAAAAATAACCTAATTTAAGAAATACTATAGAAATACTAAATCAGAGTAGTAGTTTTGGACTAAAGAAAAGATTTCTTCATGCAAATTAGTAATTATATCCTAATTATATCCCATATATTAGAGAATTTCAGAAACAATTAACAATGAAAATTAATATATAATATGGAAAGTATGGATTACTTCATCCTTACCCTGAGTATAATATGGTCATCATCTTGGTTATCAGGCAGGATCAATAAAGGATACAGCTACAATACCCTGAAATTCTAAAATTCTAAGATATAGTACTGAAATGAAGAGGAAAAGAGGAATGCATAGTAAAACTAAGATTTTTTTTTAAACCCCCAGATTTTTGGAGCTAATACACCTTACATACTTTCTGAGGCTAATATAAAATATACAATATGATAAGTTCATCATTATTAAAGATATTGCTATTCATTCACTATTTTTTGAATTAAATGAAGTAGCTCAAATGTCTAAGAAACTAGATGTTGGGAGACTGAGAACAAGGTACTAGTTAATAATGAGGAAATTAATATTTCAATATAAAAATTAATGGAAGAAAAAATAAAATAAAAATCAATGGAAGTATATGAACTTCTAAAAATGAACAACTCAAAAAGACATGGTTAATTGTTAGAGAATTTCATTGAAAAGTGCCCCCCAAATAACCATTTATTGGAAAATGGCATTCAAAACAGGGAAAAAAATGGAAGGAAATTGCTGGTGCTGCACACATCAAAAATTCGGGGAATGTCAAAGAACTAGTCTATTGAATGCATATATTGTGACCTAAAATAAGTTTTAGGTTCGTTAAATTCAACTTTAGTACTGGTGTAATATATTAGCTATATACACAGATGCATGCACGCATGAATCTACAAATTATACAAGAGTGGGAAATGAAAGTAACTAATGGCGGCCAGTTTACAAATGATTAACTAGGCTGATATTGTCCACAGGTGATCAAGTTGTTATTGCCAAGTCAAAATAATAGCTATAAATCAATTAAATATAATTTCAAAGAAACAGAACATGGAAACGTCAACACATGAAACGAACAGACACAAGGAAATCATTAGAGTGAAAGCAAAACTTAACTAAGCAAAATTTTGCAGCAGAAAATTCCTATTATAAAAAGCAACTTGCACTTTTTCAGTTTGCCAAACTTTCAAAGGCTTTTCTAAAACTCCTGTGTCATTTGACCCTCACAAGAATCCTGTGAGATAGGCAGGGGTACAATAATTATATTTGTTGAACGTAATTTGTATATACAAAAAGAAAAAAAAAGCTGATTTTTTTAAATGAGCAAACTTACAATAAAAAGCACAATATAAATAAAAGCAAAAATTGGGAAACAGATAATCATGGCTTAAAAAATAACATTTCACAAGACCATATTAGAAGCACTATAAAATAATGGTGAACTATGGTAGCATGATGTAGATCAAGTAAGAGGAAACAGGGTTTGATTCTGTCTCTTCCACTTACTTGATGTGTGACCTTAGAGAAGCTACTTATCTCCTGTACTTCAGTTACCTTATGCTTCGCACAATGTAATATCCCACATAAAGGCAACCAAAATAAGTGTAAGAAAAAGTTAAAGATGCTATGCTAATGGTTTTTGAATTAGTTTAAATACCTGTTTTGAGTAAAGATATAGGGAAAGGAAAATGGGAAACGTACAGAATTAGAGATGTGGACGATTGCAGTTCTGCACTTCATGAAAAAGTGATCATAGAGGAGATAATAATTATTATACCTCGTCTAGTGTCTGAGACCTAATAGAGGCTTAACAAAAGATAATTGTTTTATTATTATTATTATTACTGTTAACCCACCTGAAAAAGCTCTTTATCCTTCAAACCCATGTCTTCTGAACCTTTTTTAGACTCATCCTCCACACAAATTTGTGTGCTCCTTCCTGTCTCTCCCATAACACTCTGCTATTCCTTTATTATCCGACTTATCATTGGTTTATACTCCAGTTTTCTTGTATTTTTTTCTTCCCTAAGACTGATCTTTTGAGATCAGGGATTTTGTTCTGCTTCATTTATATCTCCATCATGTATCACAGTGTTTGGCACATCATAGATCCTCAATAAACATTCATTAAAAGAATGTACAGTGACTATTCTCAACAACTTCAAGGATAAGTTTAAACACCTTTGGGACCTTGGCATTGTACTCTAGGCTTCATGGTGTTAAGTCACCAAAATTTAGGAGTGTATAAACAACAGAACATATTGATATTTAATGTGTTATTCATATATCTAAAGTTGCAAGGGAAAAAGTTACAAGGAACTTTAAGTACCTAATACTTGTCCTTCTATACTCAAGAAATATTTGTAATAATAAGGTAAGAGATAAATAAGAAACTCAACAAAGATTCCAAAGAGGGCTCTTACATTCTTAACATTCTGTTCTATCACTGAATCACTGAGGTATAAGGTTGTAAAATTGTAGGGAGATAATGTTCGGAAAGTGTTTTAACACAATGCTTGAATTATATTCAGGATTCAATAAATGTTTAGGGGGAGGGAGGGAGAGAGAGAGAGAGCAAAGAGGAGGAGGAAGAGAAGGGGGAAAGGATATTTGATGGAAGGAAAAACAAGAGTTCAATCTCAATCTGTTCTGGGATGACCACTGTTAGTCCTTCTCTGCCTTCCTTGGAGGAATTTTAAGAGAAAATATAAGCACTTCATAAATGTGAGGAATCATTATAATTACTATTATGAATTCCATTTTATTGAAGAAGAGGTTTTGGATTGAAGATGAAAATTTTAAAAACCTTGTTTCTGGTTAATTAGATGCAATGAAGGAAAATGCAGTTTTAGAATCCTTAAACAATGGCACAATTTGACTGTGAAAGGTGATATTTGAGCACTTGTGGAAACCCTTTAAACAAATAGCTAAAAAAAGACACCAACCTTCAATGAATGCTATATATACTGTTTGTTGAAAACAGTGATTATTGTATTCATATTTTAACCTCTATTTTTATATATTCATAGGAAATATTCAGCATCATATGAGAAAGAGAGCTTGCTTAAAACACTTCCTAGAATAAGCTGGCTTTTGAACCCCACTAGCTTAACATTTGTTTTTGCATACTGTACTGTACACCCCAGCCTGCACAGAAAATGGTAAGCTAAGAAATCCTAAAAAATAAAAACTACATTCTAGTAAATATGCAAAAGCTGAGATGGTCATTAAAAATATTCTTCAATTGTCAGTAAAATTCAAGTACCTTTTGGTTATGGGGCATTCATCCTTTTCATGAAGTGCAGAACTGCAATTAGCCACGTCTCTGTGTAATTCTGTAGATGTCCCAAACAGTAAAACCCATTAGAATGGGCCCAGACCTTAGACTTCTCCTTTCACTATATCTTTACTCAAAACAGTTATTTAAACTAATTCAAAAACCATTAGCATAGCATCTTTAACTCTTTCTTAGGCTTATCTTGGTTGTCTTTCTGTGGGATATTACATGGGTGCTAAGCATTGTGTGACAAAGGAGGTAGTCTGGTTTTTGGAAGGAAAATTCTTGAGACTTTGAATCAGTGTATTTTCACATCCTCTTAGAGTTCTAAGGAGTTTGATCCTTCCCTTGCTTTGATATGTAAATAGAGATATTGCTTTCTCCCAGGGGACCCTGGAGATCTGCCAAAGCACATAACAGTAAGTTCAGGATAGAAACTGAGTTGCCTAGAACAGCATAGAAAGCTACATTTGTGTTTGGGCTTCACAATAAAATACCTTTGTTAATAGTTTTTACTTCCAATATAAATGTTTATATATTTACTCAGCTTAGTCACCCTAGTTAGCCAATAGTTAGAAAACAACAGTTTTGCTCTTCTTTTTCCTGGTGCTGTGTTACTAAACATAGCTTTCCTTTGAAGATGGTATTTATCTTTCCTTTGATATATTCCATAAAAAATATCTATTCTTTAAATAACATTCATTTTTGTTGGAAATTGGAACATAGTTTCAGCTATTTATTTCAGTGAAGAGAATAACTACTGAAGTGGTAAAATTGCTAATCTATAGGGAGAAAGAATAATTTCCACCCTAGATGTTATGCATATCACATTTGGAAAGAAAAGGGGGGCTGAAAACTTAGCTTTGTCCTTTAATCATATTTATTTTTTACCTTTTAGCTTCTTTCGTGGTTCTCCCTGCCCATATAATGTGAAACCCATGAAATAAGAGTCAATAATTTTAACGATTCCTTTTACTGCCTTGCATCATGGATATCTCTTCTGAGTTGATATCTCTTGTTCCATTCTTGATTCTGGATTATTTAATTAGTGATTTCTATCATATGTTTTAAAATGTAGAATTAGTGTTAATCTTTCTTATGAAAGCTAACATTATATTTAAAAACTTTGCCAGTTCTATAATTAAGACATAGTTATCCATCCTAACAGTCTGTAACCAGATAATTATAGATTGATTTATAAAGACATTTTTTTTTTAATTTTCACAGAGGTCAAGACATTTATTGCTGAGTCACAGACACTTGAAATGGAAAGAGAATTCCAAAATGTAAAACAAACCAAGAGCTAAAGATGGCACTGCAGCGTCCTTGCAAAAACAAAACAACAAAAAAAATATTATATTTGAAAGATGCTTTCTTTTCCATTTTTAAGGAAAAGAGAGAAAAATTTACTCATTGGACTTTTTAATCTAATGTGTTTTTTCCACTTTCTTACAAACTGGGATGTTTTAAATTACTATAAAACAATAACACTTAAAGGTTTTTTACAGCATGTATTTATATTAAATACAATATTTTCTGAGACCAACATTTTCTTAAAACTATGTTGTGTCTTAGCATTTCCTTACAGTTCACATGTGGTGCTGCCAGATGACACAATCACAAAACATGTGTCTCTTTGTAGTCACTGTGCTTTCTTGGAAGAAAAGTACTTATAGGTCTTTGGATACCTGAGTCCAGTCCCAGATACTGCATTTTTTTTTTACTGCAGATACATTTATTACATTATTCTATTGTTTGTGAGAATTTTTTTTAATGACAGTAAATACCACACAATATGAAGATCAATATCTTAAAATACCATTCATTTGGTATAAAAATAAATTCAACAATTTTTCTTTTAAGGAAAGATAGTCATGTTTTTATTTAGCAATATAATAGTAGAACTAGACACATAGTTTAAGGAATGAAAAATACATTTATCTATTACTTGTTTTCTCCCTCCTTTCCAGCTTTCTTTCCATGTTTCTTTTTCTTTCCATTCCTCCCCTCTTTCCTCAGTTCCTTCCCCTTTTCTTCTTTCCTTCCTTCCTTCCTTCCTTCCTTCCTTCCTTCCTTCCTTCCTTCCTTCTTTCTTTCCTTTATTCCTTCCTTCTCTCTCTTTCTTTTTCTTTCTTTCTTTCTTTCTTTCTTTCTTTCTTTCTTTCTTTCTTTGTTTCCTTCCTCTCCTTTCTTTCCTCCTTTCCTTTCCTTTCCTTTCCTTTCCTTTCCTTTCCTTTCCTTTCCTTTCCCTTCCCGTTTCTTTCCTTCTCTCTTTCTTGCCTTCTTTCCTCCCTTCTTATTTTAGCTTCTTTTTTTCCTCCACCATTCTTTCTCTACTCTTTATTTCTATTAATTCTCTATTTTTGTTATTTTTTCTATTGTCACCCTTTCTCAAATTTATGCATTTACATCTCTTTCTCCCTGTTTTTGATTTACAAAACCCCTTTGATTTACAAAAATTCTTTACTAAAATTATAACATATAGACTTTCCCAAATTCTAAAATTCATAAACTTATGAAACATTAAAGATAAAAATAGCAATAGCATCTGCCTTCCCAATCTTAAAATGATTCTCTCTGACATATAGGAAAGTCTCCGGTACTGGGAAAAGTGCTGAACTTTATACTTGCAAAGCTGCAGCTACCTGACTATAGTTTGGTGATTCCTGGACAAAGTAAATTTTAGTTACAGTACCTTGAACAAATACTTCTTTCTGGTCAAGCACAAACATATTGTTAGATTCAGAAACAAATGATACAAAGATGATTTCATTGCTCTTTATTTCCTAAAAGAAACTCATATGCAAGTAATGAATCATGGAATTTTACATCAAAAACTAGGGATGTACTGTAGGTGACTAACATAATATATTTTAAAAATATTATTTAAAAAAGAAATTCATATTTAAAAAATAAAATAAAATCAAGAAAAATATGTCAAATCCTCTAAAATTCTCTCCAAGTAATGTGTATGCAAATACATGGCTTATTTGAAATTATAGAGTATATAGTCATTTGTAAAATATATTTAATATTTTATGTGAAACTAACATTTCAGTCTCTACTCTTGGAAATATGCAGGGAAATGGGTCTAGCTTTGGACATTTGTTAAGCAAAGAAAAATTAACAGAAAAATGCAGAGGCCTGATGAATCACAGAAGAAAATTCATTTGATTGTGATTATTATGATTAGTATTTTTCCTTTATTATCCTTTATTCATAATAGCCCAGTTTCAGTTTCACACACACAAAAAATTTTGCTTTCGGAGAGTTATTGGAACAAAAGGTGCTAGTTTATTTCCTAGGAAGAAAGGACGCAGAGTGTATATAAGTAGAAATTATTAAAAATAACAAATTATAAGTAAGGAACTAAGAATATACATATACTAAGAAATTAAAACAGTGCTCCCTGGGTGCAGTTGACATTCAGAAACTTCTGGAAATTTGGGTTAATTGCTATTTTCACAAGCACAATATTCTTAATGTATTATTTTCATTTATTATCTGTTTTTAAAGTATTTTAAGGTGTATTTATTTATTTGAGAGAAAAAGATCATATGCAGGAGCTGGAGGAGGGTCAGAGGGAGAAGCAAAGGGGAGAAGTAGACCCTCCATTGAGCCTGGAGCCCAACCTGGGCTTGACCCTGAGATCATGACCTGAACCAAAATTAAGAGTCAAACTCTTAACTTACTGAGCTACCCAGGTGTCCCATCATTTATTATTTTTTTCAAATAAATTCATCCCTTTGGGAATTTGTTGAAAGCCACACTGATGTGAAAAAAAAATCAATATTCTAAATGTATTAAAAAGTAATTTAATAATTTGATCTGTATTAATCTATGTTAGAGGCATCCACATGTTGGTTTTCAAAGGAAAACAATGCAACAAAAACTGCCATATCTTGCAAACAATTACCTATTTTTTAAAAAAGATTTTATTTATTTATTTGACAGAGAGAGAGACATCCAGTGAGAGAGGGAACACAAGTTGGGGGAGTGGGAGAGGAAGAAGCAGGCTCCCAACAGAAGAGCCTGATGTAGGGCTCGATCCCAGAATGCCAGGATAACGCAAGGAGCTGAAGGCAGATACACAATGACTGAGCCACCCAGGACCCCCAACAATTACTTATTTGAACCAACAATGTTGTTGATTAGAAATGTCACAAATGTTTTCAACATGAGCAGAATAAACCTGTCAAATACATAAAACAAAATTTTTTTTTAAATTGGCAAAAACAAGTCCTAACCTCTCAGTCACTATTATTGTTCTATTGTAAATATCAAAACACTTAAACCTGGTCCAAGTTGCTGGACCCTGGGATAATTCATTGAGGTAGAAATGGCATAACACAGGGAAAGCACTCTTATGACAGAAGCAGTTAATACAATATTAAAAATGAATAGTCATTTGTGATGCAGCCACATTTTAGGGTATTCTAAATTCCTCCAAAACTGTTTAACATTTCTATATCCCATTAATGCTCTACATTTCTGTTTTCTAATTCCCAGGATTTAACAAAGCTGTTTTTGATGACTTCCAGATTTTGCACACTGAATTAATCTTGTATTGAAATTGGGTTCCACCACATTGATTTGCAATCATAATTCTAATAATTGTTACTTTTAGTAAACATCCGGGGACTCCTTTTCCAGTTCTTCCCTGTACACCTCATTCTGTTAGTAGTGCTGAAAAGTGCCTACCTTCATAGTATTCACTGATTCAAAACACTCATTCAACAAATACTTATTGAATGTCTCTATTAGACATTGAAGCATCATTAGAATTTATGCAAAATATTATGCAAGTGTTCTCAGATCTCAGGGAGGTAGTCAGAATTTACTGTTCCAGTATTTTGACAAGATTCCACAATGAATTGTGCTACAATAAACAGATCTCCTTGGACTCAGTTTTATCATCTGTAAAACAGAGATTGAAGTGGTGAAATAAGAACAGTGTTTTTGAAAAGCAAACAGTCATAAAATAATGGGTCATAAAGTCAATTTAAGAAGGTATGACTGGCATCTCTTTTTTTTTATTATGTTATGTTTGTCACCATACAGTACATCATTAGTTTTTGATGCAGTGTTCCATGATTCATTGTTTGCGTATAACACCCAGTGCTCCAGGCAATATATGCCCTCCTTAATACCCATCACCATGCGACCCCATCCTCCCATCCCCCCTCCACTATAAAGCCCTCTGTTTGTTTCCTGGAGTCCATAGTCTCTCATGGTTTGTCTCCCTATCTGTTTTCTCCCCCCTTCTGTTTTCCCTTCCTTCTCCTAATGTTCTCCCTGCTATTCTTTATTCCACAAACAAGTGAAACCATATGATAATTATCTTTCTCTGCTTGATTTATTTCACTTAGCATAATCTCCTCCAGTTCCATCCTTGTTGATGCAACTGTTGGGTAATCATCCTTTCTGATGGCTGACTAATATTCCATTGTATATGTGAACCACATCTTTCTATCCATTCATCTTTTGAAGTTATCTAGGATCCTTCCACAGTTTGGCTATTATGGACGTTGCATCTATGAAGATTGGGGTGCATATGGCCTTTCTTTTCCATACGTCTATATCTTTTGGGTAAATACCTACTGCAATTCCCAGGTCATAGGGTACCATTATTTTTAACTTTTTGAGGAACCTGCACTCTGTTTTCCAAAGTGGCTGTACCAACTTGCATTCCCACCAACAGTGTAAGAAGGTTCCCCATTCTCCACATCCTCGCCAACATTTGTTGTTTCTTACCTTATCAATTTTTGCCATTCTAACTGGTGTAAGGTGATATCTCAATGTGGTTTTGATTTGAATTTCCCTGATGGCTAATGATGTTGAAAATTTTTTCATATGTCTGTTAGTCATTCATGTGTCTCCATTGGAAAAGTGTCTGTTCATATCTTCCATCCATTTGTTGACTGGATTATTTTGTGTGTGTGTGTTGAGTTTGAGAAGTTCTTTATAGAACTTGGATACCAGCCTTTTATCTGTAGTTCATTTGCAAATATCTTCTTCTATTCCGTGGGTTGCCTCTTTGTTTTGTTGACTATTTTCTTCACTGTGCAGAAGCTTTTTATCTTGATGAAGTCATAAAAGTTCATTTTTGCTTTTGTTTCCCTTACCTTTGTGATGTGTCATGAAAGAAATTACTGCGGCTGATGTCAAAGAGGTTACTGCCTATGTTCTCCTCTATGATTTTGATGGATTCCTGTCTCACATCGAGGTCTTTCAACCATTTGAAGTTTATCTTTGTGTATGGTGTAACAAAATGGTTGAGTTTCATTCTTCTGTCTATAGCCGTCCAATTTTCCCACACCATTTATTGAAGAGACTGTCTTTTTTCCATTGGATGTTTTTTTACCTGCTTTGTCGAGGATTCGTTGACCACAGAGTTAAGGGTCCTTTTCTAGAGTCTCTATTCTTTTCCACTGATCTATGTGTCTGTTTTTGTGCTAGTACCATGCTGTCTTGGTGATCACAGCTTTGTAATATAGCTTGAAATCAGGCAACATGATGCCCCCAGCTTTGTTTTCCTTTTTCAACATTTCCTTGGCAATTTGGGATCTTTTCTGGTTCCGCACGAATTTTAGGATTGTTTGTTCCAGGACTTTGAAAAATGGCATTGATATTTTGATCAGAAAGGCATTGAACGTATAGATTGCTCTAGGTAGCATAGACATTTTAACAATGCTTATTCTTCTGAGCCACAAATATGGAATATTTTTCCATCTCTTTTGTCTTCTTCAATGTCCTTCATAAGTGTGCTGTAGTTTCTAGAGTATAGATCTTTTACATCTTTGGTTAGGTTTATATCAAGATATCTTATGGGTCTTGGTGTTATTGTAAATGGAATCAATTCTGGAGTTTCTCTTTCTGCAGTTCCATTGTTAGTGTACAGTTTAAACAACTGATTTCTGTGCATTGATTTTTTATCCTGCCACATTACTGAATTGCTGTATGAGTCCTACTAATTTTGGGGGGGTCTTTTTGGTTTTCTGCATAAAGTATCATGTCATCTATGAAGAGAGAGAGTTTGACATCTTCTTCTCCAAAGTGAATACATTTCACTTCTTTTTGTTGTCTGATTGTTGTTGCTAGGACTTCTAGTACTATGTTGAACAATAGTGGTGAGAGTGGACATCCTTGTCATGTTCCTGATCTTAAGGGAAAGGCTTTCAGCTTTTTCCCATTGAGAATGATATTCACTGCAGGCTTTTCATAAATTTTTTTTATGAAATTGAGGAATATACCCTTTATCCCTACACTATGAAAGGTTTTAGTCAGGAAAGGAAGCTGCATTTTGTCAAATGCTTTCTCTGCATCAATTGAGAGGACTATATGATTCTTATCTCTTCTTGTATTAATGTGTTCTATCACACTGATTGATTTGCAAATGTTGAACCAGCCTTGCATTTCAGGGATGAATCCCACCTGGTCATGTTGGATAATACTTTTAATATACTGTTGGATCCTATTTGCTAGGAACTTGTTGAGAATTTTGGTATCCATACTCATCAGGTATATTGGACTCTAATTCTCCTTTTTGATGGGGTCTTTTCCTGGTTTTGGGCTCAAGATAATGCTGGGCTCATAGAATGAGTTTGGTAGTTTCTAATGATTTATTTCTATTTCCTTGGTGTTAGTTGTGACCTCTCCCCTTCATTCATAATTTTATTAATTTGAGTCCTTTCTCTTTTCTTGTTGATAAGCCTGGCCAATGGTTTATCGATCTTATTAATTTTTTCAAAGAACCAGCTTCTAATTTTGTTGCTCTGCTCCACTGTATTTCTGGTTTTTAATTCATTGATCTCTGCACTAATCTTAATTAATTCTCTTCTCGTGCATGATTTAGGCCTCCTTTGCTGTTCCATCTCCAGTTGTTTAAGGTGCAAATATAGAAACTGTATTCTCTATCTTTCTATTTTTTTTGAATGAGGCTTGGATGCCGATGTATTTTCCCCTTAGGACCGCCTTTGCAGTATCACATAGGTTTGGATCAATGTGTTTTCATTCTCATTGGTTTCCATAAATGTTTAAGTTCTTCCTTGATTTCCTGGTTGACCCAAATATTCTTAAGCAGGATGGTCTTTAGCTTCCAAGTGTTTGAATTTCTCCAAAGTTTTTTCTTGTGATTGAATTCCAGTTTCAAAGCATTGTGGTCTGATAATATGCAGAGAATAATCTTAGTCTTTTGGTATCAGTTGAGACCTGATTTGTAACTTAGTACATAGTCCATTCTGGAGAAAGTTCCATGATCGTTCAAGAAGAATGAGTATTCTCTTGTTATAAGGTGGAATGTTCTGTACATATCTATGAGGTCTATCAGGTCCAATATGTCATTCAAAGCTCTTGTTTCTTTGTTGATTTTCTGCTTAGATGATCTGTCTATTGCTGAGAGTGGACTGTTGAGGTCCCCTATTATTAATGTATTATTACCAATATGTCCTTTGTTTTGGTAAACAGTTGCCTGATGCAGTTTGGTGCTCCCCTGTTGGGGAATATATATTTATAATTGTTAGATCCTCTTGTTGGATAGACCCTTTAAGAATGATATAGTGTCCTTCTGTATCTCTAAGTACAGTCTTTAGCTTAAAATCTAATTTGTCTGATATGTGAATTTCTACCCCCAGTTTCTTTTGAGGTCCGTTGTTACGAAAAATATTTCTCCATCCCTTCACTTTCAGTCTGGATGTATCTTCATGTTCAAAATGAGTCTCTTGTAGACAGCATATTGGTGGGTCATGTCTTTTTTCCCAATCTGCAACCTTGTGGCATTTTATGGGAGCATTTAGGCCATTCACATTGAGAGTGATGATTGAAAGATATGATTTTAATGTCATCATGTTACCTGTGAAGTCCTTGTTTCTATAGATTGTCTCTGTAAATTTCTGTTCTGTATCACTCTTGTCTCTGCATCCTTTCTGAAAGACAGCCTTGCTGGATACAGTATCCTTGGGTGCATGTTCTTCTCATTTAGTACCCTGAATATATCTTGTCATCCCTTTCTGGCTTGCCAGGTCTCTGTTGACAGGTCTGATGTTATTCTGATATTCCTCCCTCTCTATGTAAGAGACCGCTTCCCCCTCACCACTTTCAAGATTGTATCCTTGGATTTAAGATTTGCAAATTGTGCTATTATATGTTGTGGTGTTAGTCTGTTCTCATTGATCTTGGGAGGAATCCTCTCTGCCTCTTGGACATGAATGCTTGTTTCCTTCTCCAGATTAGGCAAGTTCTCAGCTATGATTTGCCAAAATATATCTTCTAGACATCCTCTTTCTCCACCCCCTAGGGTATCCCAAAAATTGTGATATTGGAATGTTTCATTGAGTCACTAATCTCTCAGTTTGAGACCTTGGCTTCTAATTTGTTTTTCCCATGCCACCTCTTTTCCTTCTTTTCTATCCTCTTATCCTTTAACTCCCTAATTCTTTCTTCTGCCTTGTTTACCCTGGCAGTCAAAGCATCCAGTTTAGACCACATTTCACTCATAGCATATTTAATGCTATAATTAGGTTTCATTTCTGCCCTTAGAGATTGTATATTGCCATTAATATTTTTCTCAAGCCTAGATATTGCCTTGATAACTGTTACTCTGAAGTCTATATTTGACATCTTGGTTACATCCATATCCATTAGTTCTGTGGCAGAGGCCACAGTCTCTGATTCTTTCATTTGTTGGTGGTTCCCTCTCTTAGTCATTCTGTTGAAGGATGATTGAGGGAATGTGCAGAGTCCAAATTATTGAGCACAACCCACACAAGATGCTCCTGTTTTATAGGGACCTTAGGGTTGTGGGCCTCTTCCAGCCTATCTTCAGGGCGAGGGGCCTGCTGTGCTGTTACTCAGGCAACCCTGTTTGGGCAGAGTTACCCTGGCCCCTGTAGGGGGAGAGTGGCTCAGTGAAAACCAGTTTTTCGGGCTTTTGTTCTCTGGTGGCTCAGTGTCTGTTCCGAGAGTCAGAGCAGAAGTGATCACATCTAACCTCTGTCTCAGAACAGAGAGATCTCAGTCTGCTCTTCACTGAGCTCTCCAGGGCACACTGACTCAGTTTCTGTCTGTGCTGCTAAAAACCCACAGTGTCCTGGGTTGTGCACCCCACAACTGCTCTCACAGCCCTTGCTGCCATGGCCAGGCATATCTCTGCCCTTTGTCCTTCTAAAACCACTAACCACCCCCAGTTCACGTGCATTCCCCTGTAGCTCCAGGTTTCAATCTAGGAGGGGCAGTCTTAAATTCCTTTCCTCACCACTACTGGTCTTGGAGTCTGTGCCTGGTCCCCAGCATGGGAGGCTTTTGCCTTCCCAGTGTAAGAGCATGGAAGCTCCCCCTTCCATTTATCCTCCAATATCTGTCTGCAGAATCACTGTCTCCCACTTCATACTTCGAGTCCAACTGCTGGAGATGTTCTCTTTTTAGAGATCCAGATATATCTTCTTACATCTCAGGCTGATTTCATGGGTGTTTAGAATGGTCTGGCAGATATCCAGCTCAATTCAGGGGACTAGTTGAAATAGGGTCACCTACTCCTCCATCATCTTTAAAACTCTCCCATGACAGGCATTTCTTAATGAAATAAAATAAATTAGAAGATATTATATCATGTTTCAACATTATACAAGTTTGTGAAGTCTCAATTTTTTTAAACCTATCTATGCATGTGTATATTGTATAGCGGATTTGTGTAAATACATTTTGTAGTAGTGGTTTAAAATATATTTTGTTAATGTGGGTCATATTTAAAAATTGCCCTATAAAGGAGTAGTGAGAGGGAAAACTTAGCAGCCAGGGGAAGCAAGCGACAGCCAAGAAATCTGGAGTACCAAACTTTGAAAACTGGGTTCTTGTCCTAACTTTTCTAATATAATTTAATGTGAAGTTAATGATCATGGTAATGTTGCTAATAATAACAATGAGTAACATTTATTGGTCAATAACTGTATTCTAAAAACTGTTCTAAGACTTTACAATACACTAATTTTTTTTAAAGATTTTATTTATTTATTTATTTGACAGAGAGAGAGAGACAGCCAGTGAGAGAGGGAACACAAGCAGGAGGAGTGGGAGAGGAAGAAGCAGGCTCCCAGTGGAGCAGGGAGCCCAGTGCAGGACTCAATCCCAGGACTCTGGGATCATGCCCTGAGCCGAAGGCAGACGCTTAACAACTGAGCAACCCAGACGCCCTACAATACACTATTTTATTTATTCCTCCCAATAGCCATAGAATGTACACATGATTTTTATCCCCATTTTACAGATTAGGAAATTGAAACATAGAAATCATTCATTCACCATAAGTTGTGTACAAGAAACAATAATAAGCACTGAAGAAGAAAACATGAATAAGATATAAGCTATCATTTCAAGGAGTTAACTGTGTATTAGAGGGACACACATGTGAACAAATAATTGTAATGAAATATGGTATATTATAAACAAGAATTTCATAAAAATCACAGTGAGCAGTACAGAGAGGAGGGCAACATGCTTAGGATTTAAGAAAGACTTCATAAAGTGGGTGATATGAGTCTTGAAGGATGGGTAGATATTTTGTAAATAAATAAAAATAGGTAAGATAAATTTATTCATCTATGGATAGACCCAGAAGAGGTCTGGAAAAAGAATGTGTCTAGGGATTTCTGTTGATACATGGTAAATCTGCAACTTCTTGCCCCATCCTAGCTCTATGCATTGTGGTCTAATCAAATTTGCATGCTTTTTCACTTTTAAGCTCTTGCATGAGCAAAAACTGATATAGCCTCTAGCCTGTTTTGCACTCTTACTGGTTTTGTGATATTGAATAAATCATTAAATTATCTGAGTCTCAGTTTCTTCCTGTGGAACAGAAGTTTTAATATATGCAGAATAAAGGTAATCAGAGAACTATGAACCATGTGATAAAGCTTAACAAAAAGCAAGACCATGATCCTGTAAGTGATATTTGTAATTATATGTAGGTGAAAGAAGGGCTGATCTTGGATAGGAGTACATGAGAGTAAATATAGGAAGCTTTAGAAACTGTCTGGATTGCCTTCCTTTAGTTGAGGTGAGAAAGCAAGACAAAATTAAAACAGTGACAAGGAGTGATGTTATGGAAGATGGCAGAGTAGAAAGTAACAGAAATCTGTCTCTCCATTGAGACAACAGTTGGACTGGCATAATTTGTCTAAAACTACTATTTTGAAACTCTGGAGTCTATTTAAATATTTGAAGCTTCCAGGGAAAACTTGACTGGTAAACTGTGGTTAATAATGGTCATTTTTAGCCCTCAGTATGGTAATGGTTGCCACTTCCCCACTTAGCTTGTGGCAAGCAGCTGTGAGGATAGTGACACATAGTTCTGGTATGTTTTGTCAGAGGCAGGGTAGGCAGTAAGGACTGTGTCTTCCAAATATTGGGGCTCTGTGTTCTGATTAGGGGTTACTAATTCTGATCCATAAGATGCAGGCACAGAAGCTGGCTGCCATTATTTAAGCCCACCAGACTAAAATACCTTTCAAGGGATTTAAAGAAGCTGTCCTGGGTTTTTTTTGTTTTTGTTTTTGTTTTTGATATTCAAAAACAACCACATATGTGAGGGGTGGGTTTGGAAATCCCTGGGAAAGATGCAGGCTCACAAAAGACATGAGAAGGTGTTATATTTTCACCTCAGGGTGATCCTCAGTACAGTGACACACAACAACAGCAGCAGCAGCAGCAAAAACAAGAACAACAAAGTAATAAAAAAAAAAAAAACTGGCGGAAGGGGAGAATCTGATTTCCAAGGTAAAATACATCATAAGATGTAAATGACCAGTTTTCAACGACAACAACAACAAAAAATCACTGGGCGTACAAAGAAAAGGATGGTTCATTCAAGTAAAATAAGTACACTGACAGAAAATATACATGAGGAAGCCAAGACATTGGAGTTACAGGACAAAATTTTAAAACAACTGACTAAAGGTGCTCTAACAGCTAAAGTAGGACATGGACAAAGAGAAACAATGTATAAAAATGAAAATATCAATGGAGATAAAGGCACAATAAAAAAATAAAGAAATTTTGGAGCTGCAAAGTAAAATAATTAAAATGAAAATTACCTTAGAGGAGCACAAAAAGACATTTAAAGAAACAGAAAAAAGAATCAGTGAACTTGAAGGTGGCTCAATTGAAATCACTGAGTCTGAGATACAAAGATTTAAAAAAAAAAGTTACCTAAGTAACCTGTGGCACACCATCAAGTGGACCAATGTACACATTGTGAAATACCAGAAGAGAAAGATAAAGGGCAGAAATAAAATGAGTAAAAGTTAGAATTTGTTGTATGCTTGAATCTGCAAATCAAAGAAGCTGAATAAACTTCAAATAGGATAATGCAAATAAACCCAGATGTAGAAATGTTATAATTAAATTTCAAAAGACAAACACAGAGACTCAAAAGGAGAACATGAGAACTCATTATTTACAAGTCATTCTCAATAAAATTATGAATGGCTCTGTCATCAGAAACCTCTGGGAAACAAACTAAGGGTTTTAGAAAGGAGGGGGTGGGGGGATGGGCTAGCCCAGTGATGGGTATTAAGGAGGGCACGTATTGCATGGAGCACTAGTTGTTATACACAAACAATGAATCATGGCGCACTACATCAAAAACTAATTATGTACTGTATGATGACTAATATATCATAATAATGATAAAAAAGAGAATTACAGACCAATATCCCTGATGAATGTGGATGCAAAAATTCTCACAAAAATACTAGACAATAGGATCCAACAGTACATTAAAAGGATTATTTACCATGACCAAGTGGAATTTATTCCTGGGCTACAAGTGTCATCCAATATCCACAAATCAATTAATGTGATACACTACATAAATAAAAGAAAGGAGAGGAAACATAGGATCTTCTCAATAGATGGAGAAAAAGCTTTGACAAAGTACAGTATCCTTTCTTGATTAAAACTTTCCACAGTGTAAGAATAGAGGGAACATACCTCAATATCATGAAAGCCATATGCAAAAATCTCACAGTGATTATCATTCCTAATGGGGAAAAACTGAGATCCTTTCCCTTAAGGTCAGGAACATGGCAGGTATCTCCACTATTACCACTGCTGTTCTGCATAGTACTAGAAGTCCTAGCCTCAGCAATCAGACAACAAAAAGAAATAAAAGGCATCCTAATCAACAAAGAAGAAGTCAAACTCTCACTCTTTGCAGATGACATGATACTTTATGTGGAAAATCTAAAAGATTCCACCCCAAAATTGCTAGAACTCATGCAGGAATTAAGCAAAGTGGCAGAATATAAAACCAATGCAGAGAAATCAGTTGCATTTCTATACACTAACAATGAGCTAGAAGAAAAAGAAATTAAGTGTCAATCCCATTTACACTTGCACCTAAAATCATACGATACCTACGAACAAACCTAACCAAGGAGGCAAAGTATCTGTACTTAGAAAACTATAGAACATTCATGAAAGAAATTGAGGAACACAAAAAGAATTGGAAAACTTCCCATGCTCATGGATTGAAAGAACAAGTATTGTTAAAATATTTATGCTATCTAATGCAATCTCCGCATACAATGTAATTCTTGTCAAAATACCATCAACTTTTTTTATAGAGCTGGAACAAATAATTCTAAAATTTTTAGGGAATCAGAAAGGACCCCGAATAGCAAAGGAATGTTGAAAATGAAAACAAAAACTGGTGGCATCTCAATTCCAGGCTTCAAGATCTATTATGAAGCTATAATCATCAAGAAGGTATGGTACTGGCACAAAAACAGACACATAGATCAATGGAACAGAATAGAGAACCTGGAAATGGACCCTCAACTCTATGGTCAAGTAATCTCTGACAAAGCAGGAAAGAATATCTAAAGGGAAAAAAAAAAGACAGTTTCTTCAACAAATGGTGTTGAGAATATTGGAGGGCCACATGCGGGAGAATGAAACTGGACCATTTCCTTACACCATACACAAAAATAGACTCAAAATGGATGAAAGACCTGCATGTGAGACAGGAATCCATCAAAATCCTAGAGGAGAATGCAGGCAAGAATCTCTGTGACCTTGGCCACAGCAACTTCTTGCTCAACATGTCTCCAAAGGCAAGGAAACAAAACAAAAATGAACTATTGGGACTTCATCAAGATAAAAATCTTTTGCACAGCAAAGGAAATAGACAACGAAACCAAAAGAGAACTGACAGAATGAGAGAAATATTTGCAAATGGCATATTAGATAAAGGACTACTATCCAAAGTGTATAAAGAAACAAGAGCATTGAATGCCATACTCGACGAGTTGGACCTCATAGGTATAGATAGAACACTACACCCCAGAACCAAAGAATACACATTCTATTCTAATGCCCATGGAACATTCTCAAGAATAAACCATGTTCTGGGTCACAAAACAGGTCTCAACCGATACCAAAAGACTGAAATTATTCCCTGCATATTCTCAGACCACAACGCTCTGAAATTGGAACTCAACCACAAGGAAAAATTTTGAAGAAACTCAAACACTTGGAGACTAAGAACCATCTGCTCAGGAATGACTCGATAAACCAGGAAATCAAAAATCAATTTAAATAATTTATGGAGACCAATGAGAATGAAAACACAATGGTCCAAAACCTGTGGGATACTGCAAAGGCTGCCCTAAGAGGGAAATACATAGCCATCCAAGCCTCACTCAAAAGGATAGAAAAATCTAAAATGCAGTTTTTATATTCTCACCTCAAGAAGCTGGAACAGCAACAAAGGGACAGGCCTAATCCACGCACAAAGAAGAAGTTGACCAAGATTAGAGCAGAACTCAATGAATTAGAAATCAGGAATACAGTAGAGCAGATCAACAGAACTAGAAAATGGTTCTTTGAGAGAATCAATAAAATTGCCAGACCACTGGCAAGACTTATCCAAAAGACTAGAGAAAAGACCCAAATTAATAAAATTATGAATAAAAAAGGAGGGGTCAAAACCAACACCATTGAAATTGGTAGGATTATTAGAAACTTTTATCAACAGCTTTATGCCAATAAATTAAGCAATCTGGAAGAGATGGAGGCCTTCCTGGAAACCTATAAACTACCAAGACTGAAACAGGAAGAAATTGATTTTTTAAACAGGCCAATTAATTATGAAGAGATTGAGTCAGTGATAAACAACCTTCCAAAAAACAAAACTCCAGGCCCAGATGGATTTCCTGTGGAATTCTACCAAACATTCAAAGAAAAAATAATACCTATTCTCCTAGAGCTATTTCAAAAAATAGAAACAGAAGGAAAGCTACCAAACTCATTCTATGAGGCCAATTTTACTTTGATCCCCAAACCAGGCGAAGACCCCA
The DNA here is from genome assembly GCF_002007445.2 of Ailuropoda melanoleuca. NCBI lineage: Eukaryota > Metazoa > Chordata > Mammalia > Carnivora > Ursidae > Ailuropoda > Ailuropoda melanoleuca. Next base: position 60,302,292 of record NC_048238.1, read on the forward strand.
TAGAAAAGGAGAATTACAGACCGATATCCCTAATGAATATGGATGCCAAAATTCTCAACAAGATCCTGGGTAATAGAATCCAACAGTACATTAAAAGGATTATCCATCATGACCAAGTGGGATTCATCCCTGGGATGGAAGCGTGGTTCAACATTCGCAAATTGATCAATGTGATACATCATATCAACAAGAAAAGACTCAGGAACCATATGATCCTCTCAATTGATGCAGAAAAAGCATTTGACAAAATACAGCATCCTTTCCTGATTAAAACCCTTCAGAGCGTAGGGATAAGGGCATATTTGTCAATCTCATAAAAACCATCTATGAAAAGCCTACAGCAAATATCATTCTCAATGAGGAAAAGCTGGAAGCCTTTCTCTTAAGATCAGGAAAAAGACAAGGATGCCCACTCTCGCCACTATTATCCAAAATAGTACTAGAAGTCCTTGCAACAACAATCAGACAACAAAAAGTGATAAAAGTTATCCAAATCGGCAAAGAAGTGGTCAAAATGTCTCTCTTCGCAGATGACGTGAAACTCCATATGGAAAACCCAAGAGAATCCATGCCCAAACTATTAGAAGTTATAGAGCAATTCAGTAATGTGGCGGGATACAAAATCAATGCTCAGAAGTCAGTTGCATTTCTATACACAAATAAGGAGACTGAAGAAAGAGAAATTAGGGAATCCATCCCATTTACAATAGCACCAAAAACCATGCGTTACCTTGGAATTAACNCAATAGCACCCAAAAACCATACGTTACCTTGGAATTATCTTAACCAGAGACGTAACGGATCTATATTCTAGAAGCTATAAATCACCCTTGAAAGACATTGAGGAAGACACAAAAAGATGGAAAAATATTCCATGCTCATGGATCGGAAGAATTAACATAGCTATAATGTCCATGTTACCCAGAGCAATCTACACTTTCAATGCTATCCCGATCAAAATACTGATGACATTTTTCAAAGCACTGGAACAAATAGTCCTTAAATTTGTATGGAACCAGAAAAGGCCCCAAATCGCCAAGGAACCGTTGAAAAGGAAAAACAAAGCTGGGGGCATCACAATGCCAGTTTTCGAGCTGCACTAAAAAGCTGTGATCACAAAGACAGCATGGTACTGGCAAAAAAATTAAACATAGACCAATGGAACAGAATAGATAACCCAGAAATGAACCCTCGGCTCTTTGGGCAACTAATCTTTGATACAGCAGGAAGAAACATCCAGTAGAAAAAAGACAGTCTCGTCAATAACTCGTGATAGGAAAATTGGACAGCTACATGCAAAAGAATGAAACTTGACCATTCCCTCACACCATACACAAAAATAAACTCCAAATAGACAAAAGACCTCGATGTGAGACAGGAATCCATCAAAATCCCACAGGAGAACATAGGCATCAACCTCTATGACATCAGCCAAAGCAACCTTTTTCATGAAACATCTCCAAAGGCAAGAGAAACAAAAGATAAAATGAACTTGTGGGACTTCATCAAGATAAAAACCTTCTGCATAGCCAAGGAAACATTCAAAAAAACTAAGAGGCAGCCCACGGAATGGAAGAATATATTTGCAAATGATAATACAGATAAAAAAACTGGTATCCAAGTTCTACAAAAAAATTCTCAAACTCAATATGCGAGAAACAAAAAACCAAATCATGAAATGGGCAGAAGATATGAACAGACACTTTTCCAATGATGACATACAAATGGCTAACAGACACATGAAAAAATGTTCTAAATCATTGGCATCAGGGAAATTCAAATCAAAGCCACACTAGGATACCACCTTATGCCAGTTAGAATGGGAAAAACTGACAAGGCAAAAAACAACAAATGCTGGAGAGGATGTGGAGAAAAGGGGATCCCTCCTACATTGTTGGTGGGAATGCAAGTTGGTACAGCCACTCTGAAAAACAGTGTGGAAGTCCCTTAAAAAGTTAAAAATTGAGTGACCCTATGACCCAGCCATTTCACTACTGGGTATTTACCCCAAAAATACAGATGGAGTGAAGAGAAGGGACATATGCACCCCAGTGTTCATAGCAGCATTATCCACAATAGCTAAATTGTGGAAGGAACCGAGCTGCCCTTCAACAGATGCCTGGATTAAGAAGTTGTGGTCCATATATACAATGGAATATTACTCAGCTATCAGAAAGAACGAGTTCTCAACATTTGCTGCAACATTGATGGCACTGGAGGAGATAATGCTAAGTGAAAGAAGTCAAGCAGAGAAAGACAATTATCATATGATTTCTCTCATCTATGGAACATAAGAACTAGGAGGATCGGTAGGGGAAGAAAGGGATAAAGAAAGGGGGGGTAATCAGAAGGGGGAATGAAGCATGAGAGACTATGGACTCTGAGAAACAAACTGAGGGCTTCAGAGGGGAAGGGGTGGGGGAATGCGATAGACTGGTGATGGGTAGTAAGGAGGGCACATTTTGCTTGGTGCACAGGGTGTTATACGCAACTAATGAATCATGGAACTTTACAACAGAAACCAGGGATTACTGTATGGTGACTAACATAATAAAATTAAAAAAATTAAAAAAATAAATAAATAAAATAAGTGAAAATAAATATATTTATAAATAAAAAAAAGAGCTTATCAAACTCAACACCCAAAGAACAAATCATCCAGTCAAGAAATGGGCAGAAGACCTGAACAGACATTTCTTCAAAGATCTACAAATGGCCAACAGACATGTGAAAAAATGCTCATCATCCCTTGGCATCAGGGAAATACAAATCAAAACCACAATGAGATACCAACTCACACCATTTAGAATGGCTAAAATAAACAAGTCAGTAAATGTCAGATGTTGTTGGGGTCGCAGAGAGTGGGAACGCTCTTACACTGTTGGTAGGAATGCAAGCTGGTACAGCTACTCTGTAAAGTAGTATGGAGGTTCCTAAAAAGTTGAAAATAGAGCAACTCTACAATGCAGAAATTGCACTACTGGTATTTATTCTAAATATACAAATGTAGTGATCTGAAGGGGCACCTGCACCCAATTGTTTATAGCAGCAATGTCCACAATAGCCAAACTATGGAAAGATCACAGATGTCCTTCGGTAGATGAATGGATAAAGAAGATGTGATATATATATATCACATCTTCTTTATCCATATATATATACATATATATATATCACATCTTCTTTATCCATCTATATATATATATATATATATATATATATATATATATACAATGAAAAGCTATATGGTATATGACTAAGATTAGAGTCCAGCTTAACAGACACAAAAGTTTAGCTTATCAAACTGCTTTCCTACTGGTTGTATTCTATTTTATTATGTAATTTAATTCCATACTTTGAGGAAAATAAAATCTGAAAGCTTCAAAATCCAAAGATCCAATACTCAGCAAACTTACATGCCATGTCCAAATTCAGACAACATATGAGAAGAAAAAAAATAATCACTGAAAACACAGAAGACATCCAAGCTTCTATTACGTTTGTATTGACAGTTACTTCTGTCATTGAACCATCATTACCTTTATGCCATAACTATGCAAAATTTCCTAATCATTTTAATAATAATTCAGCAACATTTCACATATACACATCCTTTTTTTGAAAAATAATTACATTCATATGTTTTTTCTCACAATTTTCTGCCACCCCCTTAAAAAGCTGAATTTTTGTGGGTATTTCAGGTGGCTAAGTACATTGTGTGTGTCCCTGGTATTTTCTTTGCAATTAAGCTTTAGTTAAAAAACTGTACCTTTTTAATGAGGCCTTTACTGGCTAGGTTGGAAGTGATTGTCTTCTCTGCAGAATTCACATAGAACTGATCTTTCTTATTTAACATCTACTGTTTTACAACTGAATTCATTCTTGACATAGCTTTTGATTTCTTCAAATTATAAGTTCCTAGAGGGAAAATGTAAGTGCCTTTCTCATATCTGTATGCTTCATACACTGTTCCATATAGTTTCATGAAAAAGGCAGCATAGACATCAGTTGGTAGGCAAAAGTATGGAACTGAAAGTTTGGGAGGAAAATTTGGGTTTGAATTCTGGTCTCAAGGTTTACTAATACTGCAACATTTAGCAAGTTGCAGCCTCTTTCAAGCTATTTTCCTAATGATGATGTCTACCTGAAAAGAGTTATAAATTTTAAAAGTGATGATGTATGTACATAACACCTAGTAAATGATAACTTTTTATCTTTAAAGGATGTGTGAAACTTCTGGCTAAAAATGGAAAAGACATTTTCATAACACTTTCCTCTTTGAAACCCATTGAATAAAATAAAAACAAACTGGAAAAGAAAGACAACAACATCACTCCACCTTCAGTGAAATAAGGGAATTGATAAAAGCTCAAGCCATAAATTATAAATTACCTAACACATGTCAGGAAATCTATGCTCAAACAAAGTAGCATTCTGAGTACTGACACAGTCATTTATTCATTTATTCATTTATTCAAAACTATGTATTGAGTAGCTACTTTACACCAGGCACTATGATAGACACTGAGAATATAGATGAGCAAAAAACCTGATCCTGTTGTTGCCATTTAGAATCATGCCTTTTTGGACCTTGAAGAGGAAAGACAAGTGTTTCCCAACTTATATATTATCATCTTGAAAGGGATGTATGAATATTTTTTATTTGAGTAATTGAATTTAAAGATATGGGTAGGACACAGTAGATACAGAATATTTGCACTGAAACTGCAAAGGTATTGGATGAAAGCAAAAGAAAATAAGCATTAAGAGACCATGCACTATAAGAGAAATTGCCCAGAGAAATGCAAGAAATTTGACAAACAATTCCTCAAAACCTGAAAGAAATTATAGATATCATAGTCACCCTAAAATTAGCCCCCAAAAGGGACCTAAAAGATTATCAGAACATAGAAGAGGAATAAAAGTAAACCGGCAGAGAACAAGAAAAAGAAAAGCAAAGAAATTAAAGGAACAAAAACTATGACTGAAAATACAAGAATATAGTGGATTGGTTTAAGGATGTTTTATATTTGGAAAGGGTTCCCAAACCACAATAACTCACCCGCCCCGACACTAGATGGTTCAAGTGGTTTTGATCTGCCTGGAGAAAAGAGATATGTGATGGCAGAAAAGTGAGAATAATCAAAGGAAACCAGGTTTTGCTATCAGTCTCTTTTTAGCTCTTTTCCTGGGTGTAAACAGAATCAAATGAGCTGATAGTACTGTCTGCCCTAAGTGTCTAACTAGTTTCTTAAGGAACCTATAATGTTGTCTTAGCTTTGAGATTTCCACAGATGCTCCCCCCAAAAGTGTTTGCAGTGGGTGGAATTTATGAATGGAGAAGTTGCCGATGTATTTTCATTTTTGCAAGTCTTTACCATTCAATTCTTAAAATTATACTAATCTATATGAATTTAAACATAGTTTATTAATTCAAGTTAATATAATACAAATTGGGCCCTCATCACATTTTACTGAAATCTACTTACTGCACCTTTTTATTTCCAAAAAAATGGTGAGCTCCCCAGGCAATCCTACTGTTTAAAAATTCAAATTCTTGGTTTTCAATAACCTTAGCACTGTCCTTTTGTGACCTCATCCCCTGCCTGCTTCTTCTGATGTTTCCATTCACCCTCCTAGTCACAAGGGGAATTAGCAATAGATAAAGAGAGGTGTATTAGATCATTTGCACCTAAATGCTTCTTTCCTCTATATGTAATCAGAACTAAAAAGAGCTGAAAGGAAAATAACAAGTGGACATCTGTGAGAACACTTTCGTGTGAAATATGTATGCTAAGATGTGTCTATTCATGGGCTTTACGAGACCTTTTTTTTTCCCCCCCAATAAGGAGATTCTTTTCTCCAAAAAGAGAAAATAACTCTTTATTGGTATTCTTATACTCTTGGAGTATCTGAGGTCACAACCTGATCTGGCAAGGTAAGTTAGTTCTGGAGAAGTATTTAGTATAAAGGGTGAGAAATACAGACAAACCACCATTGGCATTAAAGATAGAAACTTTTTATTCCACAAAACACTTTTCCCTTAATATCTAATATCACAAATGCTTTAAACTATTGGATATTGTATTGCATAATATAATGTATTAAATGTTTTAAAGACATATATGATTTCATTGAATCCTAACTAAAATACAATTTAATAAATATGAAATTGTGCTATTACACAGACAGTAAATATATATATGTATATATGTAATATACTGATACATAAACAGTAAATATTATATATATAATATATGTATTATATTATATATAATATATATATAATTATATATATATATAACAGTTGGTCCTAACATTTCTTCTGCAGATAGAGCTGTGTTTACTTAAGAAAATTCCTTGATAGATTTTGTGGTAGAAAACTAAACCCTAGAGAAAAGGTTAGAAAAAAATAAGCATTTTTTTCTTTAAAAAATTGACAATATTTTGAGGGCAGGCCATAAGAGAGGGAAGAAGTCAGTGATGACAGAGTTGAGACTAGGCAATAAGATCTGAGTCCAACAGGGGCGTCTGGGTGGCTCAGATGGTCAAGCATCTGCTTTCAGTTCAGGTCATGGTCTCCAGGTCCTGGGATTGAGCCCCATGTCAGGCTCCCAGGACTCTACTTCTCCCTCTCCCTCTCCCCCTGCTTGTGCTCTCTCTGTCTTTCTCTCTCTCTCTCTCTCTCTCAAATGAATAAATAAAAACTTAAAAAAAAAAGATCAGAGCCTGACACTGAGAGAAAAATAAAATGTCCAGTAAGGAATGTCTTCAATTCAATTTTAAGTTGCTTGCTACACTTCAGTGAATATTCTCCTCCTTTACTTTAGAAAGCATAGGAATTGCAGTACAGAGTAGCATGGGGCCACATTGCACAGAGGAGTGACAACACACTTCAAACAGTGAGATGATTTGAAAAAAGAACAAATTCAGTTAAAGAAGGAATGCAGAAGCAGGGCTGACTAAGAGAAAATTAAAAAACATGAAAGTACCTGGAACTAAGGGGAAAATGATGGAATCCCTGAATGAAGATTTGAGTAAATACTATTTAAATTCAGTGGAAATGTTGACCACAGCTGTTACAAATACATATGAGGAAATTTACACTTAATGAGTTTAATCTAAACTTACACCAGGAGTAATTGTTGGTACTCATATCAGGTCTGTCTGATTTCATATCTCATTCTTCTTGCAAGGTACCAGAATCTTCCACATAATAGAGTTAGTAAATACACATCTTAAAAAGCCCTGTGGGGAACACTTGGGTGGCTCTGTTGGTTAAGCATCTGCCTTTGGCTTAGGCCATGATCCCAGGGTCCTGGGATTAAGTCCCTCATCTGGTTCCTTGCTTAGTAGGAAGCCTGCTTCTCCCTCTGCCTGACCCTCCCCCTGCTTGTGCACACTCTCTCTCTAACAAACAAACAAACAAACAAACAAATACAATCTTAAAAAAAAGTGCCTGGGTACCTCAGTCAGTTAAGCATCTGCCCTCAGCTCAGGTCATGATCCCAGGACTCTGGGATCAAGTTTGACATTGGGTTCCCTGGTCTGTGGAGAGTCTGCTTCTCCCTCTACCCTTCCCCCCACTTGTCCTCTCTCTCTCTCAATGTCTCTCTCTTTCAAATAAGTAAATAAAATCTTAAAAAAAAAGCCTTGTGGGTCCTTATACATTTCCTAGTTTGTTGTTTAAGATTTGATCATAAAATACCAAAACATAGTGAAAAAATTGACAGAAAATTTAATGGTCATTAAAATTAAAATAACTTAGAAACAAAAGAATTTAAAAGTAAGCTGAGATCACTATGATTATGTCAGACAAAACAGACTTTAAGACAAAGATTGCAATAATAGACAAAAAAAATCAGTACATACTGATAAAGGGGACAATCTAAAAAGAGGATATAACATTTGTAAATATTTACACACCCAACAGGGGCACCTAAATATATAAAACAAATATTAACAGACCTAAAGAGAGAAAGAAAATATAGCAAAACAATAATAGTAGGGGACTTTAATATCCCACTTTTATCAACACATAGATCATTCAGACAGAAAATCAATAAAAACATTGGCTTTAAGCAATATATTAGACCAGATGGACTTAGTAGACAAACACACAGCATTCCAACCTAAAGCAACAAAATGCACATTCTTCTCAAATGAACATGGAACATTCTCCAGGAGATATCATATATAAGGCCACAAAACAAATCTTAATAAGTTTAAGAACACTGAAATCATATAAGTATCTTTTCTGATCATAGCAGTATGGATATAGAAATCAATTATAAGAAGAAAATTGAAAAAAAAATATGTGGAGATTAAGCAACATGCTATTGAACTACCAAAAGTTCAAGCAAGAAATCAAAAGAGAAATTTAAAAAATATATATTTTGAGATAAATAAAAATGGGAAAAAACCATACCAAAAGTTATGGAATACAACAAAGGAAGTTCTAAGACAACAGTTCATAGCAATAAAAGCCAACATTAAGAAAAAAGAAAGGTCTCCTATAAAAAAAATATATACCTCAAGGAACTAGAAAAATAACAAACTAAGCCCAGAATTAGTAGAAGGAAGGGAATAACAAAGAGCAGAAATAAATGAATCAGGGGCACCTGAGTGGCTCATTCAGTTGGGTGTTCAATTGTTGATTTCAGCTCAGGTCATGTGATCAAGCCCTGCATTGGGCTCCATGCTACGCATGGAACATGCTTCAAATTCTCTGTCCCCCTCCCTCTGCCCCTCCCCTGCTCACGCCCCTCTCTCTCCCTAAAAAAAAAAGGGGGGGGGGAAGAAAGGGAAAGAAAGAAAGAAAAAGAAAAAGAGAAAGGAAGAGAAAAAGAGAGAAAGAAATGAATTGGAGATTAAAAGACAATTAAAAAGATCAATAAAACTAAAAGCTGGTTTTGGGGAACTATAACCAAATTAGAAAAACATTTAGGTATTCTAAGAGAAAAAGAAAATTTAAATAAATAAAATTAAAAAAAATGAGAGGAGACATTACAACTGATGCCATAGAAAAACAAAGGATCATATGAGACTACTATGAACAATTATATGCCAGAAGAAATGGATAAATTCCTAGATACATACAATCTAATGACTAAATCATGAATAAATAGGAAATTTGAATAGACCAATTACTAGTAAGGAGATGGAATTAGTAAACAAAAATCTCCCACCAACAAGAAAAAAATATTTAAGTACAAGATGGCTTCACTGGTGAATTCTACTATTTATTTATTTATTTATGCATTTATTTATTTATTTATTTATTTAAAGACTATTTGAGAGAGAGAGAGAGAGAGAGTGCATGAGCAGGAGGGGCAGAGGGAGAGGGAAAGAGAATCTCAAGCAGACTCTATGCTGAGCTTGGAGCCTGATGCATGGCTCCATCTCATGACCCAGAGTTCATGACCTGAGCCTAAACCAAGAGTCAGACACATAACTGACTGCACCACCTAAGTGCCCGTCTACCACACATTTAAAGAAGAAATAATACTAATTTTCAAACTATTCGAATAAATCAAAGAGCACTTCCAAACTCATTTTACAAGGCCAGTATTACCCTGATACCAAAACAAGACAAGAATACCACAAGAAAAAAAATACAGGTCAATATGCTTGATGAACACAGAGGCAAAAACCATTAATGAAATATTAGCAAACAAAATTCAGTTATACATTAAAAGGATCATATATCATGATCAAGCGGATATAGTCAGGTATTCAAGGATGGTTCAACATCAACAAATCAATCAATGTGATGCACCACATGAACAAAGTAAAAAATAAAACTCATATTATCTCAATAAGTGTCAAAGTATTTGACAAAATTCAACATCCATTGATGATTAAAACTCTCAACAAAATATGTATAGATGAAACATTTCAACATAATAAAGACTATATATGACAAGCCCATGAAAACATCATACTCAATGATGAAATTCTGAAACCTATTCTCTAAGATCAGGAAGAAGATAAGGATGCCCACTCTCCCCACTTTTATTCAACATAATTTTGGAAGTCCTAGCCAGAGCAATTATGCAAGACAGAAATAAAAGTCTTCTGAATTGTGAAGGAAGAAATAAAACTGTCAGTATTTGCAGATGGCATGATATCATATATAGAAAAAAACCCTAAAGACTCCACCAAAATCTATTAGAACTAACAAATTCAGTAAAGTTGAAGGATGTATAATCAATTAACAAAAAATCAGTTGTGTTTCTATATTCTAACAGCAAGCTATCACAAAGAGAGATTAAGAAAACAATCTCATTAGTAATTACATCAAAAATGATAACATAGTTAGGAATAAATTTAACCTAGAAGGTGAAACATCTTTACATATAAAACTAAAAGACATTGATGAAAAAAAAATGAAGATACAAATAGATGAAAAGATATTTCATGCTCATGGGTTAAAATAAATAATATTCTTAAAATGTCCATACCACACAAAGCCATCTATAGATACAATAAATTTGCTATGAAAATCCAATGGTATTATTCACAGAAATAGAATAAATAATCCCAAAATGTGTGTGAAAGCACAAAATACCCTGAATAATAAAAGTAATCTAGAGAAGGAAGAACAAAACAGGAGGCATCAAGCTCCTTGATTTTAAACAATATTACAAATCTATAGTAATAAAAACAGTATGACACTGGCATAAAAACAGACACATAGATTTAATAGAATGCCCAGAAATAAACCCACATATATATGCCCAATCAATTTAAAATAAAGGAACGAAGGAGCAAAGAAAATACAAGGGGGGAAGACCAGTATCTTAATAAACTGAACAGCCACATGCAAAAGAATAAAATAGGGTCACTCTACAACATACACAAAAATTAACTCAAAATGGATGAAAGGCTTGAATGTAAGGCCTGAAACCACGAACTTTCTAAAAGAAAACATAGGTGGTAAGCCTTTTGACATCAGTCTTGGTGATGCTGTTTTGGATTGACACCAAAAGTGAAGGCCACAAAAGCAAAAATCAACAACTGGGACTACATCAAACTAAAAACTTCTATATAGCAATGGAAACAATCAGAAAAAGGAAAAGGCAACTTACCAAATGGGAGAAAGTATTTGCAAATCTCATATTAAAACTCATCAGCAAAATAAACAAACAAACGAACATCCAATTAAATAATGGATGGAAGATCTGAACAGGCATTCTTCCAAAGAATACATACAGACAGCCAACAGGTACATGAAAAAATGCTCAAAATTACTATTTACATTGAAAGTATAAATCAGAAACATAATGAGATATCATCTCACACCTGTTAACAATATCTATTACTGAAGACAAGAGATAACAATGGTAGGCAAGGATATGGAGAAAAGGGAACACTTGAACACTATTGGTGGGAATGCTAATTGGTGCCACTCTGGACAACAGCATGAAATTTCCTCAAAAATTTAAGAATAAAACTACCATATGGTACAGCAATTCCATTTCTGAATTGTATCCAAAGTAAAAGAAGTTACTAACTCAAAAGGATANTATATATATATATATATATATGAACCTTAGAGGAGAGAAAGCTTAATATCGAGATGTAGGAAGACTTTGAACTCACCTCACCCAGGGTAACACCAAATCTGCTCCTACATATGGAGGAACTCCTCCTGAAGAACCAGTGGCTGACTGAACAGCTTGTGCACAACAAAAGATGGGGGCCACATAGAGAATGGCAGGAGAGACAGAGACATGGTTACCATGGGAACCCTAAACCAGGGCTACAAATTGCAGCTTGCAGCATGGGAAGGGATAGTATTGAGGGACTGGGAGCAAATTCCTTGACCCTGGAGCATAGAGAATAAGCCATGGTTCAAAAGGGCAACTATTATTGAAAGGAAATAAACCCTCTACAAAATGGCAGGGGTCCTGTGGGAATGCTAACTGAGATTGGAGGGGTGGCAAAACTATTGTTCATGTTTCCCCTCCACCGTGATAGTGCAGACTGGAGCAGGATATAGATACCCTAGCCAGTCTGCTTCTTCACTGAACCCAGAGCCCCTAAGCCATACCAGGCCTAGCAAAACTGGGACACATAAGAAAGAGCAGTGGTTTAAAGGAACATCTAAAATATGAAGGAACTAGTCCTAGAGCATCTTCCAAATATCAGAGGAGCTGCTGGAATGTTGTCCAGATCAGAGGGGCTGGAAAACACCATTATTTATATTCCTTTCTACCTTGATAGCACATAGAGGAGCAGGGAATGGGGGTCTGAGCCATGTAGCTGCCACAGTGAATCTTAGACCCACAGCTCATGTCATCCCCAACAATCCACTCAAGGTGACCCCCCCACCTGCACCTCTATGAGCTTTGTCCAGCCAACCAAGGCTGTCGTATTGTGGTGCATACCAGGACACAGCCAGACAAACCCACTATATCTCCATCCATCTCACCAAGTTGACACAACACAAAAACCTCAGGACACCCTAGACTTGGACGTACTTTTTCTTTTTTTACTTTTTTTTTACATAAAAGTTCTTAGTTTATTAAGTCTCCCTTGAAAAATCTATACAAATCACAACATATAGTCACTGCAGAATTTTACTCCTTCTGTGGTCCAGTCTCTGGCTCACTTTTTGCCAGCACCAACATTGGCTTTTGCAGTCCCCCTGAATTTCTTCATTCTGTCTTTGAATTCCTTTCACTATTTTCTTGAGGTATTTTTCTTCTCATAGGGGCCATGTCTTGCAAGTCTATGTTTGGATTCAGTTTTCTTTGCATAATCTAAGGAATTATAGATCATGCCAAAGACAGTTGTCTTGCCACCACCAAAATGGGTTTTGAATCCAAATACAAAGATGACATGTGGTCTGGCCTTGTACATTTTAGCTAGTTTTCCCCAAATTTCTGTCTTAGGTACTGTTGTCTTTTCGGGGTGAAGAACATCAATGATCATTTTTTTCCACTGAAGTAGTGGGTTGGTCATGAACTTGCCTGTCTGGATAGTTACTGTGTTGTTTATGATGGTGGCTGAGCTTCAAGCAGCCAATAAGAAAAAGAGTTGCAAACACTTTAGCTCTGGATGATCCACAAGGGCACCCAATGTGTGGAACACCACAGGACATCCTAACTCACACCTACTGCAGCTCCAGCTATTATGCCAAGGCATCCCCTGTATAGATCTCTGAGATTCCTGGCTCACACCATCTTCATATGCAGGCATCCCAGTAGGGTGCTCCCTGTACAGAGCACATTGGGACCACCTGCCTTATGACTGCTTCAACTCCTGCCATCCCACCAGTGATGCCCCTAAACAGAGTGCATAGGGAGCCCCTGGCTTATGCTCACTTCTGCTCCAGCCATCCCACAATAGTGTGCCCTGTACAAGGTGCCCTGGGTACAATTAGACCATTCCTGCTTCAATTCAGGCTGTCCCACCAACATGACACCTGCAAAGGGGGTCCCAGAACCACTATGGCTGAAGGCTGCTTTGGTTTCAGTCACTTCACAAGAGTGACCCTTGTGTGAGGGAACCTGGGATCCCCTGGTCTATGCCTGTTTTAATGTCACCTATTCCACCAGGGGAGCCCTGGTGAAGACTGCTCTGGTACACCCAGCTCACACCCACTAAAGATACAGCCAGCCAAAGCCACCAGGCATATTCAGGCTACACAGGGGGCTACAGAGGGGCCATTGCAACATAAGACCATTCCTTCAAAGCTAGAAGAAATAGCTCTTTGACTTAATTCATAGAAACAAATACAGAAACTCAATCAAAATGAGGACATGAGGAATATGTTCCAAACAAATGACCAAGAAAAAACATCAGAAACATAACTAAATAAAATGGAGATAAGCAATGTATTTGATAAATAGTTGAAAGTAATGGTAGTAAAGATAGTCACCAGACTTGAGAGAGGAGTGGATGAGCTCAGTGAGAACTACAACAAAGAGGTAGAAAATATATTAAACAAGAATAAATAAACTGACAAAACAAATTCCTCAGCTAAAAGGAAAGAAGAAGTCACATCAAAGAAGTTAAGAAATTCACAGACATGTTTTAGGGGAGAAACAAAATGCAAGTGTTGCAGAGGGGAGAGAGCCTTGGTCACAGAGAAGGGTGCGAGAGAGAGAGAGAGAGAGAGAAGGGTCACAGAGAAGGGGAATGCACAAGGAAAATATTTCCCTAATCCATTGGCTTGGGAAACAAGTGGAGCTGATTTAATGATTTATGCAAGCATCAGAGCTTAAAGCCTGGAGTTTTAAAGGTCAGTGGGCTTGGCGGGATAGAGCCCTGAGAGCACTGCTTTGCTCCTGGAAAGAAGGTAGGCAAAGAACCTAAGGGAAAACTGCATGAAAACAGTGATTTGAAGACTGCCTGAGGCACACTGGGGGTAGAGGCTTATCCCCTCTTTTTGGAGCATATCCCTGAGAGGCAGCACTCATGGAGACCCCTCTCTGGGGGCAAAGGAGCTGACCAGCAAATTTTCCTATTTCCCCTCAGTATAAACAAAAAGCCACCTGCAGAAAGCAGGTTAGTAAAGACACTGGCTGCCTAACATACCAAGTCCCACACCCCTCTGCTCTGACAGGACTTCCCTTCTCAGCCAAGCTTGCCTCAGTCCCAGCCCAGTGAACTCCTCCCCCAGAAGAGTAGAACAAACCCCTGCCCATACAACTTCCAACCACAGAGTTTGGCAGGGCTTCAATTCTAGTAGAAGTATTATCAGGCCCAATTTAACAAACAGACCACAGCACACCTAGTTAAAACTCACCACATTCTGGCCAAGTCCAAAACACTGCCCACTGCAGGCAAGGAAGGGCTCTACAGAAGACTATTCTGAAGGATAGAGCAGAAAAATGCAACAGCAAAATGTACACATTATACACCTGAGACACTCCATGAAGCACCAGGCCCTGGACATTACATGAACTGTTTTTTCATAAAGTCATTACTTTCTGGAGCAGGACATAACTGGATTATCTAAATCAGAGAAGAAGGAACAGATCTAGGAGAAAATACCAAGACAGAGGAATTGCTCCCAAATAAAACATAAAAAGATGACCACAACCAGAGATGTAAGTGAAAAGATATAAGTTACATGTCTGATGGAGAATTTAAAGCAACAATCATAAGGATACTCACTGGGCTTGAGAAAAGAATGGAAAAAAGAGACATCTAGATACAAAAGGCACAGAGAAATTTGCCATTCAAAAAAAAAAAAAGGTAGGCCACCACCAAAACACATTGTAATCAAATTTGAAGATGCAGTGATTAAAAAAACACACACACACACACTTAAAAACAGCAAGAAAAAAGAAGCCTCTAAAGTACCAGGGAAGACCCATAAAGTTAGGTGGAGATTTCTCAGCAGAAACTTGGCAAGCCAGGGGTGCCTGTAGTTCATGACCACTAAAACAGCACTGCAAACAATTATATAAAAGGGGACTATTTGCATAGGAAGGAAATACCAAAAGTAACAAAGACAAGAAAGGAACAGAGACAATCTCCAGAAACAACAACAGAACAAGTAATAAACAGCACTAAATACACATCTATCAATAATTACTCTGGAGATAAATTGATTAAATGCTCCAATCAAAAGACACAGGATGTCAGAATGGATAAAAAAAACAAGAGTCATCTCTATGTTGCCTAAAGAGAATCATTTTATTTTTTTATTTAATGATTTTTTTAATGATTTTTTATTATATTATGTTAGTCACCATACAGTACATCCCCAGCTTCCGATGCAAAGCTCGATGATTCATTAGTTCGTATAACACCCAGTGGACCATGCAATACGTGTTCTCCTTACAACTCATCACTGGTCTATCCCATTCCCCCACTCCCCTCCCCTCTGAGGCCCTCAGGTTTTTTCTCATAGTCCATAGTCTCTCATGTTTCATTCCCCCTTCTGATTACTCCACCTTTCTTTATCCCTTTTTTCCCCTACCGATCATCCTAGTTCTTATGTTCCATAGATGAGAGAAATCATATGATAGTTGTCTTTCTCTGCGTGATGTCTTTCTCTGCGTGACTTATTTCACTTAGCATTATCTCCTCCAGTGCAGTCCATGTTGCAGCAAATGTTGAGAACTCGTTCTTTCTGATAGCTGAGTAATATTCCATTGTATATATGGACTGCAACTTCTTTTTTTTTTTTTTTTTTTTTTTTTAAAGATTTTATTTATTTATTTGACAGAGATAGAGACAGCCAGCGAGAGAGGGAACACAAGCAGGGGGAGTGGGAGAGGAAGAAGCAGGCTCATAGCGGCTCGAACCCATAACGCCGGGATCACGCCCTGAGCCGAAGGCAGACGCTTAACCGCTGTGCCACCCAGGCGCCCCTGGACCGCAACTTCTTAATCCAGTCATCTTTTGAAGGGTATCTCGGCTCCTTCCATGATTTAGCTATTGTGGACATTGCTGCTATGAATATTGGGGTGCATATGGCCCTTCTCTTCAATACATCTGTATCTTTGTGGTAAACACCCAGTAGTGCAATGGTTGGATCATAGGGTAGCTCAGTTTTCAACTTTTTAAGGGACCTCCACACTGTTTTCCAGAGTGGCTGTACCAAGTTGCATTCCCACCAACAATGTAAGAGGGATCCCCTTTCTCCACATCCTCTCCAACAATTGTTGTTTCTTGCCTTGTCTATTTTTGCCATTCTAACTGGCGTAAGGTGGTATCTCAGTGTGGCTTTGATTTGAATTTCCCTGATGCCAATGATTTAGAACATTTTTTCATGTGTCTGTTAGCCATTTGTACGTCTTCATTGGAAAAGTGTCTGTTCATATCTTCTGCCCATTTTTTGACTTGTTTATTTGTTTCTCATGTATTGAGTTTGAGAAGTTCTTTGTAGATCTTGGAAACCAGTCCTTTATCTGTAGTGTCCTTTGCAAATATATTCTCCCATTCCGTGGACTGTCTCTTAGTTTTTTTGACTGTTTCCTTGGCTGTGCAGAAGATTTTTATCTTGATGAAGTCCCACAAGTTCATTCTATCTTTTGTTTCTCTTGCCTTTGGAGATGTGTCATGAAAAAGGTTGCTTTGGACCATGTCATAGAGAGTGCTGCCTATGTTCTTCTCTAGAATTTTGATGGATTTCTGTCTCACATTGAGGTCTTTCATACATTTGGAGTTTATTTTTGTGTATGGTGTCAGAGAGTGGTCAAGTTTCATTCTTTTGCATGTAGCTGTCCAATTTTCCCAGCACCATTTATTGAAGAGACTATCTTTTTTTCCACTGAATGTTTTTTCCTGCTTCGTCAAAGATTAGTTGCCCAAAGAGCCGAGGGTCCATTTCTGGGTTCTCTATTCTGTTCCATTTTTCTATGTGTCTGTTTTTGTGCCAATACCATGTTGTCTTTATGATCACAGCTTTTTAGTACAACTTGAAATCCGGCACTGTGATGCCCCCAGATTTGTTTTTCCTTTTCAACAGTTCCTTGGAGATTCGAGGCCTTTTCTGTTTCCACACAAATTTAAGGATTATTTATTCCAGTTCTTTAAAAAATGTCCTCGGTATTTTGATCGGGATAGCATTGAAAGTGTAGATTGCTCTGGGTAGCATGGACATTTTAACTATGTTAATTCTTCCGATCCGTGAGCATGGAATATTTTTCCATCTTTTTATGTCTTCCTCCATGTCTTTCAAGAGTGATTTTTAGTTTCTAGAATATATGTCCTTTACATCTCTGGTTAAGTTAAATCCAAGGTAACATATGGCTTTTGGTGGTATTGTAAATGGGATGGATTCCTAATTTCTCTTTCTTCAGTCTCCTTATTTGTGTATAGAAATGCAACTGACTTCTGAGCATTGATTTTGTATCCTGCCACATTATTGAATTGCTCTATAACTTCTAATAGTTTGGGAGTGGGTTCTTTTGGGTTTTCCATATGGAGTATCATGTCGTCCGTGAAGAGAGACATTTTGACTTCTTCTCTGCCATTTTGGATATCTTTGATCCTTTTTTTTGGTCTGATTGCTGTTGCAAGGGCTTCTAGTAATATGTTGAATAATAGTGGTGAGAGTGGGCATCCTTGTCATGTTCCTGATCTTAAGGGAAAGGCTTCCAGCTTTTCCCCATTGAGAATAATATTTGTAGTAGGCTTTTCATAGATGGCTTTTATGAGATTGAGAAATGTACCTTCTATTCCTAAACTCTGAAGGGTTTTAGTCAGGAAAGGATATTGAATTTTGTCAAATGCTTTTTCTGCATCAATTGAGAGGATCATATGTTTCCTGAGTCGTTTCTTGTTGATATGATGTATCACGCTGATCGATTTGTGAATGTTGAACCACGTTTGCATCCCATGGATGAATCCCACTTGGTCATGATGGATAATCCTTTTAATGTACTGTTGGACTCTATTAGCAAGGGTCTTGTTGCAGATTTTGGCGTCCATATTCATTAGGGATATCGGTCTGTAATTCTCCTTTTTGGTGGGGTCTTTGCCTGATTTTGGGATCAAGGTAATATTGGCCTCATAGAATGAGTTTGGTAGCTTTCCTTCTGTTTCTGTTTTTTCAAATAGCTTTAGGAGAATAGTTATAATTTCTTCTTTGAATGTTTAGTAGAATTGCCCAGGAAAACCGTCTGGGCCTGGAGTTTTGTTTTTTGGAAGGTTGTTTATCACTGACTCAATCTCTTCATAATTAATTGGCCTGTTTAAAAAATCAACTGTCAAGAGTTATCCAAAAGAATAGAGAAAGGACCCAAATTATTAAAATTATGAATGCAAAAGGAGAGGTCACTACCAACACAAATGAAATTGGAAGGATTTTTAGAAACTATTATCAACAGCTATATGCCAAAAAACTAAGCAATCTGGAAGAGATGGAGGCCTTCCTTGAAACCTATAAACTACCAAGACTGAAACAGGAAGAAAGAGAATCATTTTAGACCTGAACTCACCTATGGATTGAAAATGAGAGGATGGAGAAATATCTATCATGCAAATGGACATCAAGAGAAAGCTGGAGTAGACTTTAAACCAAGCTAGACTTTAAACCAAAGACAGTAACAAGAGATGAAGAAGGGCACTATATCATAATAAAAAGGAACTAAAAGATGATCTAACAGTTATTAGTATTTATGCCCTCAACATGGGAGCATCTTAATATGTGAAACAATAACAAACATATAGGAACTCGTTGATAATAATACAATAATAGTAAGGGACTTTAACACTCCACTTGCATTGATGGATAGATCATCTAAACAAAAAATCAACATGGAAACAATGGCTTTGAATGAAACACTGGACCAAATGGACTTATCAGATATATTCAAAACATTCCATCTTAAAACAGAATATATATTCTTTTCAAGTGCAGATGGAGCATTCTCTATAACAGACCACATATTAGTTCACAAAGCAGGCCTCAACAAATACAAAATCTGAGATCATACCATGTATCTTTTCTGCCAAGAATGCTATGAAAGTAGAAGTCATCCATAGGAATAAAATTGGAAATATCATAAAAACATGCATGTTAAAACACATGCTATTAAGCAGTAAATGGGTCAACCAGGAAATCAAAGAAGAAATTAAAAACATATATGGAAATAAATGAAAATAAAAACACAACAGTCCAAAATCTTTGGGATGCAGCAAAAATACTAATGATAGAAATTGAAGAGGACATAAAGAAATGGAAAGACACTCCATATTCATGGATAGGAAGACCTAATATTGTTAAAATGTTTATACTACCCAAAACAATCTACCCATTTAATGCAATCCCTATCAAAATACCAATTTTTCACAGAGGTAGAAAAAACAATCCCAAAATTTGTATAGAACCACAGCAGTCCCCGGATAACCAAAGCAACCTTGAATAAGAAAAACAATGCAGAAGGCATCAAAATTCTGGACTTCAAGTTATATTACAAAGCTGAGGTGATCAAAACAGTATGGTAATGACACAAAATACACATGTAGATCAATGGATCAGAATTTTTAAAAAAGAAATTAACCTACAAATATATGTTCAATTAATCTTTGATAAAGCAGAAAGAATATCCAATTGGGAAAAGACATTCTCCTCAACAACTGTGGTTGGGAAACTGGACAGCAAAATGCAAAAGAATGAAACTGGGCCATTTTCTTATACCATACACCAAAATAAATTCAAAATGTATTAAAGACCTAAAATGAGAAATCAACCCATTAAAATCCTCAAGCACAGAGGTAGTAACCTCTTTGACATCAGCCTTAGAAACTTCTTACTGGATTTGTCTCCTGAGGCTAAGGAAAGAAGAGCAAAAAACAAATTATTTGGACTTAAAAATAAAAGCTTCTGCACAGTGAAGGAAACAATCAACAAAACTAAAAGGCAGCTTAGAGAATGGGAGAAGATAGTTGCAAATGACATACCTGATAAAGGCTTAGCATCCAAAATCTACCAAGAACTTATAAAACTCAACATTCCAATTAAAAATAGGCAGAAGTTTTTTCCAAAGAGGACATACAGATGGCTAATAAGCACATGAAAAGATGTTCAAGATCACTCATCATCTGGGAAGTGCACATCAAAACTCAATGAGATATCACCTCACACCTCTCAGAGTGGGTAAAATCAACAGTACAGAAACAACAGATGTTGGTGAGGATGCAGAGGGACGAGAACACTCTTGTGCTGTTGGTAGGAATGCAAACTGGTGCAACCACTCTGGAAAACAGTATGGATGTTCCTCAAAAAGTTAAAAATGTGCATACCTGATGATCCAGGATTTCCATTACTATGTATTTACCCCCAAAATACAAAATACTAATTCAAAGGGATACATACACCCCAATATTTATAGCAACATTATTTACAATAGCCAGACTCTGAAAACAGCCCCATGTGTCCATCAACTGATGAATGGATAAAGAAGATGTGATATATTTTATGTATATAATGTCAATCCCTTCAGTAACTACTCTGATCAACATTCACAATGCCAGGAAACATTTTGACAAGCTGGAGAGAGTAGATGGTCCCAAGCACAGACTCCTGATGCACTGAATATTGCCAAATGCTCTTTCTGAAAATGCTGAATTGTCTTTTCCCCCCTGCATCATTTTTTAAAAATATTCATAATGTCCTGTGCTTAGAAGTGGGCTTTGAAATGTGTGCTCCTTACTACCTCCATCTCTTTCTTCCCTCTCCCTTTTTTTCAAACATTGGACACTATATACTCAGCTACCCAGTAGAGCTTCAAGACGGCCTTTCTGAAAAGTTGGTATGGTGTAACACTAAAGTATGTGGGGTGAGAGTGTGTGTGTGTGTGTGTGTGTGTGTGTGTGTTCTGATGACCTTCTTATAATAGATATAAAGATTAAAGCCTTTACAGTATCTTCCTGTATTCCTTATAAGATTGCAAAGATGGAATGTTACTATTTTATCAGCAAGGTATTAAAATGCATTTATAAATCCTTATTGGCTTTAACCATGAAGAAACATTTTCTGTTAGCAATTTGAAATAAAAGAATATTATGAGAAAAAAAAGAATATCATAGTAAGTAAAATATGTCAGTCAGGGAAAGACAAATACCATAATACCATATGATTTCACTCATATGTGGAGTTTTAGCACAAAATAAATGATCATAGTGTAAAAAAGAGACGGATTAAGAAAGAGACTCTTAATTATAGAGAACAAACTGGTGGTTACCAGTGGTGAGATTGGTGGGGGGATTGCTGAAATATGTGATAGAGATTAAGGAGTGCATTTATTTTGATGAGTACTGGGTGTTGTACTAAAATGTTTAATCACTAAATTGTATGCCTGAAACTAACATTGAACTGTGTGTTAACTAACAAGAATTTAAATAAAAGCTTAACAAATAATAAAAGAGTAAATCATAGTTGAGAAAATAAATAAAAAGAAAAATATATTGGAGCAAATCAACAGCACATTAGAGGATGAAAAAAACTGATCAATGATCTGAAAAACAGAGTAATGGAAATCTTGCAAAGTGAACAGAAAAAAATGAGAATGTTCGGGAATCTCTGGGACATCAGAAATCTTAACACTGCATTATTGGGGTTCCAGAGGAGGACAAGACCCATCTATATGCTGCCTACATGAGACTCCCTTCAGACCTAAAGACACATACAGACTTAAAGTGAAGGAATGGAAAAACATATAGCATGCAAAGAAAAGGAAGCAAAAAAAAAAAAAAAAAGCTGGGTAGGAATACTTATATAACACAAAATTAGCTTTAAAACAAAGATTGAAGCAAGAGCCAAAGAAAGGCACTACACAATGATAAAAGCATTAATCCAAAGAGAAAATGTGACAATTGCAAATATCTATTCACCCGAAATAGAAGCACTTACATACCTAGAGCAAATATTAACAGACATAAAGAAATTAATAGTAATACAATAATAGTAGGGGATTTTAACATTACACTACCATCAAAATATAGATCATTTAGACAGAAAATAAAAAACAACAACAAACAGTGGCTTTGAATATATATATATATTCATATATACAAAATATATATATATTTTATGTATATGTATATATATTCATATATACAATATATATATTATGTATATGTATATATATTCATATATACAAAACAGCATATTACACATTTTTTTTTCTTTTTAAGTGCATGTTGTAACATTCTCTAGGATAGATCACATGTTAGGTCACAAAAGAAGTCTCAATAAATTTAACATTAAAATCATAACAGGCTTTTTTTTCTAACCATCACAATATAAAATGATATATCAAATATAAGAAATAAAGTGGAAAAAACACAAACACATGGAGATTAAACAACATGCTACTAAATAATAGTAAATGGTTAAGGAATAAATCAAAAAGGAAAGCAAAAAATATGTGGAAGCAAAAGAAAATGAAAACACAGTGATCCAAAATCTTTAGGATACATCAAAATAGTTCTAAGAGGAAAATTTAAAGCATTTCAGGCCTACCTCTAAACAACAACAACAACAACAAAATCTCAAATAAACAATATAACTTTACATCTAAAGAAACTAAGAAAAGAAAAACAAACAAAGCCTAAAGTTAGTAAAACAAAGTACATATTAAAGATTGGAGCAGAAATAAATAAAATAGTAAAAGAAAAAAGAAGTAAAAAAGGTACTCCTGGGTCCAGATGGCAGAATAGGAAGAATCTAAGCTCACTATATCTCATGGATGCAATTAGATAACACACATATCAGTATAAATAACCCAGAAAACCACCTAGAGACTGGCAGAACAGCTAAATGTAAAGAAGAGGGCGCATAAAATAGTATTGGAAGGGTGAAGACATAGTTGGAGCTAAAGGGCACATGAAACTGTTCATGGGAGTAAGGGATGTTTAGTTAGGGGAGAGAAAAAAATCCTCATATTAAGCACGTCAGGCACAAGGAACTCACACTAAGAAGACAAATACCTATACCATTGATTTTGAAAACTGGAGGGGCCAAATTTCATTATCACTTACATTCAGCAGGGCTTATTACTTGAACCTTTAAAAATTACTGGGTTCTGCTTTGGAAGACCTGGGAGAGGTATAGGAAACTGAGTCCCCACACTTAAAGAGACAGCACAATAAACAGCCCCACTGAGACACAGTATAGAAGCAGCAGTTTGAAAATACCTACAGAATATAAGAAGGAGGGGCGCCTGGGTGACAAAGCGGTTAGGATTCTGCCTTTGGCTCAGGGCGTGATCCCGGCGTTGCGGGATCGAGCCCCACATCAGGCTCCTCTGCTGTGAGCCTGCTTCTTCCTCTCCCACTCCCCCTGCTTGTGTTCCCTCTCTAGCTGGCTGTCTCTGTCTCTGTCAAATAAATAAATAAAATCTTAAAAAAAGAAAAAGAATATAAGAAGGAGCTTTATTTAGTAATTTCAGAACATGTGCTGAAGGGGCAGGGGTTTGGAGGAGACTTCCTTATGAACAAAGGAGCTGGGAGATGCCATTTCCCTCCCCTACTCCCCAGTCTAGACACATGGAAACCTGTGGAAACCAGCACAGCACCAACACACTCTAACAGTTAGCCCTGTCCCTGCATCCTCCTGATGTCTTGCTTTCTCCAATATGCTCTTGACTGGAGCCTTTACAAATTTACTCCACAAGCCTGGTAATGTACAGGTAGCCCAGACAGGGGCCAACACCATTCCAAAGTGACTCCTGCCCCAGGGAGAACAGAAGATAACCACACACATCAGTCCTGCAGCAGTCACAGCATTGGGCTGTAGACAGACATTTGATCCCACCAATGAAAGCTTCTCAAGAAACAATACAGGTAAAGCACACTGCATTTCTGTTCTACTGCATCTCAGGCAAACACCAGGTCTGACTCAAGCCCAAAGTGGCCCCAGACTGGACCACTAATAACACAGAGAGAAAACACTGCCCACAACAGGCAAAGAAATCCATTGAAGATTGGACTGAAACCAAAAGTGCTTCAACCACAACAGTAGGGTGCATGCAACACACATAGGAGATATCCCTCAAGCACCAGGTTCTGGTGAACAAGGGACATTGAGTTGCAGGACACTATAGGACCTCTTTTTCATAAGCCACTATTTTCAATAGCAGGAGACATAATTGACTTTTTTTTCCACAACTTTTTTTCTTTTTTTAAAATTTAAATTCAATTAGCCAACATATAGTACATCATTAATTTTTGATATAATGTTCAACGATTCATTAGTTGCATCTAACACCCAGTGTTCATCATATCCATGTGACCTCCTTATTGCCTATCACTGAGTTACCCCATCCCCCCACCCACCTCCCTTTCTACAGCCCTCAGTTGATTTCCTGGAGTCAAGAGTCTCATATGATTTGTCTTCCTCTCTTATCCCCCCCCTTTTTTAACACACAGAAACAGACACAGAGAGTTAGACAAAATAAGGAGACATAAGAATATGCCCAAAAGAAAGAACAGGACAATATCACAACAGAAAAGCTAAATAAAATAGAGATAAGTAATATTCCTGATACAGAATTTAAAATAATGGTCATAAAGATACTCTCTGGACTTGAGAAAGAGGGGAGAACCTCAGTGAGATTCCCCAAAATCATAGAAAGCATAAAATAGAATGAACCAGAGGTAAAGAACTCAACAACGGAAAGTAAAAATACACCACATGGGATAAACAGTAGACAACAGGAAGCAGATCAGTGACCTGGAGGACAGAGTAATGGAAAGCAATCAAGCTGAACAAGATAAAGAAAAATAAACATAATAATAATACATGAAAATAGAGGGAGCTTGGGAAGGTGGCATAATAGGAGGACCCTGAATTTACTCTGTCCCATGATTTCAACTAGATATCATCCATATCCAAGTCAATAAACTGGAGAGCGAGCCAATGACTGGCAGAACAATACCCACAACTAAATATAGACAAGATGCATTTGAAAAGTTAGGAAGGTCAGAAAGGCAGAGGGAGGATGCCAATAGGAGGGAGGGAGCTGTGTCTGTAGAGGGCAGAGACATAGGCCCTCACACCAGGGAGCTCACATGAGGAAGACTAATCCCCATAAAGTCTGGCTTTAGGAAGCAGAGGGGCTAAGTTCCCTGAGTTTGTATAATTTCTGGGACTTGGAGCCTGGAGCTTTAAAAATCAGCTGACTCAGCACTGGGCAAGGCTGGAGGGTGAGTGATAGCTGGGTCCAGCCCTTAAAGAAACACACTCTGCCTGGAGAAGCAACATAAAAACTGCAGTTTCTACATCTCTGGGGGAAAACAGGAGATAGATCTGTTCAAACTGATTTCAGAACCTGTTGGGGAATTTTCTGAAAATGAGGGAGCTGGCAATCACCGTTTTTCTCCCCCACAAGCATAAACACAGGGACAACTATAAAAGGTGGTTCTGCACAGACACTTACTACCTAATATGCTAGCAACATGCCACGTCCAAGAGTTCTCCCAAGAGCTCACACCGACTCCAAGACTGCTAGCC
Organism: Ailuropoda melanoleuca; assembly: GCF_002007445.2. Taxonomy (NCBI): domain Eukaryota; kingdom Metazoa; phylum Chordata; class Mammalia; order Carnivora; family Ursidae; genus Ailuropoda; species Ailuropoda melanoleuca. The sequence goes on from NC_048238.1 coordinate 60,328,219, forward strand.
TGGGACCTGGGCTTGGGACAAATTTTGCTTAGCCCCACATGCACCTTTCCTAGCTGCTGGATGCAGAGCTGCCATTGTGTGCCACCAACATCTCTGACCTACCAGGACAACCTGAAGGATCCAGGCCCAACTCATGCCACACTGACCTTCCAGGTGCACAGCTGCCAGTGCTCACCTCCCCAGCCCCCATGCAGGGCCCATCCTTTACAGCCTGCCCAAACATAAAGGAACTAATCAATAATAATACAATAAGAGTATGGGACTTTAATACACCACTTAATTCAATGGACAAATAATTTAAACAGAAGATCAACAAGGAAAGAGTAGCTTTGAATTGCATACTGGAACAAATGGATTTCACAGATATATTCAGAACATTGCATTTGAAAACAGCAGAATACACAATCTTTTAAATTCAAATAGAACATTTTCCAGAATAGATCATATATTAGTCCATAAAAAAAACTCAACAAATTCAAGATCAAAATCATACCATGCATATTTCCTGAACACAATACTAAGAAACCAGCAGTCAACCATAGGAAAAAATCTGGAAAGACCACAAACACATGGAGGTTATGGGTGCCTGGCTGGCTTAGATGGTAGAACATGTGACTCTTGATCTGGGGGTTGTTCAAGGCCCACATTTGGTGTACATATTACTTAAATTTTTTAAAAAAAATCTTAAAAAACAAACACAGGGAGGTTCAATGACATGCTACTAAACAATTAATGGGTCAAACAGGAAATAAAAGACCAAACAAAAAATTACATGGAAATAAATGAAAATGAAAATACAGTGGTTTACAGGATGCAGCAAAAGTGGTTTTAGGAGGGAAGGTTATAGCCATACAGGCCTACATCAAGAAGCAAAACAAAAACAAGAACAAAACAATTACAAAAAAAACCCCACAAAAAACTCAAATAAACAACCTAACCTTGCACCAGAAAGAGCAAACAAACACAACTTAAAACCAGCAGAAGGGAGAAAATAATAAAGATTAGGGCAGAAAAAAATGATATAGAAACTAAACAGCAACAATAACAGAACAGCTGTTTCCTTGAAAAAAATCAATAAAATTGATGGACCCATAGCCAAACACATCTAGGAAAAAAAGGGAAAAAAAAAGAAAGAAAGAAAGGACTCAAACAAATAAAACCACAAATGAGAGAGGAGAAAAACAACTAATACCAAACAAACAAACATTCATAGAGTCTATTATGAAAAATTACATACCAAAACTTGGATAACCTAGAAAAAATGAATAATGACATAGAAACATATAACTTACCAAAACTGAAACAGGAAGGAACAGAAACCTTGAACAGACAGATAAACAGCAATGAAATTAAACTGGTAATCAAAAAACTGCCAACAAACAAATTCCAGAGTCAAATAATTTCACAGGCAAATTCTATCGAACATTTAAAGAAGAGCTAATAACTATTCTTCTCAAACTATTCCAAAAAAAAAATACAGAAGGAAAGAAAACTTCCAAATTCATTCTATGAGGTCAGTATTACCCTAATAACCAAACCATATAAGGGTACTGCTAAAATAAATAAATAAATAAATAAAACTACAGGCCAATATCCCTGATGAACACAGATACAAAAATTCTCAATTAAATACTAGCAAACCAAATGGAACAATACATTAACAAAATCACTCACCATGATCAGTGGAATTTATTCCTCAGTTGTAAACATGGTTTAATACTGCAACTCAATCAACAGGATACACCAGATTAATAAAAGAAAGGATAAGAACTATATGATCCTCTCAATAGATGCAGAAAAAAGTATGACATACTACAATATCCATTCATGATAAAAACCCTAACCAAAGTATGGTTGGAGGGAACATACCTCAACATAATAAAGGATATCTATGAAAATCGCACACCTAACATCATCCTCAAGGGGGAAAAGAGAGCTTTGTTCCTAAGGTCAGGAACAAGACAACTTTTATTCAACTTAGTACTGCATGTATTAGCCATAGCATTCGGACAATGAGAAGAAATAGAAGGCCTCCAAGTCAGGAAGGAAGAAGTGAATCTTTCACTCTTTGCAGATGACATGATAGTATATATAGAAGCTGAAAACACTCAACCAGAAAAGTGCTGGAACTGATAAACAAATTCCATAAAGTCACAGGATCCAAAGTCAATTTACAAAGACCTGTTGCATTTCTATACACCAAGAATGAAGCAGCAGAAAGAGAAATTGAAGAATCAATCCCATTTACAATTGCACTAAAACACATAATACACCTGGGAGTAAACATAACCAAAGAAGTGAAAGATCTGTACTCTGAAAACTATACAACACTGATAAAAGGAATTGAAGAAGACACAAAGGAATGGAAAGATATTCCATGGTCATGAATGGGAAGAAAGAGCATTGTTAAAATGTCTATATTATCTAAAGCAATCTACATATTTAATGTCATTCCAATCAAAATAGCACCAGCATTTTCCACAGAGCTAGAACAAACAACCCTAAAATTTGTATGGAGCCACAGGAGAGCCTGAATAGTCAAAGCAACCTTGAAAAAGAAAAGCAAAGCTGGAGGCATCACAATTCTGGACTTAAAGTTATACTACAAAGCTGTAGTGATCAAAACAGTATGGTACAGGCACAAAAACAGACACATAGATCAACAGAACAGAATAGACCACACAGAAATGAACCTGGAACAATACGGTCAATTAATCTTTGACAAAGAAGGGGAGAATATTCAATGGGAAAAATTTTCTTCAACAAATGGTGTTGGGAAAACAGGATAGCAACATGCAAAAAATGAAACTAGACCACGTTTTTACATCATACATAAAAATAAATTCAAAATGGATTAAAAATCAAAATGTGAGATATGAAACCATTAAACCCTAAAGAACACAGGTAATAACTTCTTTGATGTTGGCTGTAGCAAATTCACACTAGATATGACTCCTAGGGCAAAGGTAAGAGAAGCAAAAATAAAATATTGGGACTTCATCAAGATAAAAAGCTTCTGCACAGTAAAGGAAATAATGAACATAACTAAGAGGCAACCTAGGGAATAGAAGAAGGTATTTGCAATGACATATCTGATAAAGGGTTGGTATCCAAAATATATATAGAACTTATAAAACTCAACACCCCCAAAATAAATAAACCAATTAACTATGGACAGAAAACACAAATTAATATTTTACCAAATAAGACATACAGATGGACAACAGACACATGAAAAGATGCTCATCATCACTTACCATTGAGGCAATACAAATCAAAACTGCAATAAGATATCACCTCACACTAGTCAAAATGGATAAAATCAACAACACAGGAAGCAACAGGTGTTGGTGAAGATGTGGAGAAAGGGGAACACTCTTTCACAGTTGGTGGGAATGCAAACTAGTGCAGCCACTCTGGAAAAGACTATGGTGGTTCCTCAAAATGTTAAAAATAGAAATACCCTACAATGCAACAATTGCACTCCTAGGAATTTACCCAAGGAATATAAATATAGTAATTCAAAGGGATACATGCACCCCAGTATTTATAGCAGAATTATGTATAATAGCCGAATTATGGACACAGTCCATATGTCCATCGACTGAGGAATGAATAAAGGTGTAGTATTTATATGCAATACTCAGCCATAAAAGAATGAAATCTTGACATGTGCCACAACATGGTTGGAACTAGAGAGTATTATGCTAAGCAAAATAAATCAGTCAGAGAAAATAAACACCACATGATTTCTACCATATGTAGAATTTAAAAACCAAAACAAACAAAGAAAGGGGAAAAAAGAGAAAGTGGCAAATCAAGAAATAGACTCTTAGCTATAGAAAACAAACTGATGGTTACTACAGGGGAAGTGGGTGGACGGATGCATTAAATGGGTGATGGGGATTATGGAATGCACAGGTGATAAGCACCAGGTGTTGTATGGAAATGTTGAATCACTATAATGTACACCTGAAACTAATATAGCACTGCATGTTAAGTAATTGGAATTTAAATTAAAAACTTAAAAATACAAAAATACATGGATGTAAAAGAAAATGATACTAAAGAATGAATTGGTTAACCAAGAACTCAAAGAGAAAATCAGGAATACATAGGGAAAAAGGAAAATGAAAGCACAATGGTCTGAAATCTTTGGGATGAAGCAAAAGTGGTTCTAAGAGGGAATTTTATAGCAATACAAGCCTATCGCAAGTAGCAAGGTACACCTAAATTTACACCTAAAGGAGCTAGAAAAAAGAAGAAGCAAAAGCCAAAACCAATAGGAGGAAAGAAATAATGAAGGTTAGAGCAAAAATAAATCAATAGGGATGGCTGTGTGGCTCATTCTGTTAAGTGTCTGCCTACAGCTCAGGTCATGATCCCAGCATCCTGGGATTAGGCCCCACATTGGGCTCCCTGCTCAGCAAGAAGTCTGCTTCTCCCTCCCCTTGCTCTTGGGCTCTCGCTTGCTCTTTCTCTCTCCCTCTCAGATAAATAAAATCTTATATAAAAAAGAAATAAATGAAATAGAAACTAAAAACAAAATGAAACAAAAACCCACAATAGGACAGATTAGTGAAATGAAGAGCTGGTTCTTTGAAAAGATCAACACAAAGAAAAAAGAAAAAAAATCAACAAAATTGATTAAATTTCATTCACACTCCTTAAAGAGAGAGGCTCAAATAAAATCAAGAATGAAAGAAGAGAAATAACAATTGACATGACAGACATTCAAAGGATTATAAGAGAATATTATGAAAAGCTATATGTAAACATATTCAACACCTGAAGAGAAATGGATATATTTTCAGCAGCCAAAACTGAACTAGGAGGAAAGAGGAAACTTGAACAGACTGATTACCAACAATGAAATGGAATCAGTAATCAAAAAAATCCTTACAAACAAAGTCCTGGACCTGATGGATTCACAGGGGAATTCTACCAAATGTTTACAGTAGTGTTAATACCTGGGGTGCTTGGGCAGTGCAGTCAGTTAAAGCACCCAACTCTTGGTTTCAGGTCAGGTCATGAGCTCAGGGTTGTGGGATTGAGCCCCACATTTGCTTCCACACTTAGTGTGGAGTCTGCTTGAGATTCTCTCTCCCTCCCCCTGCCACCCAACCTTACTTGCTTTTTCTCTCTCTCTCTCTCAAATAAATAAATCTTAAGAAAGAGTTAATATCTAGTCTTCACAAATGATTCCAAAAATAGAAGAGGAATGAAAGATTCCAAATGCATCTTATTAGGTCAGCATTACCCTGACACCAAAACCAGATAAAGACACTGCAAAGAACGAGAACTACAGGCCAACAACTCTGATTATCATGGATACAAATATCCTCAACAAAATCTTATAAAATAGAATCCAATAGTACACTAAACAAAATCATTCATCACAATTGAGTGGGGTTTATTCTGGAATGCAAGGGAGGATCAGTATTCACAAATCAGTGTGATATATCTATCAGAGAAAGGATACAAAGCATATAATCATTTCAATAGATGGAAAAAAAGCATTTGACAAAGTACAATATCCATTCCTGAAAAAACCCTCAACAAAATAGGTTTAAAGGGAACATACCTCGACATAATAAAGGTCACATATGAAAACCCACAGCTAAACATCATGCTTAATGGTGAACAACTGAGAGCTTTCCCCCTGAGTTTAGAAACAAGACAAGGATGGCCACTCTCACTGCTTTTATTCAACTTAGTACTGGAATTCCTAGCCATAGCAGCCAGACAAGAAAAAATAATTAAAAGGCATTCAAATTCATAAGGAACAAGTAAAACTTTCAGTATTTGTAGATGACATGGTACTGTATGTAGAAAACTCTAAACACTCCAAAAAACTATTAGAACTGATAAGTGAATTCACCACAGCTCAGGATACAAAACCAAGGTACAGAAATATGTTGCATTTGTACACGGTAATAATGAAATATCAGAAAGACAAATCAACTAAACAATCCTATTTACAATTGTACCAAAAATAGTAAAATACCAAGGAATAAACAACCCAATAGGTGAAAGACCTGTACTCTGAAAACTATAAAACATTGATGAAAAAAAATTGAAGGCACAAACAAAATGAAAGATATTCCATGGTCATGATTTGAAAGAACAAATATTAAAATGTTCATACTACCCAACAATCTACAGATTTAATGCATTCCCTATCTTAATATCAACAGCATGTTCACAGAACTGGAAAAGATAATCCTAAAATTTATATGGAACGCCAAAAGAGCCAAAAGAGCCAAAGCAATCTTGAAAAAGAAAAATAAAATCAGAAATATCACAATCCCAGTTTTCAAGATATACTACAAATCTGTAATAGTCAATCTAGTATGTTACTGGCACAAAAATAGACATGTAAGTGAATGGAACAGAATAAAGAGACCAGAAATAAACCCGCTATTATATGGTCAATTAATTTTCAACAAAGGAGCAAGAACATGCAGTGGGAAAAAAGACAGTTCCTTCGACAAATTTTGTTGGGAAACCTGGAGAGCTATATGCAGAAAAAAAAAAAAAAGAAACTGTGCTACTTGCTTATACCATATACAAAAATAAACCCAAAATGGATTAAGAACCCAAATGTAAGCCCTGTAACCCCAAAAATCCCATAGGAGAGCACTGACAATAATTATTATAACATAAGCCATAGCAACATTTTTCTACATATGTCTCCTGAGGCAAGGGAAACAAAAGCAAAAATGAATTATTGGGACCACTTCAAAATAATAAAAAAAGGTTCTGCACAGCAAAGGAAACAATTGACAATACTAAAAAACAACATACTGAATGGGAAAAGATATTTGGAAATGAGATATTTGATAAAGGGTTAGTATCCAAAATATATAAAGAACTTATACAACTCAACACTAAAGAAACAGATAATCTAATTAAAAATTGGCAGAAAACATGAAAAGACATTTCTCAAGAAGACATCCTGATGACCAGCGGACACATGAAAAGATGTTCAATATCACTCATTATCAGGGAAGTGCAAATCAAAACTACAATAAGATGTAACCTGACACCTGTCAGAATGGCTAAAATTAAAATAACAGAGGAAATAATAATTATTGGTGAGAATGTAAAGAGAAGGAATATATTGTGCACTTTTGGTGGTAAAGTAAACTAGTATAGCCACTTTGGAAAACATGAGTAGGTTACTAAAAAAAAAAACAATTTATAAGTAGAATCATCATAGGATACAGTAATTCCACTACTATGTATTTACTCCAAGATGCAGAAACACTAATTCAAAATATATATGCACCCCCATGTTTATTGCAGCATTATTTGCAATAGCTAAATTATGGAAACAGCTCAAGTGTCCAATGGTAGATGGATAGACAATGAAAATGTGGTATATATACAGAATGGACTATTAGTCATAAAAAAGAATGAAGTCTTGTTATTAGCAATAACTTGGATGGATCTAGAGAGTGTAAGGTTTAGTAAAATAAGTCAGACAGACAAGAAAGACAAATACCATGAGATTTCATTAATATGTGGAATATAAGAAAACACATGAACAAAAATAAATAGACAAACCAAAAAACAGACTCTGATCTATGGAGAACAAACTGTTAGTTTCCACAAGTGAGGTGTGTGGAGGGATGTATGAACTAGGTGAATAGGATTAAGAATACACTTATGATCAACACTGAGTAATGCATAAATTATTAATCACTACATTGTACCCCTGAAACTAATGTAACACTGTATGTCAACTATACTGGAATTTAAAAAAAAATAAAAATTATACTTTGCAAAAATGAAAAATACACCAAAGTAAATATCAGTGAAACCAGGGCCTGGTTCTTTGAAAAGATACACAAAATTTATAAACATTTAGCCAGATTAAAAAAGAAGAAGATAGAAGAGGAAAGAGAGAAAAAAGAAAAAAGAAAACAATGCAAAAATAATAATAATGGACTCTGAGAAACAAACTGAGGGCTTCAGAGGGGATGGAGGTGGGGGAATGGGATAGACTGGTGATGGGTAGTAAGGAGGGCATGTATTGCATGGTGCACTGGGTGTTATATGCAAATAATGAATCATTGAACTTTACATCAGAAACCAGGGAGGTACTGTATGGTGACTAACATAATATAATAAAAAAATTAAAATAATAATAATGATAATAAAAAAGGAACCAACAAACAAAAAACCTTCCAAAATAGTCCAAAATGAAAAATAAACATAAAACTAATGAAAACAATGGTGTTAATCCTTTGGATACTGGCTTTAGCAACATGTTTATGGATACATCTCCTCTAGCAATGAAATAAAAATTAGAAATAAACTATTGCCACTACACCAAAATAAAAAGCTTTTGTAGAACAATGGAAACCACCAACAAAACAAAAAGTTAACCTAGTGAATGGGAGAATATATTTGCAAATGATTTGTCTCATGAGGAGTAGTCAAAGTATATGAAGACCTTATATAATTCAACACCAAAAACCAAAAAATGATCCTCATTGAAAAATGGGCAGTGGGCCTGAATAGACATTTTCCCAAAGAAGACATACAGATGGCCAACAGACACATAAAAAGATGCTCAACATCACTAATCATTAAAGAAATGCTGATCAAAATCATAACAAGATATCCCCTCATACTGGTCTGAACAAATAGTATCAAAATGGATAGTATCAAAATAACAAGAAATAAGTGTTGGCAAGGAGGTGGAGAAAAAAGGACCCTCATGCACCATTGGTGGGAATGTAAACTAGTGCAACAACTGTGAAAAACAGTATGGAAGTTCCTCAAACAAATAAAAATAGAATTACCATTCCATATTTTGGCTATTGTGGACATTGCTACTCTAATCACTAAATTCTATGTCTGAAACTAATTTAAAAAATAAAATTACCATATGATCCTTTAAGTCAACTACTGAGTGTTTACCCAAAGAAATTAAAAACACTTATTTGAAAATATATATGTACACCTATGTTTATTACAGCATTATTTATAATAGCCAAGATACGAAAGCAAACCAAGTGTCCATGCATAAATGAACAGATCAATTAAATGTGTCATATGCATGCAATGGAATATTACCCTGCCATAAAAAATGAGATGTTACAATTTGTGACAACATGGATATACCTAGCAGGCATTATACTACATCAAATAACTAAGACAGACAAATACAAATACGATATTATTTTACTTATGCAGAATCTAAAAAACAAATCCAGCAAGCAAACATCTGTGGGATGATAATACAAAATAGGCAAAGAGGATTAAGAAGTACAAACTAGCAGTTATAAAATAAATGTCATGGGAAAGGGTTGCACAGCATAGGGAATATAGTCAGTGATATTGTAATGACTTTGTATGGTGACAGATGGTAGCTATAATTATTGTAATGAGCACTGCATAATGTGCAGAATTATGGAATCACTATGTTATACGCCTGAAGCTAATATAACACTGTATGTAAACTACGCTCTCACAATATATTTAAAAAAATATATATGTATGTACACTGGAATATTATTCAACCTTACAAAATAAAGAAATCTTGCGATCTGTGACAATATAAATGGACCTTGAAGGAATTATGCCAAGTAATTCAGATAGATGAAAACAAATATCATAATATCTCATTTATATGTGGAATGTAAACACACACAAAACAAAATACAACAAAGCAGAAAAAACAGCCTGAATGAAGATACAGAGAACAGTTTGGTAATTGCCAGAGGTGGGGTGGTGGTAGGTGGACAAAATGGATGAAGATGGTCAAAAGGTATAAACTTCCAGTTAAAAAATAAATTTTTTGGATATACTGCACAGCATGATAAATGTAGATAATAATACTCTATCCTATATTTGACAGTTGCTAGGAGATTTAATCTTACAAGTTTTCACACACACACACGAAAATTCTATTTACTGTGATGAATATTAACTAGATTTTTTGTAGTGATTATTTTACAATTTATACACATATCAAATCAATAGGTTGTACAACTGCCACGAATTTGATGTTTTTTCAATTACATGTTAATTTAAAAACTTACTTAAAATGCCACTAATTTTTCTTGTAATAATCAAATTTTCAATCTTTTAGATGAAAATACTTGTTAGATGTTACTATTTTATTATATGAATAAGCAAATAGTGTAGAAGTTACCCTTCCTTTTGATTTTAAAATCATAGTGTCATATTTAAAATATATATATATATCAGGAAATAGAACTAAAATAGAAAGGAAAAACTCCAAAGATTTAATGTACCATTTCTCTATGTACTTAAGCAGTATGTGAAGGGATGAAAACAATGATTAAAGCATTTTGCTTCTCAAAATAAGTATCACATTGGTACTTAGTATTTGGTCAATTTTTCTTGCTTGTCTGTTTTCCCAAGACAAATTCTGGCTTCCTCCATTTCTACAGCTTTTTATTTTATTATTTTATTTTATTTTATTATTTTATTTTTTTATTATGTTAGTCGACATACAGTACATCATTAATTTTGGTATAATGTTCCATGATTCATTGTTTACATATAACACCCAGTGCTCCATGCAATATGTGCCCTCCTTAATACCCATCACTGGACTAGCCGATCCCCCCACCCCCTCCCCTCTAAAACCCTCTAATAATTGTTTCCCAGAGTCCATCATCTCTCGTGGTTCATCTTAACATGTTTCTCCCCTTCATTTTCCCTTCATTCTCCTAATATTCTCCCTGTTATTCCTTAAGTACTACAAATAAGTGAAACCATATGATAAATGTCTTTCTCTGCTTGACTTATTTCACTTAACATAATCTCTTCCAGTTCCATTCATGTTGCTGCAACTGTTGGGTAATCATGCATTCTGATGACTGAGTAATATTCCATTGTATATATGAACCACATCTTCTTTATCCATTTGTTGAAGGACATCTTGGCACCTTAAACAATTTGGCTATTGTGGACAATGCTGCTATGAACATCACGGCACATATGGCCCTTCTTTTCACTACCTCTGTATCTTTGGAGTAAATATCCATTAGCGCAGGTGCTGGGTCATAGGGCAGCTCTATTTTTAACTATTTGAAGAAACTCCACACTGTTTTCCAAATTGGCTCTACAAATTTGCATTCCCACCAAAAGTGTAAGGTGGTTCCCCTTTCTCCACATCCTTTCCAATATTCATTGTTTCTTGCCTTGTCAATTTTTGCCATTCTAACTGGTATAAGGTGGTATCATAATGTGGTTTTGATTTGAATATCCCTGATGGCTAATGATGTGGAACATCTTTTCATGTGTCTGTTAGTCATTCATATATCTTCTTTGGAAAAGTGTCTGTTCATATCTTCTGTCCATTTATTGATTCGATTATTTGGTCCTCGGGTGTTGAGTTTGAGAAGTTCTTTATAGATCTTGGATACCAGTCTGTAGTGTAATTTGCAAATACCTTCTCCTATTCTGTGGGCTGCCTCCTTGTTTCCTTGGCTGTACAGAAATTTTTTATCTTGCTGAAGTCCCAAAAGTTCATTTTTGTTTTTGTTTCCCTTGCCTTTGGAGATGTGTCATGAAAGAAGTTGCTGTGGCCTATGTTGAAGAGGTTATAGCCTATGTTCTCCTCTATGATTTTGATGGATTCCTGTCTCACATCGAGGTCTTTGATCCATTTAGTTTATCTTTGTGTATGGTGTGACAGAATGGTTGAGTTTCATTCTTCTGTCTATAACTGCCCAATTTTCCCAGCACCTTTTATTGAAGAGACTGTCTTTTTTCCATTGGAGGTTTTTTTCCTGCTTTGTCAAAGATTAGTTGACCATAGGGTTGTGGGTCCATTCATGGAGTCTCTATTCAGTTCCACTGATCTATGTGTTTGTTTTTGTGCCAGTACCATGCTCTCTTGGTGATCACAGCTTTGGAGTATAGCTTGAAATCAGGCAATGTGATGCCCCCAGCTTTGTTTTTCGTTCTCAACATTTCCTTAGCGATTCAGTGTCTTTTCTAGTTCCACATGAATTTTAGGATTATTTGTTCCAACACTTTGAAAAATGGCTTTGGTAATTTATTTGTGATGGCATTGAAAGTATAGATTGCTCTGGGTAGCACAGACATTTTAACAATGTTTATTCTTCATATCCATGAACATGGAATGCTTTTCCATCTCTTTGTGTCTTCTTCAATGTCTTTCATCAGTGTTCTGTAGTTTCTAGAGTACAGATCCTTTACCTCTTTGGTTTGGGCTATATCAACATATCTTATGGTTTTGGCGCTACTGTAAATGGAATCAATTCCAGAATTTATCTTTCTACAGTTACATTGTTAGTATATAGGAAAGCAACTGATTTCTGTGCATCGATTTTGTATCCTGCCACAACACTGAATTGCAGTATGACTTCTAGTAATTTGGGGGTGGAGTCTTTTGGGTTTTCTACATAAAATATCATGTGTTCCGTGGAGAGAGAGAGGTTGACTTCTTCTCCAATTTGAATACATTTTATTTCTTTTTGTTTCTTTTTTATTTTATTTTATTTTATTATATTATGTTAATCACCATACAGTACATCCCCAGATTCCGATGTAAAGTTTGATGCATTAGTTGCGTATAACACCCAGTGCAACATGCAATACGTGCCCTCCTTACTATCCATCACCAGTCTATCCCTTCCCCCAATCCCCTCCCCTCTGAAGCCCTCAGTTTGTTTCTCAGAGTCCATAGTCTCTCATGCTTCATTCCCCCTTCTGATTACCTCCCCTTTCTTTATCCCTTTCTTCCCCTACCAATCTTCCTAGTTCTTCTGTTCCATAGATGAGAGAAATCACATGATAATTGTCTTTCTCTGCTTGACTTATTTCACTTAGCATTATCTCCTCCAGTCCCGTCCATGGTGCAGTAAATGTTGATAACTCATTCTTTCTGATAGCTGAGTAATATACCATTGTATATATGGACCACAACTTCCTAATCCAGTCATCTGTTGAAGGGCATCCCAGCTCCTTCCACGATTTACCTATTGTGGACAATGCTGCTATGAATATTGGGGTGCATATGGCCCTTCTCTTCACTCCGTCTGTATCTTTGGGGTAAATACCCAGTAGTGCAATGGCTGGGTCATAAGGTAGCTCATTTTTTAACGTGTTAAGAGACCTCCACACTGTTTTCCAGTGTGGCTGTGNTATGAACATTGGGGTGCATATGGCCCTTCTCTTTACTACGTCTGTATCTTTGGGGTAAACACCCAGTAGTGCAATGGCTGGGTCATAGGGTAGTTCAATTTTTAACTTTTTAAGGGACCTCCACACTGTTTTCCAGAGTGGCTGTACCAACTTGCATTCCCACCAACAATGTAGGAGGGATCCCCTTTCTCCACATCCTCTCCAACAATTGTTGTTTCTTGCCTTGTCAATTTTTGCCATTCTAACTGGCATAAGGTGGTATCTTAGTGCGGTTTTGAATTTAATTTCCCTAATGGATAATGATGTTGAACATTTTTTCAAGTGTCTGTTAGCCATTTGTATATCATCATTGGAAAAGTGTCTGTTCATATCTTCTGCTCATTTTATGATTGGTTTATTTGTTTCTTGCGTATTGAGTCTGAGAGGTTCTTTTTTTTTAATGGATACCAGTCCTTTATCTGTGGTGTCCTTTGCAAATATATTCTCCCATTCCGTGGGCTGTCTCTTAGTTTTTTTGACTGTTTCCTTGGCTGTGCAGAAGCTCTTTATCCTGATAAAGTCCCATAAGTTCATTTTATCTTTTATTTCTCTTGCCTTTGGAGATGTGTCGTGAAAAAGGTTGCTCTGGNAGTCCATAGTCTCTCATGTTTCATTCCCCCTTCTGATTACCCCCCTTTTCTTTATCCCTTTCTTCCCCTACCGATCCTCCTAGTTCTTATGTTCCATAGATGAGAGAAATCATATGATATTTGTCTTTCTCTGCTTGACTTATTTCACTTAGCATTATCTGCTCCAGTGCCATCCATGTAGCAGCAAACGTTGAGAATTCGTANATTCCCCCACCCCCCTCCCCTCTGAAGTCCTCAGTTTGTTTCTCATAGTCCACAGTCTCTCATGTTTCATTCCCCCTTCTGATTACCACCCTATCTTTATCCCTTTCTTCCCCTACCAATCATCCTAGTTCTTATGTTCCATAGATGAGAGAAATCATATGATATTTGTCTTTCTCTGCTTGACTTATTTCACTTAGCATTATCTGCTCCAGTGCCATCCATGTAGCAGCAAACGTTGAGAATTCGTACTTTCTGATAGCTGAGTAATATTCCATTGCATATATGGACCACAGCTTCTTAATCCAGTCATCTGTTGAAGGGCATCTCGGCTCCTTAAACGATTTAGCTATTGTGGACAATGCTGCCATGAACATTGGGGTGCATATGGCCCTTCACTTCACTACGTCTATATCTTTGGGGTAAAAACCCAGTAGTGCGATGGCTGGGTCATAGGGTAGCTGAATTTTTAACTTTTTAAGGGACCTCCACATTTTTTTCCAGAGTGGCTGTACCAACTTGCATTCCCACCAACAATGTAAGAGGGATCCCCTTTCTCCACATCCTCTCCAACAATTGTTGTTTCTTGCCTTGTCTATTTTTGCCATTCTAACTGGCCTAAGGAGGTATCTCAGTGTGGTTTTGATTTGAATTTCGCTGACGGCTAATGATCTTGAACATTTTTTCATGTGTCTGTTAGCCATTTGTATGTCTTCATTGGAAAAGTGTCCGTTCATATCTTCTGCCCATTTTTTGACTTGTTTATTTGTTTCTCATGTATTGAGTTTGAGAAGTTCATTTTAGATCTTGGATACCAGTCCCTTACCTGTGGTTCCTTTGCAAATATATTCTCCCATTCCGTGGGCTGCCTCTTAGTTTTTTTGACTGTTTCCTTGTCTGTGCAGAAGCTTTTTATCCTGGTGAAGTCCCACAAGTTCATTTTATCTTTTGTTTCTCTTGCTTTTGGAGATGTGTCATGAAAAAGTTGCTTTGGCCCATGTCGTAGAGAGTGCTGCTTATGTTCTCCTCTAGGATTTTGATGGATTCCTTTCTCACATCGAGGTCTTTCATCCATTTGGAGTTTACCTTTGTGTATGGTGTGAGAGAGTGGTCAAGTGTCATTCTTTTGCATGTAGCTGTCCACTTTTCCCAGCACCATTTATTGAAGAAACTGTCTTTTTACCACCACAAGTTTTTTTCCTGCTTTATCAAAGATTAGTTGCCGAAAGAGCCGAAGGTCCATTTCTGGGTTCTCTATTCTTTTCCAGTGGTCTATGTGTCTGTTTTTGTGCTAGTACCATGCTGTCTTTGTGATCGCTGCTTTGTAGTACAGCTTGAAATCGGCATTGTGATGCTCCCAACTTTGTTTTTCCTTCTCAGCAATTCCTTGGCGATTTGAGGCCTTATCTGTTTCCATACAAATTGAAGGACTCTTTGCTCCAGTTCTTTGAAAACTGTCCTCGGAATTTGGATTGGGATAGCATTGAAAGTTTAGATTGCTCTGGGTAGCATGGACATTTTAGCTATGTTAATTCTTCCAATCCATGAGCATGGAATATTTTTCCATCTTTTTGTGTCTTCCTCAATGTCTTTCAAGAGTGATTTTTACATTCTAGAATATAGATCCATTACGTCTCTGGTTAAGTTAATTCCAAGTTAAAGTATGGTTTTTGGTGCTATTGTAAACGGGATGGATTCCCTAATTTCTCTTTCTTCAGTCTCATTATTCATGTATAGAAATGGAACTGATTTCTGAGCATTGATTTGTATCCCACCACATTACTGAATTGCTCTATAACTTCTAATAGTTTGGGCATGGATTCTTTTGGTTTTTCCATATAGAGAATCATGTCATCTGCAAAGAGAGACATTTTGATTCTTCTTTGCCAGTTTGTATACATTTTATCTCTTTTTGTTGTCTGATTGCTGTTGCAAGGACTTCTAGTACTATGTTGAATAATAGTGGCGAGTTTGGACATCCTTGTCGTGTTCCTTATCTTAAGGGAAAGGCTTCCAGCTTTTCCCCGTTGAGAATGATATTTGCTGTAGGCTTTTCATAGATGGTTTTTATGAGATTGATGAATACCACTTGGTCATGATGGATAATCCTGTTAATGTACTGTTGGATTCTATTACCCAGTATCTTGTTGAGTCTGCATCAATTGAGAGGATCATATGGTTCCTGAGTCTTTTCTTGTTGATATGATGTATCACACTGTTCAATTTGCGAATGTTGAACCACGCTTCATCCCAGGGATGAATACCACTTGGTCATGATGGATAATCCTGTTAATGTACTGTTGGATTCTATTACCCAGTNAGTCTTTTCTTGTTGATATGATGTATCACATTGATTGATTTGCGAGTGTTGAACCATGCTTGCATCCCAGGTATGAATCCCACTTGGTCATGATGGATAATCCTTTTAATGTACTGTTGGATTCTATTAGCAAGGATCTTGTTGAGGATTTTGGCATCCATATTCATTAGAGAAATCGGTCTGTAATTCTCCTTTTTGAGGGGGTCTTTGCCTGGTTTGGGGATCAAGGTAATATTAGCCTCATAGAATGAGTTTGGTAGCTTTCCTTCTGTTTCTATTTTTTGAAATAGCTTTAGGAGAATAGGTATTATTTCTTCTTTGAATGTTTGGTAGAATTCCCCAGGAAAACCTTCAGGGCCTGAAGTTTTGTTTTTTGGAAGGTTGTTTATCACTGACTCAATCTCTTCATAATTAATTGGCCTGCTTAAAAAATCAATTTCTTCCTGTTTCAGTCTTGGTAGTTCATAGGTTTCCAGGAAGGCAGCCATCTCTTCCAGATTCCTTTATTTATTGGCATAAATCTGTTGATAAAAGTTTCTAATAATCCTTCCAATTTCATTAGTGTTGGTTGTGACCCCTCCTTTTTCATTAATAATTTTATTAATTTGGGTCTTTTCTCTAGTCTTTTGGATAAGTCTTGCCAGTGGTCTGGCAATTTTATTGATTCTCTCAAAGAACCAGCTTCTAGTTCTGTTGATCTGCTCTACTGTACACCTGGTTTCTAATTCATTGATTTCTGCTCTTATCGTGGGCAACTGCTTCCTCATGCGTGGATTAGGCCTGTCTCTCAGTTGCTTTTCCAGCTTCTTGGGTGCAAATATAAAAACTGCATTTTAGATTTTTCTGGGTTTTGTGTGTGTGTGTGTGTGTGTGTGTGTGTGTTTGAGGCTTGGATTGCTATGTATTTCCCCCTTAGGACTGCCTTTGCAGTATCCTATAGGTTTTGGACCTTTGTGATTTCATTCTCATTGGTCTCCATACATTGTTCAACTTGATTTTTGATTTCCTGGTTTATTGAATCATTCCTGAGCAGGATGGTTCTTAGTCTCCAAGTGTTTGAGTTTCTTCCAAATTTTTCATTGTGTTTGAGTTCCAATTTCAGAGCGTTGTGGTCTGAGAATATGCATGGGATAATTTCAATCTTTTGGTATCGTCTGAGACCTGTTTTGTGACCCAGAACATGGTCTATTCTTGAGAATGATCCATGGGCATTAGAATAGAATGAGTATTCTTTGAATCTGGGGTGTAGTGTTCTATATATATCTATGAGGTCCAACTCATCAAGTATGGCATTCAAAGCCCTTGTTTCTTTGTCGATTTTCGGCATGGGTGCTCTGACTTTTTGATAGTGTAGTGTTGAGGCCCCCTACTATTAACATATTTTTATCTATATGTCTCTTTATTCTGGTATAAGAGTTGGCTTATCTATCTTGCTGCTCCCCTGTTGGGGTCATATATATTTATAATTATCATATCCAATTGTTGGATACATCCTTTAAGAATAATATAGTGCCCTTCTGTGTCTCTAACTATAGTCTTTAGTTTAAAATCCAATCTGTCTAAGAATTGCTATCCCAGCTTTCTTTTAAGGTCTATATGTGTGAAAGATGGTATCGTATCCCTTTACTTTCAGTCTGAATGTATCTTTAGGTTCAAAAGGAGTGTCTTGTAGACAGCAAATGGATGGGTCATGTCTTTTCATCCAATCTGCAACTCTGTGGTGTTTTATGGGAGCATTTAGCCCTTTTACATTGAGACTGATCATTGAGCGATATGATTTTAATGATGCCATGTTGCCAGTAAAATCTTTGTTTCTATCAATTGTGACTTTCTCTTCTGTATTACTCTTGGGGCCTTTAAACGTTCATGGAACCCCCCTTAATATCTCCTGTAGGGCTGGTTTCATGGTTATGGAATTGGTCAATGACTGGCAATTCTGGAAGGTCTTTATTTCTCCATCAATTCTGAATGAAAGCCTTGAGGGATAAAGGATTTTGGACTGCATGTTTTTCTCTGAAAGAGCTTTAAAAATGCCCACCCCCAACCCATTTCTCTCATTCCAGGTCTGTGTGGAGAGGTCTGGTATAATTCTGATACATTTGCCTTGGTACATGAGAAATATCTTTGACCTGGCCACTTTCAATACCGTATCCTTGGATCTAATATTTGCAAATTGCACTATGACGTGACGTGGCATAGGTTTGTCACGGTTGAGCTTGGGAGGGGTCCTCTCTGCCTCTTGGACACGAATGTTTGTTTCCCTTGCTAGATTAGGAAAGTTTTCAGCTACAATTTGTTCAAATATCTCTTCTAGACCTCTGTTTTTCTCCACCCCCTCGGGGATGCCGATGATTCTGACATTGGAATGGTTCATTGAGTCAGTAAACTCCTATAACCTACATTCTTGAGCATAGATTTTTTTGAGTCCAGATTCTATTTTAGCTTTCTCTTCTACTAACCCATCCTCCAGTTTGCTGATATGATCTTCTGCCTCATTCACCCTGACTCTCAGAGCCTCTAGTTTTGACTGCATTTGGCTCATAGAATTTTTAATTTCTGCCAGATTTGCTCTCATTTCCACCCTTAGAGATTCTATATTCTCATTAACTTTTTTGTTAATGCTTTTTTCAATTCTACACATCATCTTGACCATTGTTACTCTGAATTCCATTTCTGATAATTTGGTTATATCTGTATCCATTAGTTCTTTGGCAGAGGCCACAGACTGATTGTCTTGTTTTTGCTGGGGGGGGGATTTCTCCTTCTCGTCATTCTAATGTGCGGTGGTTGCAGGGTTGTCCAGAGCCCAAATTATTGACCGGGTTCCAGGCCGTGCACCCTTGTTTTATAGGAATCTTAGGGATGTGGGCTTCTTAATTTTTCGCCTGCCTTCTGGGGGAGGGGCCTGCCATGCTGATACTCAGGCAACACTGTTTGGGTAGAATCTCCGGGTCCCCTGCGAGGGGTGATGGGGATGGGCACACTGTGAGCCGGTATTTCCAGGCTTTGTTTCTCTGGAGGTTTTCCCTGGCAGTTTTCCATGCCTTCTCTGACAGAGCAGCAGTGGCCGAATCTCAGCCTCTGTCTCAGAACAGAGTGATCGCGGTCTGCTCTCCACTGATGTTCTGGCCACTTTAACTCTTTTTCTGTTGGTGCTGCTCAACCCTGCAGCATCCCAGGATGCGTGCCCCACGCCCGTTGTCCCAGCCCTCACTTCCAGGGCCGGCGTGTCTCTGTCCTTTGTGTTTCGAACACTGCCAGCTGCCAGCTGTCTGCATGCGTGCCCGAAGCTCCTGGTCTCTGTCTGTTTCCTGTGAGCACACCAGAGTTCCGTTTCAGTCTGTTCACGCGAGTTCCCTGGCTCACGGTCTCAGTCTGCTCTTGCTGGTGCCAGTCCGTGAGTCCACTCTTTCCCCGTGCAGGTGGCTACCGCTTCCTGGTGCCTGAACGCAGTGGCTCCCTCCCCCTTCTGTTTATCTTCTGATATCTGTGCGCGGTTTCCCGGCTCCCCGCTTCATACCTCAAAACTCAGAGCTGGAGATGTTCATTTGTAGAGATACAAATGTATCTTCCTGCATCTCAGGGTGATTCCGTGTATGTTCAGGCCAGTCTGGTACCTATCCAACTTGACTCAGGGGACCAGATAAAAAAGGGGTCCCCTACTCTCTGCCATCTTAATTCCAACTCCCAAGAGTCGAAATTATTGACCAGGACCCAAGCAAGATGCACCTGTTTTATAGGGACCTTAGGGATGTGGGCTTCTTGTTCTTCCAGCCTGTCTTCTGGAAGGCTGCTTGTGCTGATTCTTAGGCAACCCTGTTTGAGCAGAGTTGCCCTGCCCCCTATGGGGGGGGAGGCTCAGTGAAAACCTTTTTTGGGGGCTTTTTTCTTGGTGGCTTTCCCTGGTGGGTTTCTGTGTCTCCTCTGAGAGTCAGAGCAGAAGTGGCTGTATCCAAACCTCTGTCTCAGTACAGAGAGATCACAGTCTGCTCTTCACTGACCTCTCTAGGCCACACTGACTCCATTTCTCTCTGTGCTGCTAAAAACCCACAGCATCCTTGTTTGTATGCCCCACAGCTACTCTCCCAATCCTTGCTCCAAGGGCTGGGCATATATCTGTCCTTTGTGCTTCTAAGACCATGAGCTACCCCTGTTCTCATGTGTGCTCCTGAGGTCCAGTTTTCAGTCTGGAGGGCCTCCCTAAAGCCCTTTCCCCACTTTTACCAGTCTGCCAGTCTGTGACCAGAGTGGGAGGTTTTTGACTTCTGGGAACAAGAGTGCAGAGGCTCCCACCCCCTTCTTTTTATCTTTTGGTATCTGCCCGCAGAACCTCAGCCTCCCACTTCATACCTTGAGACCAACCACAGGTGATGTTCAGGTTGTAGAGATCAGATATATCTTCTTACATCTCGTTCTGTTTTTGTGGGTGTTCAGAATTGACCAGTAGATATCCAGCTCGATTCAGGGGACCAGCTGAAGCAGGGTCCCCTACTCCTCTGCCATCTCCCACCCCCTACAGTCTTTTAGTTGCGACAAATACATATTCTGGTTGACTTTAAAACAAAGTATTAATTAGCTGCATTCAATTATTGCTGAAGTCTTGCACAGTTTATAAGTACTCATTTTTTCCCTGTAAGTGGGGAGTGCACAATATTCTGGAAAATATAATTATTTTGGTGGAAGATGATATTAAGCAACCCCATTTTAGAAACAACAATACAAAAAAAGGGGAAACCTTTTGTTTAATACCACTGAGCAATTTTTGACTGATGAAGTAGAGTATTAACATAGTTCATTTTTGTATTTATTTATTTTTTTTAATTTAATTTTATTATATTATGTTAATCACCATACAGTACATCCCCAGATACCGATGTAAAGTTTGATGCTTCATTA